>NC_143016.1:176195241-176521313 GCF_055824585.1 Amblyomma mixtum
CACTGCCCTGGAGAGCAGTATTGGAACATTTTCGGAGGCACACGGACACGCCTGTAACTTCTGCGATATATGAAGCAGCCGCGTCCCGTCATCTTACGCAGTCCTTCTGAGAGAATTTCCGTCTTTTACAGCCGCCCTCGACTGGACAAAATCTGTCAGGTACGACATCGTGCCCTGCATCATTACCGGTGGTCAACCAACGTGCGGCACAGCTCGTCGCCTCGCTCTTTAAAAGCTGCGCATTGTCGGTCAGGAGTTCGAGCACATGGTAAAGATTGGCATTGGCCGGCCATTCTTCAGCTGTTGGTAGGCCGCTCTGCACATGGTCTCTAAGGAAACAGGCGACTGGCGCCCCTGCGGGGACGACTGCGCCCTCAACTTCGCCACTCATCTTAATTGTTCCCCCTTTCCGAACATCAAGGACTTCGTGAGCCACCTACGTGGCTGCGTCATATTTCGAAACTTGACCTTCAGAAAGCGTACCATCAAATTGCGGTTGGTCCTGATGACGCACAGAAGACGGCCATCATCACGCCTTTCGCCCTTTTCGAATTCACAAGGATGTCTTTTAGCTTACGAAATGCAGCGCAAACCTTCCAGCGCTCACTGACGTCATTCTTGGCGGTTTCCTGTTCGTATTTGCGTATGTCAATGATGTCCTCGTCGCTAGTTCCTCTCCCACCGAGCAGATCCGTCGTCTGCGCCTCGTCTTCGAACCTTTTGCCGACCATGCAAAACCGTGGGCGACCATGCAAAACCGTCGGATACCGTGGGCGTTTCCAGACAAAGTCAAGGCTGTCACGAATTTCCGTCGCCTGGACTTGGGAATTTCCCTGGCCTCGTCAACTACTACAGGCGTTTAATTCCTGGATGCGCTGCCCTTCTGCAACAACTTGAAAGTCTGCTTTGGTTGGCCAACCCAAAGGAACCCACTCTCTCCTGAACCGAGGCTGCCAATGCTGCTTTCATTGCTGTCAAGGAACGTCTAGCCTTTGCCAGCATTCTAGATCATCCGGCACCCGACCTACCCGCTAAAGTCACGGTCGATGCTTCAGGTTGCGCCGTTGGCGACGTCCTGCTGAAATTTCTTAACAGTGAATAGTGTCCGCTCGGTTTTCTCTCAAAGAAACTCATCTTCAGAGCAGCATTACAGTGCTGTCGGCCGTCAGCTGCCCGCGGCGTACCTCGCCGTGAAACACCTCCGTTTCTTCTTGGAAGGCTGAAATTTTGTCATATTCACGGACCACGAACCACTGACGTACGCTTTGTCCTCCTACAAGACCACCTACTCAGTCAGGGCAATTCGACATTTGGCCTTCCTAGCAGAATTTTCTACCGTCATGGGCACGTCAAGGGCGCCTATAAAATTCTCTTCGACACCCTCAATCTGTATCATTCGTGAAAACGCCTGCCTTTACCTTGCAGGACCTGGTCAACTATCAACAGCACTTTGCTCATCGCGTTCATCATTCTTGCACCCATGCCCTGTAGATTATATTGTGCCCGGCGTCGACATTATCTGCGAAATTAATACCGTCACCGGACGCACCCTTCTCAACAATCTTCAGCGCCTTTCTCTTCCGGGTATCCGCACCTTTTAGCGTCTCTTTGCGGAGCCCTTTGTCTTGCATAGCCTTAACATCGACGTTCACAAATGGGCTCGGGTGTGCCTTGACTGGCAGCAGTTCAGGATTTATCGTAACACTACGACTCCTTTAGGAAGTTTATAGCCTCCAGACTCCCGTTGAGAAGTTATTCACACTGACCCGGTCGGACCATTACCTTCATCGCACGGTTACCTTTGTATGCTCACCATATAATTGACCGTTTAACGCGCTGGGAGAAAGCCACCCCGATACCGGACATCCCAGTGGAAACGGTTGCCTCCTCGCTAATTGCCTCCTCGCACTGGGCATGGCAGCATCGACAGAATGCGGAGCACTAATCCGTTTGTCTTCCTTGTGCAGCTATGTGGCCTTCTTGGATGTTTCAACGTTGGCTGTCCGGACATCAGCGTGCTGAACCTCTCTGCGCATGTCCATCTTTCAACGCATCAAGACATCGATCAAGAAATGCGCCCACCAGCATTGGAATCTTGGCATCCGTATCATCATTCTTCGGCAACACGTTCTGATTGCCAGGAACCTGGACTGCAGGGGGCATCACAGTGCACTCAAGCTATAAATGGGACTCACGCTCGTTTTGCAACCACTGGGCATGGCAGCATCGACAGAATGCGGAGCACTAATCCGTTTGTCTTCCTTGTGCAGGTGAGCAAAAAGTATGAAAAATGTTTTCGTTCTAATGACCTATTCCTGTTGGTGCTGCCGTGCCCTCGGCTTTGTTGCTTGCTACAGGTTTTCACATTGTGTCTGAGGAAATTATTATTGTTAGCCGGTGACATTGAATCGAACCCAGGCCCTGACATGACCCGAATTTTACAACAACTTAATGATATTGCAGTCGACATAAAAGATATGAAAGAGAACAGATTACCGAACATAGAGAACAAATTAGATGCCCTGTCCAGGCTTGAGAGCCGAGTAACGTCCTGCCAAGAACAGGTTAGTTGTATGAGTACAACGTTTGAAAGGCTTGAAGCAAGGCTTGAGCAGCTTGAAAATTATAGCAGGAGGTCAAATTTGATCATATATGGCATCCCAGAAACTGAAGAGGAAACAAATGATTCGCTTGAAGAAACCGTAAACAAAGATATTTTTCATGATATTTTAGGACTCGATCCTATCCCTATTGAGCGGATACATAGGTTAGGTAAACCGGCAATTGACAAAACACGTCCTGTAATCCTAAAGCTTTTAGACAGTAGGCATAAAACTGTGATACTCAAGAACGGAAAGAAACTAAAGGGAAAAGATTATTCAATTGGCGAAGACTTTTCAAAGAACGTTCGTGAACTAAGAAAGAAACTATGGGACAGCGCGAAGCCGAACCGAGATAAAAAAGAAAGGGTTTCCTTGGTGTTTGATAAATTATATATCAATAATATTCCTTACGTTTGGGACTGCGAAAAAAATGATAAAGTGAGGGTTCTAAAAAACGACGGGATCGGCGCAAGTCGGCCCGTGACGCGAAGTTGTACGCAGTTGCGAAACCGCTCACCGATAAAGTGAGTGGTTCATTTACCTCAGCTTCTTTCTTCACTAAGACAGATAGCTTGTCTTGCCATAGTAACACGGGCCAATCTAGTATAAAAAGCTTGAGAATAGTTAACATTAACGCACGCAGCGTTGCAAACAAGAAAGACTCGCTTGAACTTAAACTGCTGGAGTTCGACCCACACATATCAGTCCTGACGGAAACTTGGTTACATGACGACTTAGCAGATGACCTGGTATTTCCTCCTCATTATAAAGTCGTTCGCAAGGACAGGACCTCAAGGGGTCGTGGCGTAGCCATTCTCTTAAAAGACTCTGTAGAATGCGACCTTGTATATGATGTTCCTGACCTTGAATGCCTTTGCATAAAAATTTCTTGCTGGGGTCATTCTTTCATCCTGTATGGTTGCTACAGGCCACCAGATGCCACACCCGACTATCTTATTAAGCTACAACATCACCTGTCTCATTTCCAAAATAAGAAAATACTGTTAATAGGTGACTTCAATCTGCCAGATGTGTGCTGGGACCGCTTACAAGGCGGTGCTAAGTCTGGGAGCAGTGCAGACGTTCTGTTTAATGTCATGCTTACTCATGATTTAGCTCAAATTGTAAATAAACCTACTCGTGTACAAGGTACATCTTCCTCTATACTAGACTTAGTTTTTGCTAGCCGTCAATATTCTATGCATACTGTATCGGTCGAAACAGGCATTTCAGACCATCACCTCGTAAGCGTATCGATAGATTTAGTTAAGTCCCCTTACCACAACAAAAAAGCCAGTCATGTACGTTGTTTCAAGGATTATTCTAGGGCTGATGATGCCGCAGTGATTGAACATATGGAAACTTGTTTACCGAGCTTCTATGATAATGATGATGTCTGCAAGCTGTGGGAGCGATTCGTCGAAATGTGTAAATATTGTCTAAATGCCTTCGTTCCGAATAAACGCAAAAAAGTTCACAAACGCACACCTTGGATGACGCGGAAGATTATTCAACTGAAGCGAAAACTAAAAAGATCTAAGAAAAAAAACCACCAGTTAAGTCAGATTGAAACGCTTAAAAATAATCTTGAACGTGCGGTTCGTGAGTCAAAAGACTTGTACTTTAACACAACGTTACCCAGTTTTGTTAAAAATGACCCAAGTAAATTTTGGAACTTCCTGAGTGACAGCAAGAAACATATCTCAAAAATAACAGTGGAGGGAGATACTTTGACTGATCCGATTGACATTGCACGCCATTTTAATTCTTTTTTTCACAGCGTATTCTCTGAAGCAGGTGTACAAACTGTACAAAGCGCATCATATTTTCCTGTATCGGAGGTTGACTTTGTTAGCCTCCCTGGTGTATTTGCTTTGCTTTTAGAACTGAAACCTAAAACTTCTTCTGGTCCTGATAATTTACCAAATGTATTTTTGCGACGCTATGCCGAAATAATTGCGAAGTTTCTTTTTGTGTTGTTTAAAAAATCTCTGCTGTCATCAAAACTTCCGGTTGAATGGAAGACTGCTCGAGTTGTTCCCATCTTTAAAAAAGGTGACTGCACATTACTACAAAATTACCGTCCTATTTCTTTAACTTCCGCATGCTGTAAAATGCTCGAACATATTATTGCTAAACATATTAACAAATTTCTTGAAGAACACTCCATATTAAGCGACTTTCAGCATGGGTTTAGAAAGGGCTATTCTACAATAACACAATTAGTTACAATAGTACACACTTTTGCTAAAACACTGGATATGAATGGTCAAATAGACACCATATTTATGGATTTCAGCAAAGCATTTGATAAAGTTCACCACGGAAAACTCATTCAAAAACTAAAAAACATTAATCTTCCAGACATTTTAATATCGTGGATTCAAGATTACCTCACGAATAGAGTGCAATTTGTTTCAGTCGATGGGTGCAGCTCCAGTTGTCTCCCAGTCACCTCTGGGGTACCCCAAGGAAGCGTCTTGGGGCCCTTGCTTTTTCAGATTTACATCAATGATATTGTAAATGTGGTTACTCCAGGAACTCATATTCGCTTGTTTGCTGATGATTGTGTCGTTTTCCGTCAAATTACGTGTACTAACGATCAAAACGAACTTGACCAGTGTCTTCGAAATGTTCTTGATTGGTGCAGCGAGTTTTCCATGGTTCTTAACACTGAAAAAACAGTTTCGATGCAAATAACACATAAAAAGAACCCAATTAACCACGTGTATACACTCGGATCATCAACACTAAAGCAGGTTAATAGCTACAAATATCTAGGTTTAACAATCACAAGCAGTCTTTCCTGGAACTCACATATAGATAACATATGCTCCTCTGCATTTAAAAAGCTGTGTTTTCTGAGGCATAAACTAAGAAATTCACCTTCTCACGTAAAACTGCTAACTTATAACACTTACATCAGGCCAAAGCTTGAGTATGCTTCGGTTGTTTGGGACCCATTCACTAAACTTAACATATATAAATTAGAAAGGGTTCAAAGAAAAGCTGTTAGGTTTATCTATTCCAAATTTAAAATCACCGACTCCCCCACTGACCTCATGGCGGCTAACAATATTGAAACACTTGAAACGCGAAGAGGAAAATATCGCCTTGAGTTTCTTTATTCTTTACTTAACCATAAGTTTGCTTTGGATCCTTCACAGTACATATCACCTTTAACCACACGTTATACCCGACATCATCACATTCACTCATTGACACCGTATTTTGCGAAAACTGACTGTTTTAAGTATTCGTTTTTTCCGCGGACAATATCCGATTGGAACCATGTTATGACATCGTAATAGTTTGCAATATTTGTCTCCTCATTTTTATGTATATTTCTTTTCATTGTGTTCTGTATCTTTTGAGTTTTAAGAATATATGCCTGTCCTGCTTGGACCCTGAAAAAGGGTCTGCAGTATGTACTAAATAAATAAATAAATAAATAATTTCCACGTGAATCGTCCGTTTCGCTGTGCCAGCGCATATCGTCACTGACAGAGGCCGACAGCTCGAGTCCACAATTTTCGCCAGTTTGACCCAGCCTGTCGGCACCTCTAATCATAAAACTATTGCTTACCACCCGCAAGCCAACGGTTTGGTCGAGAGGTTGCACCGTCAGCTGAAGGCGTCGCTCCTCTGCCTTACGATCTTCCAGAGCACTGAGCCAATTCCTAGCCAGTCGTTCTTCTAGGCTTTCGAACGGCCATCAAGGAAGACCTCTGATGTGCCTCGTCTCATCTCGTCTATGGCACATCGTCGCAGTTACCGGCTGATTTCATGAGCCCGCCTCCCAAGAGCTTCATTTTTCCTTCGCATAGCATACGTTACATTGATTGTCTAGCCAATCTCCTATCCCTTATCTCCGCCCCTCCGACACGCGCTCGCCAGTGGAAGCTCACATTTGTCCACTGCGATTTGTGATAGAGCACCTACGCTTTCTTATGCGTGGATTGCGCCCACCGTCCGCTTTAGACTTCCTATACTAGACCCCATCTCGTCGCTGCGCTGGGCGACATAACTTTGCGTCAACCGTCGCGACACCGTCGTCTCCCTCAACTGCCTGAAGCCTGCCCACGTCGACAATACCTCGCATACTTCATCAGATGCCCTCTCACTTTTCTTTCCATTTTTCGCAACAAAAACATCTCCGTGCCCCCTTTCACTTCGCCGGAAGACTGTTCGCTGAGACGACTCCGTCTCCTGAAGGGGAGGCTCTGTTGTGGGGCGTTAGCGTCGCGCGCTATTAGGTGAGGAAGTAAAGGGAGAGACGCGCAGCGGCTGGAATAAACCAGGTTGCCTGCGGCTCTTGTGGAGGCAACATCTTCTTCTACGAGAGTACTGTTTATCGCGCCGCTGCTTGATCACCCCGTCTTGAATGCCAATCTCTGAACTATGTAACCAACGCTGCAACGTAATAATATCGTGTCTAATACAGCCGCGAAGATGTAAGCGAAATTCATCGATTGCTTTTTGTTTCGAAACTCAGTACGCAGGTCGGTAATTACGTTCTTTTTCCAGGTCCTCTCCGACGAAATTGGGCCGTACCATGGCCTCATCAGATACGACACGTACACTGGAGGGAAACAGTCATTCAGAGACACCTTGGTTCGTATTGCCAGGTATGCATCGCGTTCGCAGCGGCTATGATGAACTGATGTCCAAATCTGTGCTCTTGAGCCTCTGCGTATGATTATCTTCAGCGTTGATTGTGAATGAACAGTGAGATTATTGTTCTGATCTGAAGCCCTCTCATTGTTTAGATGTGGTACTTCTTTCAATCAAGGGGCATTTGTGTGGGCCATGAAGAGTCGATTGGTTATACCTCTGAAGTGCAAGCGACCGACGTGTGTCCCCGACTTTCCCCCCATGGATGACGAGATAAGGCAAATGAGTGCATCCACAAGCTCATGGTTGCCATATTTTAGTAAGAAAAAGAAAAAAGTTAATCCGAGATCGAAGCGTTGTGCATAAAAGCGACTGATACACATCGGCGGATTTTAATTCGCGAAGTTGCCGCTTATGTGGCGGACGAGGAAGTGAGCAAACAACTTCACAAAAAAGACTAAAACCGTGCAGATGCCCACGGATATGCTCTTTGCTTTGAACTAGAATTGGAGTCCTCTTATTAGATTCAATCGCAGTTTTGCAAATTCAAGTACCAAGCTGAATAAATCTAGAGACAGCGCAGAAGCAGTAAGCCGGCCTCTTTACATTCTTAGCAGCTGTTTACTTAGGGAGTATAACACGGTTTTTACTCTTTCTCAGAGAGTAGAATAGCTTGCGCACTCTGTACACTATCTAAATTACTTCTATTTTCTCATCTGCTAAAATATACCACAGATGTAGGTTCTTTTAATCTGCACTCTTGAAAAATTCTTGTGTTGCTCATTCCGCTGACTCACTAACGAGAAATTCACATAGGTGGCATGAAGAAAGTGGTATACCTCACAGACACTCTCTGTAATCCTCGTTGAACAAAGGTGTGAACTTGCGCAAGCAATTTTCATAAAAGTCTGTCTACTAGGTGGCGCAATTTTGGTGGCACAATTATAGCTGCATAGCTATGAGGGCTTCCGAGCCTTTGAGGTGTTCCTTACACTATTTTAAACATCTTTTCCGATGCAGTTACTTTCTCACGAAATGAACTGACAACTAGTGCGACTCATGCGGCGGTGTTTGAATTTGTATAAGAGGCCCAACTGTGCTAGTGATTTGTGCGGACTGACTGAAATAACTTGCACCAACCTGATTGTGCTGCTGGCTGTATGGACAAAGTGCAGTCACTCAGATCGAGCCATTAGTGACATCTCTGTCGCGCTGAGTGGCAGGATTCCCGGCTTGCCGCTGCCACTCCTTTCTCTTAAAACCTTGATGATAAATTGTTGATAACTTCAACGTGTTAATGTTAATAAACAAGGCAGTTTTGGCAACATTAATAAAATCAGACAGACCACCGCAAATAAATCTCGAATCCTGGAACCTTCTGTTGTGGCTGTAGAGAGCTAGAGCGCTCATTTCGTTTCATGGGACCATAGAAACATAAGTATTAATCTCGCAAACCCTTGTTCTCCATGGCGTAATGCGAAGGTGTCGCACTTCTGCACGGTGCCGTAAACAGAGTGCACGTTCGCGCAATAAAATGTCTACACCCGAGAAGGGCTGTGCGCGCACTTTCTCAGGTATGGTCTGAGCCGTGCAGGCGTTCAAATTCCCGCTCCAGCATTTCTACGGGCGTGCTATCTGTATATACACATAAGAAACATCTAAAAGCAAAAGTAATAGGACGTTTATATTGTCGCGAATGTTTGTAGTGCTTGTTCATTCTTCAAAGCTGCAGCACGCCGCTTTATCGCTTTGTCTGTGATGCAGGAAGCGACCAGATTTATCCCGATTCATCCCATCTGGGTGAAGCCAAGTCTACGTTGTTTTATAATGTTTTAGTAACTTTGCAAGCTTTATCTCGAAAGTTCGCTATCAGCTTTGAAAAGAGCACGGCCGAGAGCGGCGGGCATTCGGTGCGGCGACCGCCGAGCACGCTTTTTGCGGCGCCGTAGCCGACTCATTTAGTTCTTTGTGGGCGCAAGTTAGCCCAAATAAAGAGTTGTTTGTAAGCCACTCTTGCTGTCTTCCTGCTCTATGGACTGCAGTCGCCATTAGGTGACAACAATACGTCCTGTGTGCACTTTTCAAGGCAAACATGGCGCCTATCATTTAACAACGTTTTTTATGTCTCTTTTATTCATGCAGCAAGCCTTCAATTACATTCGTGTTTCGAGTCTCTGGCATAAGCCGCACCTTCACACATCCCTATTATGACACTTTTTATTCAATGAAGCTGCGTCAAGAAAACTTGGTGAGTTCTCCGCTGATGCACATTTCACATTGCTATTTCCTCTTTAATTATTGGAGAAGTGCTTCATTTGGATGCGTAATCGCAGCCTCCTTTGTGGTATAGTTGGAGAGCCTTACTGTAAACAAAAAAAGGCGTTCACTCGGCCTTCAGGAAAGATGAGTACTGAAATCAGCTTGATAATTCACAACCCAAGTAGCACACAATGGGGGGCCCTCGTAAGCCCAACATGGGTAAGTGGGGTTGAGTGGGGTAAGTGGGTGCCCCTGTTTATTCTATGTGCCCCATATCGGTATAGCGAGGGCTACCTCATGCCACACTCCTACATCTTGCCTACATCGGTCCCTTGTGGGGTACTTGAGGGCAGATGGGATATAAATGTGGCTCTATATGCTCGAAAAGCATCTGCTTGCCCAAATGGGGATGCCCACACGACACCACTGGAGGCCCCACATATAGCGTGACGGGGCTGGGAAACGGACGTGACCACCTGCTGCCCCCATTGGTCTCTTGTAGGATATGTTAGGGCAGATGCAACGTCAATATTGGCTCTATGCTGAAAAAAACTTCTAGCTCAAGTGGGGATGCCCAAGCGAACGCATTGCAGGTCCCACATAGGCTGAGTCGGGGCTGGAAAACGGGCCTGCCAAAATACTGCCCAAATCGGTAAGTTGTAGGGCACTCGAGGGCAGAAGGCACATCAATGTGGGCCCTATGGCGAAAAGGGCTCTGCTAGCCCCAGTCGGGCTGCTCACACGAAACCGCTGTAGGTGCCACAAAGGCTGGAAAAACTGTGCGCCCACATGCTCCCCACACTGATCCTTTGTAGAGTACTTGAGGGCAGGTGGACATAAATGTGGCCTCTGTGCCAAACAAAGTTCGTTAAGCCTAAATGGGGCTGCACAAAAACAGCCACTAAAATTTCACTTGAGCCGTGCCAAGGCTGGAAAGCGTGCGTGCACACAAGCTGCCCTCAACGGTTCCTTGTAGGAGTCCTTTGAGCAGATGCAACACAAATGCGGAACATATGCGCGATAAAACGCTGCAAGCCCAAATAGGGGGTGGTGGTGGTGAAAACATTTATTAAGAAGGGACAGAAGGTATGTTTGGATCAGCCCTTAAGGGACTGATTCTTACAAGCACTAGGTGGAGATCCCTGGTATGGGACTGCAGCGGCGGTGGCCGCCGCCCGGGCGCGCCCGACTAAGGCTTGTTGGGTTTGTAAGTCGTGACAGCCGAGCAGGGTCGCTTCTAGTGCACTGCACGGTCTCGGGCTGGCCCGAAAGCCCGGGCCCGGCCCGGCCCGCGGGCCGGGCCGGGCCGGGACATGATCTGTTTTGCCGGGCCTGGGCCGGGCCCGGGCCTGAAGTTGCGGGCCCGGGCCGGGCTCGGGCTTAAAGCTGCGGACGCTGCGGACCCTAGCCAGGCTTGGGTCCGTATAGAAACGGCTGGTGTCCGACTATTCAGTCACTATTGCAGAGGGAAGTACACAACTGTGGCATTGGAGCAGTGATACGGATGAGCTATGGGTTATAGTACGCGGTGAGAAAAAAACCAAGCTTTATTCATTGACTTATTTATTTCCTTATTTCCACGCCGTGGTGGCTTAGTGGTCAAGGCGCTTGATTACTGAGCCAGGGTGCCAGGGTTTTCTCCTAGCCTCGGCGGCCGCATTTCTATTTAGGCGCCAAGCATGACAGCCATGTACTTTGTAGTATCAATGCTCGTTGAAGAAACCCAGGTGGTCGAAATGATCCGGAGCCCTCTGCTTCGGTGTCTCTCACAGCTTGACTCCCCTTTGGGCCCCAAAAACATAGCTTTTATTTCATAGCTATATTTTTCTCATGCGAGAAAATTCGTAAACTAAAGCGCATTTAGTTTTCTTTTTGATCAGCTGGCCGTAACGTCTCATTAATGAAATAGCCAAAAAAGCTCTCGAGAGTTTGTAAATCTCATCTCATAACCACCTCTATCCCTCCTCGCTTCTTCAGCCTGGTTGACATGACAAGTGTTTTGCCCTGTAAGTTATCACGTATGGTTTGCGTGTAATGTTCTGCTCCACTAGTAAGAGTAAAATTCAACCGCTCATAATTGGCCATTGATCGTTCGTCATCCCAAAACATATCTATACGCTATTAGAAATGCATTCGGGAAGGACATATTAGTTTAGGACAATTACAGCCTTCAAAACACACACCGTGAAATACTCAAGCCTTTTATAGGTTTTCGGTTCTGCTCAAAGGCGACCAGTTCGGCTATGAGTCCAACCTGTGAGATCGCGTTCACTAAAAAAATGTCATACTACTGCTTGCTAGGCAGCTTTAATGTTTATACTTCGCGGGCAGCAAAATATAAGTGATTAAAATCATGGGAGAATGCAAAGTAGTCTATTACGCGCGTATGCAGCCCTTTTTATTTGGCTCTCGGAACTTTCGAGTTCATCTTTGCGCACCTACACGAGATCACTCTCCAAAAGAGGGCCTGCGAACATTACTGTTAATCAATTCCTTCTGGGTTAAAAAGAACCAACTTTCTGCAAGCCAAACTGTGGTTTCCGAACCATTGTCGGCCAGTTTCTTATCGGTCGTAGCGGTCTACTTGCTCAGAGTGAGCAGTATCCCTCAAGCGTTACTGTGAAACGGGCCGGGCCGGGCCCGGGCCCGGGCTTCACTGCGGGATTCACGGGCCGGGCCGGGCTCGCTAGAGCGATAATTCAGCGGGCCTGGGCCGGGCCCGGGCTTGAAGCCGCGGGCCTGGGCCGGGCTCGGGCTCCAGGTCTCGGGCCCGGGCCGGGCTCAGGCCTCAGATTGAGGCCCGTGCAGTGCTCTAGTCGCTTCCCAGTCCTGCCGGGTTGGGTTGGGGATGGGGGGAATAGGGCAGCTGATGCATTGCCGCAGGCGGTCTACAGGCGGTCTACATCGCCTACAACGAGGCTTAACCCACTGGCGACAGTCCATCGTGTTATTCATGTATTTTTTCACTTCATAAATTTGCATTTTCCGTCCTCATAACTTACACTTATAGATGATTTGTAATGTCATTCTGAGCATCATTACTCGATTACTTCAGATTACATGCTTTGGGCTCTCGCACTCAACTAAATTGCACGAAGTGATCATACCATGCGCAGGGACGACTTTGTCCGCTTACCAGGAAGCACTGGACTACATGAGACTCTTCAGACCGTTCTTTCAATCTTTCCCTTCACATGTTAGGAGTCTCCTCTATCTACGTGGCAGCGGTTGTGGCTCAACTCGAGCCAGTGGGCAAGCGCGTGCACTTTCCTTTTCAAGGTTTCTTCAGTCGCAACAACACCCCAGTGTCCCCGCTCAACTCCGAACTTAAATCGAACTAAATCATCATTTTAGTCCCTGTTACAGGGTATATTTTACAGCCGGCGTCGTCGCTTTAGCGAATGCGGGTTTTGAAACGCACCTCTATCCTTTCAATTTTTGCACATCTTTCAACTCTCCTCTTTTCGCATGTGGTAGCGATTGTGGCTCAGCTTGAGCGTGTGGGCAAGCGCGTGCACTTTCCTTTTCATTCTTCCTTCAATCGCAGCAACAACAACATCTTAGTTCGGAACAAAAAACATTGACTGTCCGCACAACGCCCGATCATAAGGTGCGCTGCCCGCAGAAGTTGCAACACGGGCTTACTGTGGGCAGCCCACATATTCAGTTTGCGCCCGTGCTTACAAGGAAAATTTCGGTGGGTTGCTTACTTGAGGATGACATTGAAAGAATTAGCGCATGACATCGGGCCTTGAGGGTACAACAAGGCCGTTTGTGGTTGGGTTTGTGGTTGGGTCGGCCCCATGTGGGTAGACCCCAATTGAGCTTACCCCTTTACAGTCCGTAGCGGCCGCATGCTTATTTTGGAAAGAATAACTGAAATGAAAGCCTATCGGGTTACACACATCTCACCAAAATAGGGCTGATGGGGGAGCTAAGTATACCCACACCAGGCAATGCAGGCCGAATGTGGACAGCCCTACAAGGGCTACCAGTCTGGAGATAGGCATTCCATCACTCGTCACGCCACTGGCGTGACATCTATAACAACGATGTTATAGATGATTAAAAATTACGCTCCTCCTCTCTCCCCTCAATTCGCACACACGCGGCACCAGCACAAAATAAAGAAAACAGCTCTGGGACTGGGTCCCACCCATGATTACATCATTCACTGCCTTTCGGTTTGCGACTTCCGGTTGTCGCTCCCAGCACCCCAGCCGCAGCGTCGGCATCATCTCTCCGGTCTCTCTCTCGCCTTCCTGGATTGCGGCGTGCGTCGGATTTCTTTGCTTGTCACTGCGACAAAGGCACTGCGAGTGGTTCCCGAACTCCCGACAGAAAGAGGCGGCAGAGGTAAATTGAAATCATATGCGCGAAGGCAATGCCCTGGCTCGCGCTTGCCCGAGGGGGTTGCGTGGCGGCACGAGCAGTCGATTTTCACGGCTACCGGAAGCGTGCCCGGGGCGTCGTGGCTGCCGTGGCTCCAGCGAACGACAGCGTGTGGTCGCCTGCCGATGTCACGGGAATGGTGAAGTCTATTTTCACGATTTTAGTTTCAGAATCTTTCACTATGAAGACACCAATGGGCCCGTGAATTTTAAAAAACATGTTTTTTAAAAATTCGTAATAAATTGCCGGCTCAGGTCTGAAGACTCATACTTGGTGTGAATGCTTCTTCACTCATCATTCATAAGTGCTGAAAACATTTACAAGCGACTTTTAATTAGTTGCATACTGCCTTTAATATCGTATTGTATGATAGAGAGGTAACATTCGTTGTTATTTTTACGATAGGCAAAACAATCATCTGTAAAGAGAGAGTTCGATGTACTAAGGTTCGCCGACAAGTCATTTATGTATATGAGGAAAAGGTAGATTCCCATGACTGAACCCTGAGGCAAACTTTAAATCGTCATGGCAAATTTACCCTGGCGAATTGAGATCTGTTAGATAGAGAATAGTGCAGCCATGAAAGCACGTTAGCATCAGGGTGAACCTGCTCAGTGGAAACATTAGTAACACATGAGAGACTTTATCAAAATTTTTAGAAAAGTCCAGGAATATGCAGTCTTCCAGCGACCAATCGTCCAAAATGTAAAGGAGGTCATGAGTGAAACATAGAAGCTCAGTCTCGCCGAGTAATTTTTTCACAAATAATGCTTAAAATTACTTAAGAAAGAATCGCTTTCTAAAAAATTTGCAATGTGAGAGAAATTGACCTGTCCCATGATATTACGCGGAGTACTGGTGAGCGATATTGGATGATAGTTAATAGGAGAGTGTTTATCGCGAGACTTGTGCAGAGGAATTAGTTTGCCGACCTTCCATTCATCAGGTACGCAGGCTGCACCAAGCGATTCCTAGAAAGTTTAGTTAGTATTACGGAAGAATACGTCTTAGTATTTAACAAAAAGTTTCGAATTCTTGTTGTCAATTCCACACGATGAAGACACCTTGGGCCTTTAAATTATGGGTAAAATTCTGATTCTGTCGAAAATGATTGGGATCATGACAGGAAATTTTATGACTGAATAATCAGGCAGTTGGCAGAGATTGGATCCATCGATAAGGACGAAGAAAATATTAAATTTAATACAGAGGCACATTTATCCGCAGGAACAGCTGCATCATCTTGAGGTCTAAGAATGAGCGCAGAAACATTTTTCCTGTTGATTACATTCCAAAAATTGTTTTACGTAGTTAATCAGCATCGAGGGTAGAATGGTTAAAAGTGAGTCGACAGCATTCTTTAAGGCTGTTCTGTATGCTGCGACTGCACTGATATACGCCTCCCACGAATACTGAAAATTCGATTGCATAGCTAAAAGAAAGCCATTTTCTCTTGTTAGCAAGTCTTTTTTTCTACTGAGTAAGCCATGGTGATTGCTAATTGCTCCTCACGATCCGTAACGACACGATTGCGTTATAGAAGCAACCTTTTCTTTAATTAGGTTTCAATTCGCTCTGAAGGAACGTTCAAAAAAAGAAGTCTTCATCAACACTGAGGAAATCAGTTCGTTTTATTCCGCAATGAAGTGTACTTGTTTTACGAGAGCAGTAACGGAAATATTCACTTCAGAACGAAGCAACGAACGATCGCTTAACCCGTGAAGGTAGAAAGCACAAGTGACGAGGTCTGGTGAGTTAACACCAGAAGTAACACGCCCAATGACGCTTACACAGTTCGCACTTCGTCAGTGATGAGTTGTGATAGATTAATGTGAAGAAAGTTACTGCATTCCGCCCAGAAAGGGCTATGATAAGCGGGTGAATGAGGCCACACGATGGATGGGTGGTTGAAATCGCCGACTATATGGATAGGAACATCCAGAAAGCATACAGTAACCATACTGATAGCATCTTGTAGTCCATGCACGAGAGAAATACTACACGATGGCGGCCGGTAGCAAATGCCCAAAATCATTCTCCAGCCGAAGTTCTACCAAAATCATTTTCAAATCGCGGGTTTGATCCCGGCCGCGGCGGTTGAATTTCTTTGAAGGAGAAATTCTAGAGGCCCCTGTACTGTGCGATGTCAGTGCACGTTAAAGAACCCCAGGTGGTCGAAATTTCCGGAGCCCTTCACTACGGCGTCTCTCATAGCCTGAGTCGCTTTGGGACATTAAACTCCATAAACCAAACCAAACCAAACCATTTCACAAATTGGTAACCATATCTAGGCATGACGAAACGAGGCGGTCAGCAACTGCAGTCAGAACGCCTCCGACACATCATTGCCTTCTATCAAACCGGTATATATTAAACTTTTTTTACAAATTAGAATCTCACTGTTACCAACCGTTGACAATAACCATGTTTCTGTTAATAGCAATATATCACCGCAAGGTGAAATTCAGTTCATCGCGCTTAGGTAAAACACTTCTTATGATAGTAAAAGGAACCGACACAGAATACACCTCCACGCTAATCCACTGTCCCTCGCATGATTCTATGAAGAGGTACCTTCAGGAATCGTAGCCTGACCAGTGGAAGAAGTATGTTCTAACAATCGTCGGTAGGAACTAAAATGTTCAACGACACAATGGCTAGCAGAGTTGTAGACCTAGCACTCATTGTCGATATGCATTTCGTTGTACGGGAGCTCAAACTTAGCATCGCCTACCTTGGAAAACTCAATTAAACATTTTTTTGCCTGGCGTATTAACAAGGAATAGTCTTCGCTGACAGAGATACTGCCACTTTTGAACTTTGGGCTTGCAAGTAAAGTTTGTTTGTTTTTTGTCTTAAAATACAATAAAAGACTGGAAAGATACGAGGCAAAAAGGCGCACCATAAAAACTTGTGCACACAAGAGTTATTTCTCATACTGTAGAACGTGCTTCTGCAGTCAAAGCCATCACATGCAGAAGAGGTCCTCGTAATAGACATAAAAAAGGCCTTTAATCACGTTGCCGACGATCACAAACTCAAATCTGTTCACGCACGGGATGTGGTGCCACAACATGTACACTTACATACTCAGTTTTGCCAAAGGTAGGACAGTCTGCTTCAAGGCCACGCAGTCTTTCTCTTTCCCAGTCAAAATTACCAGTGGAACACCTCAAGGATTTATTATAGCACGCAAGCTCTTTAATTTATGTATGGAAGCTCTATCCGGCAGCTGTCCACAATCCGCAATCTTCATAACACATTATACGCCGATGACATTACCGTATGGTGCCCAGGGGACGTCGGAACATACCACCAGGAATGCATATACACCATAGCCGACATGTACAGAAATCCGGACTCTGAACTTCAGGAGAAAGATCGGAACTCCTTACGGTGAATCGAGCACATACGAAAAAAAACCGACGCCCTAATACAAATAAATATATCAGGCTAATTGCTGCCAAAAGGTGACATTTTGCAGAATACTCGGACTCATAAATCCTCGAAACAACGACGCAGACTCTAAATTTATACATTATCCAAAGGCTGCTGAAATCTTATGGACCTAATCCGATGAATACTTAGCAAAAAGCATTGACCTAGGATGAGAACAAGCAATGCAACTCGTCACTGTGCTTGTGTACTGCAGACTCCTATGCACCACCTCGCACCTAACGCTAACAAAAGCTAGCAAACTCGAATCTTCACTTAAAGCCCTTCACATGTCGTTTCTGGTTCTGCCCATATGTGCCTCAGATCAGCGACTTCAACACACTGACCTTTTCGCATTCTCACCGAACACAACAATGCAGTGACAGGTAAGTAGCATGCTTGTCTTGTCCGCAGTAGGTATGCTACATTCTGAAATGAGCAGGCATCTCCCCCATCTACTTGATGGCACTTTGCCAATGCCCTGAGAGACTGAGCATAATCAATTTTGCAAACATATCGAAAAGCAATACGCGGCATACCCACGACAGTCGACGTCAAGCACAAGCAAGCTATCAACGCAGAGGCATGAAATGTAGGACGATATACACGGACGCCACACGCTTTAATATCATACTCGCTTTAGTATCATACGCTTTAATGTCATACTCGCATCCAGTATATGCCCCCGGACAGACAACACCTGTCACGCACCCAGCTGAAACATTTGTGGACCATCTCCCCATAACCACTCTAGAAGCGCACACGATAAATTAGTGCTTCCTAAACGCACGGGATAATATATGCCATATAGGAAGCATCTCTGCTCAGTAAACACCAGACCCCTAATATCAACATCTATAACGATCCCAGCTAAGCCATCCGCAATATACAACGCTGAATATTCGAAAGCCACCTACATGCGATTTTAGCAGAATCCTAAAGCCGCAATCCGAACATTACAATCACCCTGCGTTGGATACCTGGTCGTGCTTGGATTGCGATAAGTGAGCTGGTTAATCAACAGCCCCGCGAAACTAACATCCAGGCGCCCGCTACCCACTCGCCTTATTCAACTTCAGTGGAAGACGCTGCAGCATACAAAGACCAAATAGGTGGACTCTACCAGAACACAAGGAAAAGCCGATCCATTTTACCCATTTTCGCCCGTCACTCAACTTGGAACAAGCAAACGTCCTTCGCTAAGTTTAAACGCAGCCTTCTCCCAACTAATGCTCTGCACTTCGGATGCCGTCACACAGCTCACTGTCCTTACTTACAGAGATCAGGGCAGACGCAGAACACATTTTGTACTCATGTAGCACTGCCATACTTCTCCTAATTTCCCTAAGCCCCTCCGGCCTTTGTCGAGTGGTTGGCTTCACCCGGGATCAACAGGCCTCGGCAGAGCAAGTGCTCTTTTTCGCTGGGCTTTACTACTGGCATTGAGTAAAAATTTTTTCGTCATCCTGCTCCGATGCCGCTTGTCTTTAAAAGCTTAATGGTAATGCGCCAATGGTGCCAAGGGAAAGACACGCATGGCTAATACAGAGAAATATTTTTTGAGTGGTCGTTCTGTGTATGATGCGACGGAACCGCGCATGAGGACTTATGCCGCAGGTAGGTTCATTCTACGAGGATAATGTCGTATGACGACACTTGAAGACGCAGGCCACTGAAGGAGGCGCTTTTCGTGTACCGCTGTGCAGGGCTCATTGAACTGCTGTCCAACATGGTGCTGTAAAACTGCTTCTGGGAAAGCCTCCAGCCATTCGTCAAAATTTGTCGATGCTGTGGAAAATTATTCCTTAGCGTTACGTATGCGCCCTCTCTCGACAGCCTGCCGCAGCAGTTAGGAGACTTGATGCTTTCAATTAAGCATATTTTACCGATAATTTCTGTAAAACTGACTATGGATAGGGCCTATATTTCTCCCTGTTGTCCTTTACTTTCAGCTGGTAGTGGTTCTATATCAGCTTCTACGCATGCTTGTTACAATCTTGTATCTCTCAACTGAGTAGTAGTGAAAGGCGAGTTGAGGAAAGCTTTAAGCTGGCTTCTACCCATTGATTGCTTCTCTGAAAAGACAAAACAGCTACTTTTGCTGATAAACTAATAATTTATAATGTAGAAAGCGACAAGGTATGAAACGCTATTACCGTTCTCGCAGACCTGTTTCACGAGCTGACACCTGTAAAATCAAAGCTTGCTTTCTGATTTTTGTTTTTCTTTCTCTAAGCCAATAGGCCACAGTGTCATTATTTAGAGCCTGTTATACGGACTTCTTTTTATCACTGGCGTCACCAGATTGAATCAAGTGGTGGGAAATAATTTTAGTTTTTATGTACAATCCCAAATATCTGCAATAAATGCATGAATGCCTCTTTTGCTAGCTAACAAACATCAACATAGCCACAAACACCTAAGCAATCTAGTTTTCATACGAACAAGAAATGAATCAAGTTGTCTTCAGCATCCGTTTAAAGGGACCATGAAATGATAATCACTGATGTCAGGAGAAGCGCAGATGCGATCGGTATTTCGCCAATAGCCACCCTACCACAAATGTTTTTAAGGTGCCTCAATTAACGACGAATATATCGGTGATTAAAAATGATGCTGCTCCTCTCGGCCTCTAACTGGTAAACGCCTACGTGCCAGAAATTGGAGGGGACACTGAAGCCTCATGTCAAGGGTATGACGTGCCAGCGTTAATGGTTCATTTTCCAGATATGGGGAATTGGTAGTTCTCTATTTTGCATTCATAGATCGCTCTTACCACAACTGGCGCAATGCCGCAGCACCTGTCATGGCAGTTGCTGGTAGCTATGGCAGGTGCTGCCACCGGTGGGGCTTGTGCGATCCAGGTTGCTTTTCCCGAGCAAACTCTCGCAACCAGTCATTAATATAACTACCATTTTCGATGATGGTCAGTTTGCTCTCAATCCGGTAAGCAGGTTGTGATGACGCCGCAAGGTCATGTGATCCAAGTGGCCAGCCGGATTATCTGCGGAACGGGATCCTTAACGGTATCGCGTTGAAAAATAAAGAAACGCTCGCCCTGGCCACGTTAATTGAGCATGCCCAATGAGAAAGCTCTCTCAGATTCCTCACACTACGTCAGGGGGGGTGGGGGAGGGCGGCAAAGAACAAACGGTGAGATGTGGCAGTAATCGGCTCGCGACCAGAAATTTTTAAACACAATTTTATAAATTATAGGGCCTACGCAGAGCTTTGAACTTTGACTAGAATACTGACACAGACCATTTCTACAAATTCTTTGGGTTAGAATATAAGCGTCAAAAAATTTAAGGGTCCCTTTAAGGAGTGTTCAACGGTACCGTCTTTTACAAAAGTAACCGAACAATTTGATTTCGTTCCCAGCCGACGTAGCAAAACACTTATGGCAACAATTAAGCTGTAAATGTCTCTAAGTAAGAAGCTTCCTTGACATTGCGTTTCTAAATCTTCGGGCTTTTCAAGAGGGCCGTGAGGGCTCAACTTTAGGGCCAGGAAGTAAACTTTGTTGCGGGGTTACTTCTGGCAAAGACGGTATGTGAAGTTTCAAACGGCTCTAGCTTCTGCTTCATTTGGCATGAAGTGAAAAGCGGCGTTTTAATGAACTGACGTCAGCTAATCGTATGGACAACATTGCAGAGCGTGCTCATCGACGAAGACGTGGTTCGGCCTCTCAGGGCGCTCAGTGGTAGCCGTAAGTCCGTGGCCCTCTCCATGACGCTCATGGCCAGGCGCTGTCCCATGAACACCTTGGTTGACGGTGTTGCACAGCCTAGCTGCGTGGAGATACCATTTAATATTTCACGAGTAAGGAATGCAATTTCGAGATTCATTCTCTTTTCAATGACGGTGCTGGATGAAAACACCTGCAAAAGAATTAGGCTGGTTCGGAAACGCAGCATTATCTGGCATTTGAAGCATCAATACTAAGGTGCGTGCTAACTCACCTGAGTGGAAATACTTTTAAGGGGCTTATTGTTCTAAATACAAGCTTAACATAAAAAATGAGCCAGGGTATTTATTTTCCAATAAACAAATTGCTGATATTTTGAATAATTTTGGAAAGAAAAAAAGGTAATGAAAGAGCTTGGCAACAGATGCCCGCCTGTACACCCGGATGAGAGAAAAGATAAGCACGCAGTTACATGCGCTGAATATCGAGGCGTGTTGTGTTGTGACGAACTGAGCTTCTTATGCGCCATGTTATGATAAAAAAAACACAGTATGCCACGATTGTGTAATGATAGAACAAGTAACAAATTAACCAACAAAAAGAATACCCAGAATCATATACATGGTTAGCAGCGCCGAGTCAGAATCCGAATTTTTTTGTTATTCATTTAGTTGTTGAGCACGGTTTTGATATGCAGAAGGAGCTCTCGTATAGCCGACGAGTGAAAGAGAACCTTCTGTTATCGCTTTTTTGGGGCTGAGATGAATGGGAAGCATATTCAGACGCTTATCTGGGCTGTTCAGAATAGAAAATGCTTCAGTTACTCGACGTTCACTGGTCACTTACAATGGCCGAAATAAGAGACGTTTAGGGAGTGCTGCGGCTCACTTGTTCAAAATCAGGCCACGGGCTGACACATGCGGATAGCTGAAGCACTTGGAAGCGGGTTTACTGATTTGGCGTAGACAGGATGGAAGTGACATTGTTCTTTGTAGGCGCTGTCTGGATGATGAGTTACTCGGGGTTTTGGAGGGCTGATACACTCTTTTCTGTCTTCAGTACCTACGCGTCGTGTAAGTTAATCTCGTCGTCACTTTTCTTCGCACGTTGCGTTCGTTGTTTGCTATTCGTTTCGTACGTCTTTCCAGCGCTGTTTCAGGCGTCTCGTGACGTCTTTTCTTTCGCCTGTGGAAACTAATGAACACCCTGCGCAGTAAATTTCATAAACGACGCCAGAAAACGGGCAACAAGAGAGATGATCTGTCGCGTTAGCAAGCTCAGTGCATATCTTGCTCGTTGGAACATATGCGATATTGACACCACGCTTGCGGAAAATGCGCACAAGCGCATCGCTAATTCCTGCTACAAACGGGACAGGGACTCGTTCCTTTTCATTCTTTCGTCCCTTCCAATTTCCTCGGAAGCAGGCAGCTTTGGTGATACCGTCCTGCTTTCAGTGTTCCGGATGAAGAAAATGCTTTGGTGCTTCTTTTTCCAGTCAAATTCCTTTCTTGTTATTTCGTCATTGAGAATGACGTCTTCACAGCAGATTTCTCTGGCACGGTTGATGGGAAATACAGCCACTGACTGCTTGTGACTGACCGGGAGCACTGAATTATAACTGGATGTCTTTCAGAGTGCGTCAATTTCCGGTAGAGACGAAAATTAAGGCCAGTCAGAGCACGGGGTACCATGTTGTCAGGAACGGAAAAGAGCTGTACGTCTCTTTCTCAACAGTCAAGTTCAGTGAAGGCTCACAAAAGACGGCCAGGACAGAAAAGCAGCGCTTGCCTGCGTCGTTCTGCCCTTCCTTCGTGTTCCCTTTGCGCTATTTTCATAATAGGCGTTGAGGTAGGCCAGAAAAAGTAGCATGTGCTCTCGGTCTAGGTCACAGCAGCAGTCCTCCGCGTAGCTCAAATACATTTTCGGTCGCGGCCGGAAGGTGGTCAGAGCTTTGCTCTCAATGACTTCCATCGTAATGTTCGCCGTTGTGACCAAGATGACTGCCGACGTAGCTGTACCAAAAGTCTGCTGGTAAAAGTTGCCGTTGTAAGTAAAATATATGTTGCGGAGACAGAAACACAGAAGTTGTCATAGCTCCTCTGCGTAGAAAGGCCTCCGATCTTGCCATGAGTCCATCTTCAAGACGGTGCTTACAAGAAGGATGGTACCACCTTAACGTCCTGCTTTCGAGAAAAGCGGAAGTAATGGAAAAACGAAAATGAAAGTAGGTCACGTCCCATATGTAGCAAGAATCACCAAGGCGCTCTCGCGTGTTTTCCGCAAGCATGGTGTCTATATCGCGTATGTTCCAGAAAGCAAGATATGGGCTGAGCTTGGTAACGTGAAAGACGATCGCCGTCGTTGCAATTTTTCTAGCGTCGTTTACGAAATTAACAGTGTTTATTAAAGAAACACTTCGCGAGACACCTGAGAGAACACCGGAACGACGTACGAAACCTAAAAGTAACAACGAACGCATTCGCGAAACATGCGAACAAAAGTAGCGGCGAGATTAACTGGGACGAAGCGAAGTGACTAACGATAGAAAAGAATGTATCAGCCTTCGAAATCCTCGAGTCGCTCACCATTCAAGACAGCTCTTAACGAACTTAACAAAAACAACGGCACTTTCAATTCAATCTATGCCAGGTAACCAAATACGCTTCTAAGTGCTACCAAAATTATGATACGTTCACCGGGTGCGCCAATGTGAAAAGGGAGCCGCACTGCTCCCGCAGCATCATTCTATTTTTGACCATGGTCAGTGCCCCGTGAACTTCATTCATCAACCATGATTTCTGACCAGACGGTATGCCGTGAAACCATCGGTTTGTACTGTTTCTCTTGTGGTTTTAATACAATTGCATTATAAGTCTCATTTAGCCCAAATGCATCTTGAGTCATAATATTCACCCACTGCGTGGCGGAAAGTGACGTCACCATGTCAGAAGTAGCTTCACTTGCTGTAAATGCATGAACCGCTTCTGATGCTTTCACACTGTCTACACACAGAGTCTAATTTAATGTCCCTGTGATTTTGTTTTCTTTGAACTTGCGCGCAACGATCGTCTTGCTCAAGGCATTATACTTTTTCACTTTGTACAGTGCGCAAAGATATGCACTAAGGCAAAATGCTGGAGACTTTTGCAATTCTACAACCATCTAGCAGTGAGAAACCTGCTGGTAAGATGGAATCTACGTGGTATTAAGGTGTCTCAATACGAAATTGGAGGAGCATCCCACAGTATTCAGATCGTTGCTTCTGGGGCACCTAAGCGCGTACAACAGAGAGTGTAAAACATGTACTTCGGTCTTCGGCGAGACTAACGCTCTGCGCAAGTGCAACGAAAGACTAGAAGATAAACTTAGAAACTTAGAAAAATATTAAATTATGAAAAGCTCAGATAAATGCGTGAATACACCTGTCATTCATCTGAGGAAAAAAATACATGCTGTCATTGCTGGCCGGTGATCACATGTATTATGGCGTGAAAGACACTCATGGAGTGGGTTGCTAGGATTGCTTGTTCTTTGCAATCGATTTCTTCTTCACTAGTAGGTCGAATAAAAATCTCAGTTCACGTCGCTAAAACAGAATCAGAAGTCAACTCCCGTTGTTGTGCTTTTTTTTTGTGTTCTGGTCATTGTACATATGTGTCCTACAGGTTCCAAATGTCCACAACCAAGCAGCCTGCTGATATGTATATAAAATTGACCCGCGTGTCATCAGTTATTCAGTGAAATATCTTTAATTTCTCTGCTTCCAGATATGCTCCATATACCCGGCGTACCTCTTTTCTGAACGCTGGTCGCTGGTGACGCGCCGTTACAATGGCGGGGATGATGAGAGCCTCACTGAGGATGTGTTTTTCGAGACAAGCAGTACTTTTGCCATGAAGGTAAATGAAAGGTTAACCTGTTTTCTTATGCTTGATTCTGATGATCGAAGTACATTTATAAATGTCCAATGCAGCTAAGCGGCTAAAATATAGCCCGTAATGGCTTCTCCCAGGCCATACACCTTCATTCCATCTAACGCGGCTTTCGAAAACCTTCTCTCCCTTGGTTGCCTTCCTGCCTGTAGATGTGTCTTACTCTCTCACAGCCCCCTCATCCTTGTTCTTCTTCATTGTTTTTTTTTTTGGGGGGAGCAAAGCCTAGACCGGAAGTCATTTGTTACTGACTAGTTAACACACTGCGTCTTGACGAGTGTCTTTACCCCTGCCAAATCTGGCACAGTCTTACGGCCATCATTACTCTCCTCAATCTACTCCACATATGTTTAATATCCTATCAATCACTCGCACTTGTGTAACCTCCAGCCCCTCAGCTTGCCCTGTTTTGCTGCTGCTACACTGATCACCGTCGCTATATAGCTGCATCAATATATGTTGTCTGTCGAGCGAAGTCGAAAGTTCGCGTGGAGCATTCACAATATGGACGACAAAGAAGAGCACTCTGAAGGCCACAAAAGCCTGATTAGCTTCTTAATATTCATAAGCAACACACAGCAAGACAAATCAACAAACACACATTCAGGTATTACATGATGAACAGAAATATTTGTAGGTTGGGTGCTCCAAACGCCTCCGGGATGCTCAGTGCGGTTCTGTGAAGGAGTTGGAAGCAGACGTAGGGGGCACTCAGCAGCTTCCTCTCACGCTCCTTCCTTCATGTATGTTCTTTTTTTTAGCAAACGAATATTTCTTAAACAACTTGTTCAGGGTTTGTCTCAAAATATTTCGATCACTACATCAGGAATGTTACCGTTCGCACAAATGTAGATCTTCACTACCGGCGAGAAAAAATTGTATAGTCGAAAGTGCCAAGCTTAGCCTGCTTTCTCTGAAATACTGGCGTTAGTACTTTTCGCGTTAGATGTCTCCGAACAATTTTTGCACTCTGTACATTATGTGCAACGAATCTCTATCGGAAATTATTTATTTATTTACCCTAAAGACCCAGAAGAGGGCATTACATAGGGGGGGGGGGATGATTAAAAGAAAGCACATATAACAAATCAACTCGTAACAAATCATAGTCAATATACAGAAGGCAGAGAGAGAAGGCATTTGGTAAAGTGCAGTATAACACATTGAAAAAGCAAAATTCAACACGTTCAAACAAGTGAGTAATTATTAGGGCAAAATAAGTAACTACAAATACAATGGCACACAAAAGAGGCTCCGGAGCTGTGAGACCTCTCCCAGTCATTTCACCAATGGGCGCATGTTGAATTGACGGACACTTTCTCTGCAACTGTTACTTTCACGCGGCATTCTTATAGTTGGCTTCTAAGAGCAGTGTGGACACAATAACTGGAAAAATATCCGTTAACTGCCATATCTTCGCGTAGTTTCTTTGATTCGGTGTCGAACAATTCAGGTTCTGTAGTGATTAGTAATCAGCATTTCCGCATTTAGCATGTCATCATTGTATATCGATGCCTTGGAAAGATCTGTAGAAATAAACGTGTCTTGCAGCCAAAATTGTTTTCCGCTTAAAAAATTGTGTAATCAAGACGTAGAACAACCCACACACGTGACTGTATGTTCGAAATCACTCTTCAATGAAACGGTTTGAAATTTCCCTAAAAGAACATAACCGAACCTGAGGTCTTCGAAGCAGTACCATGAGACTTCGATTAAAGCTTAAGCAAAGCAGTTTGTCGGACGGTGGAGTGCGTTTAGTTTTCAAGTATCCATGTGCCGTGGCCTCTGCCCCGCTGTTGTAAACCCACTCAACAAATCCCTCTAAGAACTGCAGTTGGTAACAGGTTACGATTTTATGGGCTCCTGCCAAATTTTTGATGACCACTGGCTTCTTGAAGAGTTTTTGCATTGTCCCACAATATTTCTCCTTTTGAAAACCAAATTAATAAATTCTGTTTCTTCTTCAAATTTAACTTCCATTCCACCCATCGAAGATTCAGAGCTGCTGGAACAAATTAATCGAAGATTCTTAAAGCTTGTTGTACGTTCTGTTGCTGGAGGCTGCTGGGATACATAGGTCAGACTGAGGTTTAAACAAAGAAAAATAGAAGAGCCCTGACCGCACCGCAATTTCCACAAAGGGCTATTGCTGTTACGAGCAAGTCAGTGGAAACGGAATTTTTTCTACGTTGTTTTCACCAGCCTGATGAAATTTTCTTAAAAAGATGGCGACAGAAAAATTTTCTTGGCGTGTTCTTTGTTACAGACATGGCGTATTGTTTCAGGACATGTGATACGCACTTCGCGATCCATATATGCGCGGTAAATAATTTTTTATGGCATTATTTACCCCGAGCGATTTCGGTTTCAGTTTCTGAGCTTCCCTCATAGCCTGAGGCGCTTTGGGTCGTTAAAGCCACGATTTCTGAGCGCCGGGTGTGCTATGTAGCGACACACTGACCGCTGCGTCATCTGCTCTCATACACATCAAATGCGTGTATACCAGTGCATTTCGAAATGCCGGCCGGCTCTGCGATATGCTCAGCAAATCCAAGTGGGCGAGGGTTGACATCGACCTCTGAAACCAATCGGTTCATTTGGGCTTATCTAATTCTTCATACGCATGTGCCAAGGTGGTTTCTGCGTTGTATTTAGCTTTGCCACACCACGCCAACGCCGATAGTAGGCGGACGTCTATGTAGGTGGCCCGTAGCCGGCCGCGCGTCAGTCGGCCGATCCCCTGGTCACATTACAACGACACGATCTCTCGCTGTTGGTCTCGACAAATACCCGTTGCTGTCCTCGCTTTGCTCCGCAAGCGCAGCCGCTACGGGTCGTGTAGCTGCTGATTTTGGTATTTGCTGTTCGACTTTTTCTGCTGGTTGTTTACCAAACAGTCCGTGTATGAGCTAAATTACTGCTTCAAAATAACTCTCACACCCTCAAAAAGCGCATAGCGCAGCTAATCTTACAAGCCCGCGACTACGCAACGCAACTCTCCATCCAAAACTGGCCTCAATTTTGCGACTCCGTCGGTGGCACCCTAAGTATTTCCAAAACTGTGCAGCCTTATACGTCCTAAAGCGACAAAGCGTCTACCAATAGAACCTAAGCAGTCGCCCATCAGTTCACTGGCACTGACCAAGAGCTTCTGGACACCCTGCGCTCCTAATATTTCGGCGCTCGACAGCCACTTACCTTAACTGCCACCTACACCACCTACACCAGCCACACCAACCCGGAACTCGACGCACTCATAACATATGAGGTATTCGCAGCTTCCCGCGCATGCAGCCGCTCTAGTGCCCCAGGTACTTACAAAATCACTAACTAAATGCTACGCAACCTCTCCAATGATTCCCTTCAAGCTCTTACCCCACACATCAATTATGAACTGTGGACCGAAGGCAAAGTACCCCCTCAGTGGAAACATGCAGAAGTGATACTCATTTCGGTGCGCAATAACCAACCCCCCTCTCTGCTCTCAG
Source organism: Amblyomma mixtum (assembly GCF_055824585.1). Classification (NCBI taxonomy): domain Eukaryota; kingdom Metazoa; phylum Arthropoda; class Arachnida; order Ixodida; family Ixodidae; genus Amblyomma; species Amblyomma mixtum. Next base: position 176,223,656 of record NC_143016.1, read on the forward strand.
GCCAATTTCGCTCTCCTCCTGCTTAGGCAAGCTATACTAGCGAATCACCAAACACGCCCGCGAAACTATATTGAAGGTCATAATCGCCTTCCTCCTTTTATGCTCGGTTTTTGACCAAGACTTTCCACGCAGGACGCCTTTCTTCTCCTCAAACACTAAGTCCTCACGCGGATACCTCCCGGCGGAGAGCACCTTCTTCTAACACTTGACATTAAGGGCGCCTTTCACAACATTTCCCACTCTGCAATCCTAGAAGGTCTGAATCAGATACACTGCGGATCTCGCATGTTCCAATATATCTCCACCGCCCTCACTGCCCGCACAGCCACGATAGGCATAGAATCTACAAGATCGGCTCTCTTCCAATTACCTGACAAGGGCACCCTACAAGGTGCTCTCCCATCGTGGTCGTAGGGGCGTGCGCTGGTCATCTTCACCTGTAGGGCCGCATTACGCGGCTTTAGACGGTGGGGTTTTTGGGGATATGTCCATGTGAGATGCTTTAATGTTGGGGTGGGTTCCAAGAGAAGGCAAGCGTGGCAGGGGGCGGCAAAAAGTTAGGTGGATGGATATGACAAAGAAGTTTGCGGGGATACGGTGGGCGCAGCTCGCAAAGAACATGATTTGTTGGAGAGACATGGGAGAGGCCTTTGGTCTACAGTGGGCGTAGTCAGGCTGATGATGAGGATGATGATGTTTCCGCACCATGGACATTTATTTATTTATTTATTTATTTATACATACTGCAGCCCTATTGGGCTATTGCAGGGGTGGGTGTGAACAACAGTTTAGGAAAACATGGAGCACAACAATGGCAAACATCCGAAACAGTATGAGTGAAAACAAGAAAAACGAAAAAACTATTCAATAGGAAAGTGTTGGATGTAGGCGATATAAATAATCTAAGCTGGGGCTGATGTTTGTTTGAAGACGCCGTTGGAGGCCCGAGTCTTCAGAGGAGACGAATGGATGAGGGACAGGGTAGAGGCGTCTATTAAGGTGTTGTATATCGAGCCGCGTGGCAAAGTGGGGGGATAGGGGGTATAGGCAGGATGGGACGGCTCCGCTCGGTCGGTATATTCTCGAGCTAAGGTGTCCGCTCTGATGTTCTGAGGCTGCCATGAAGGCCGTCGTGGCTGGGGACTCAGGTGATGACGTCGTCTTGATGGACAGTGTGTCCCAGCATGTGTAGCGTCGTTGTGGAACACGGGTGCTTGTATACGCTCGACAGGCGGCTTGAGAGTCGTAGTATCTGAGAGCTGTTGGAGTGGGTGTCACTCATTATGGCGAGGGCGATGGCGATCAAATCAGCGGCGGTTAGGTCTGGGGCTCGAACAGAGGCTGCTAGGAGTGGAGTGTTGCTGCTGTCTGCGGCAACACAGGCGAATGTCTGTGGGTGACCATAGGAGGCAATGTAAACGTAAACAGGAGCGGAATCGTGCACGTGCTGTCTTCGCACACGCCGGAGTCTGGCTTGTCTCCTGGCCTTTTGGAGTTTACGGTGCATGTGTCTGGAGACAGGGCTTGGGTAAAGGCGGGTGGGGATGGTGGCGTTGTGATGTGCGCGCTATGGCATACGCTTTGTGGCCTTGCCTCCGGCGGCAGCGTTCCGACCCGGCTGGCAAGCACCGTCGCTGCCCCTGACGCGCCTGCAGACTTCCCCCCAGCGCACAGGTCAGCGCACCCCACGTAGGGAGCCTGAATGCGCCTCACGAGAATGGGACAGGCGTGACGACTTTGCCGGGGGAGTGCGGCGCATTCTCCCGAACGGTGCATTCCTGTGGAATGACAGAAGAAACACCGAGTGGCGGCACGGCGGAAGGATGACGGCGCCAGCCCACTGCGCGCATGCACCTGAGAGGCCCGCGGCAAGCCAAAGAATTCGCGACTGAAAGGCGCCATGATCCCCCCTTGCCTGCACGTGTTTCGGCGGTATGTGCGCGGTGACGTGCTGAGGGCGGAGCCTATGAAGAAGCTGAAGAATTTGGACTCGAGCAGCGACCCGGGGTTCCCTGGCTAGGTGCCTAGGGAAGACGAACGGAACAAAAACCGCAAGCAAGTGGAGCGAAGAGGACAGGAGCAGAGTGAGAGCCAAGAGAGTTCCGTCCGGGTGGCCGAGATCGACCCTGAGCTGCTGAGCCCTTCCATGGTCCCGTGGTGGAGCTGATGCCGCCCCTCCACTCCACAAGAAGCCCCGTCTCGTCACCGGGTGAGCAGATCGCCGACCCCCTTCAGGCAGCCACAGCTGACGATTAAATATTTTCCTTATCAGTCAGTTGTGATGTTGACTCGTTCACTCCCACCCTCTGCACGAATCCCAGACGGCAACCCACCGGGTTGCGCATTGTGACCCCTCATTAGGGCCGTCACAAGTGGTGGCAGCGGTGGGGTTCTGCTGAGGTTTTGGTACGAGCCCGTATACCCTCGTGCCGGGGAACGAACGAGTCAACATGACATCACAGCAGTTACCTGACTCTCAGACTGGAGCATTAGGGGCTAATGCAATGATGTTGGGAGGAATTATTTCGCCATTCACCGGGGACGGTGCAGGTCCGAATATCAAGGACTTCCTCCAAATTTTAGAGCAGGTCGGCGCAATGGGAGGATGGCAGGCTAAACAACTGATCGGTATGGCACGGTGTAAAATGGTCGGCGCTGCTCAGGCATTTGCGTGGAGGGACGAGGAGGTGAGCAACGCCGCCACCTTTGAGGCATTCAAAGAACTGGCCCTGAAACGCTTCGAAACGGAGCCAGCCAGTGTAAAGCTAGAACGGTTCATGAACACCAGACAAGAGACAGGCGAGGATGCACGTGCTTTCGCGGCTCGCTTGCGGATGTTGGGCACGGACACGCTGGGGAATAATGCCACTGAGGACGCCGCAAAGAAGGAAGCGAGAAGCGAAATTCTCAAAGAGCAGCTCCTTTCTCGCTTTCTAAATGGCCTGCGCGATCCCGTTAGGCGTTTCACGCTTTCACGCGATCCCAAGACGTTCGAGGAGGCCATAGACGTAGCAGCTAAAGAGGAGGAGATCGAAAAGGTCACGCGGCCTCGGGGCATGGCTGTCAGGCAGGTGGAAACAGACGAAGCAAACGAGTTGAGGACGCGACTGGACCGCCTAGAGAGGCTGCTAGAAGAGAATTTAAAGATTGTCGAGCAGCATGCACAAGACCAGCCGGATGGCAGGCCGCGGCGCTATAATACTGGGCACTGTTTTTCGTGCGGGAAGTCGGGTCACTACGCCCGTGCATGTAGCTTTCGGCAAGCGCCCAGCAGAAACCCCCGTCTGGAGATTAGCCCACGCGACCACACTCCGGCTGAGGACAAGGCGTATCCTAAGAGTTCGGGAAACTAGAGGTGGCCTCCGTCGAGAACCACAGCGATAGGGGGCCTTCAACGGCTGTACTAAGTCTACGTGGAGAAACAAGCCCTATTGTGGTGGGCGAATTGGCGGGCGTGAAGGTGCAGTGTATGATAGATACAGGGTCCAAGGTGAGCCTTTTCAGGTTGGATGCTTTATCGCGGATCAGCAGTGAGTGGGAGCGGACGTTCGAGAGGCACGAGAGTAGTATGACGCTGGTGGGCATTACTGGGAGCCCGTTACGCACTCTAGGCCGATTTAAGATTCCACTGGTGCTTGGCAGACGCGAACTCGTGGCGGAATTCTTTGTGTGCGAGGACGATCTAATGTTGCCGGTTGACTGCTTGATCGGTCTGGATATCTTAGAGCGGGAGCGGGTGGACCTAATACTAACGCAGGGAGTACTGAGGATGGGGGATGATTGCGTGCCTATAGTCAATTGGTCCCACAAAGAGAGCGCAGTACCCGATCCGGAGAGCAACAATCCATTGTTGGTCGCATTGGCCAGAGAAGCAACAGTGCCTGCAATGACGGAGTGCGTTCTGTGGTGTAAACCAGTGCGAGATCTGCCGTCGGGGGAAACTAAAGTGGTGGAAGTGAACCGCCTCGAAACGAACGGCCTCGTAGGCGCACCGACATTGGTAACAGTGCGCAAGGGTGCCTGTGTCCCAGTTAGGGTGGCGAACGTAACACTGCAAGATATCCCTCTAGGCAAGAACAAAGTCATTGGCACTTTGATTGACGCAGAACTTTCAGAGCCAGTTCGAAAGGTAGACACGGCTGCCCTCGGGGTAAGCACCGAAAGCTTGCTTGAGATGTTCGACCTATCTCATGTGAACGGAGAACACAGATCCAGAATCGAAGCCCTCATCGCGAGGAATAGCGCAGTATTTTCTGCACACAGGACCGATCTCGGACACTGTCAGGCCATTAAACACAAGATATACACCGGCGACGCCCCTCCTGTCTACCGCCGGGCATATCGGATCCCCTTTGCTAAGAGGGAAGAAATGGAAACCCAGGTCGGCGACCTCCTGACCGCGGGTGTAATTAAGCATTCAACCTCGCCTTGGGGAGCGCCGGCCTTATTAGTAGAGAAGCCCGACGGCAGCTACCGTTTCGTGGTAGACTACAGGGACCTGAACAAGGTGACACGAGTAGACCCTTACCCCCTGCCAAATATCCACGAAACCCTCTCCCAGCTTGGGAGAGCCAGGTACTTTACGGTTGTAGACATGGCTAGTGGATATTGGCAGATAGAGATGGACGCTAAAGATAAAGAAAAAACCGCATTTAACACGCCCACGGGCCACTACGAGTGGAACAGGATGCCAATGGGGCTCGTGAACAGCGCGGCGGTATGGCAGAGGACAGCCGATGTAATATTGGCAGGGTTGCTCGGTAAGCTGTGTCACGTATACCTCGACGACATTATTATATACAGCGAGTCTTTCGATGAGCACTTGCGGGACATTGAACGAGTGTTCAAGAGAGTAGGGGGAGCCTGCCTGAAGTTAAAACCATCGAAGTGCCAATTTCTGAAGCCGGAAGTCAAATACCTGGGACACATTGTCTCGGCTAACGGCGTGCACCCCGACCCCGGAAAGGTAAAGTGCGTGGAGGAATTCCCAACCCCTACCAGTAAAACCGAAGTCCGCCAATTTCTGGGGCTGGTCACTTACTACCGCCGCCACATCTCAGACTTCGCTGAGATAGCTAAACCATTGACAAGGCTAACGAGCAAGGTACCCTTTGAATGGACGCCAGAGGCAGAGGCCGCTTTCAAAGCGTTGAAGAGAAAGCTAACTGAAGCCCCCATTTTGCGGTTCCCCGACTTCGGTCAGCCTTTCACACTCGCGACCGACGCTTCTAAGCACGCAGTCGGAGCCATCTTGTCCCAGATCCACGACGGGGTAGAATGCCCGGTCGCTTACGCGAGCAGGCAGCTGAATGCAGCTGAAAAAAATTACGGCGCAACAGAGCAAGAGTGCCTAGCAGTGGTGTGGGCAGTGCGTCATTTCCGCTGTTACCTATACGGCCGCCATTTCCAGATTGTGACAGAATGCCAGCCATTGAAATGGCTCATGAATGTAAGAGACCCCAGTTCGAGGTTAGCCCGTTGGAATCTGCTCCTGCAGGAGTATGATTTCGAAGTCATCCATCGCGCAGGAAAAACAAACCAAAATGCGGATGCCCTCAGCCGTGCGACAGTAGCGGGCGTGTCTGATCTATTTCCCTCGATCGAGGCAGCTATACTTCAGGACGAACAAAGGAAGGACCACTTCTTATTCAAGAAGATAGAGGAGTGCAACAACTCCGCAGGCAGGATTAGCGGTCGCTACCACACCGACCAGTACGGCACCCTTAGGTTTCGGAACAAGGGAGGCTCAGAGGAAGGTCGCGTGGTCATACCGCCGTCGATGAGAGGAGAGATTTTGAGGTTGCACCACGACTCGCCCTGGGCAGGGCACCTTGGCGTTCGAAAGACGCAGGAAAGGGTCGCAAAGAACTACTTCTGGCATGGGATGAAGAAAGACATAGCATGCTACTGCAAGCAGTGTAAATCATGCGCACTTCGCAGAGTTCCCAAAGGCAGGCTAGCAGCGCCGTTGCAGATCTTTCCAGACGTTCACCAGCCGTTTGAGCGAACCGCAATGGATATTGTGGGGCCGCTACCGTGCACAACCTCTGGCAGGCGGTACATTCTAGTGTTCGTGGACCATCTGACCCGATACGCCGAAACATTAGCTTTAGAGAATCAGGCAGCCGAGACGGTGGCGAGGGCGTTCACCGAGGGTGTAGTATTGCGACATGGAGCCCCTAAACAACTGCTAACCGATCAAGGGGCTAACTTCACGGGGCGGCTTATGAAGGACGTGTACGATCTCCTCGGTGTCAAGAAGCTCCAGACGACCGCTTATCACCCAGAGTGCAATGGCGCGGTGGAAAGGCTGAACCAGACCCTAATGCAGATTTTGTCTCACTACGTTGACAATGACCAGCGCGACTGGGACCTCTGGCTTCCTTACGCGACCTTTGCCTACAACTCGGCCGTCCACGACGGAACGCGAATGAGCCCGTTTTCACTTTTGTATGGCAGGGATCCAGCGATCCCAGGCGCTGCTTGTGAGGGACCCAGGGGCCATTATGGCACGCTGCAGGACTATCGCGAAGAACTTGTACAGAGGCTAAGCTCCGCCCACGAGGTCGCGTCGAAGGCGCTACGCAGCGCGGCGGAAGCACGCAAAAGACGGCAGGGGGTTGTCAGCAAAAACACTGACCTCCAGGTGGGTGATCAAGTTTACCTGCAAGTAAATGTCACCCCGCGCGGCCTTTCGAGGAAACTGCATGCGAAATGGACAGGTCCTTTTGAGGTAATCGAAAAATTGTCTGACGTCACGGTTCGTCTCCGGCACACGAGAACGCGCAAAGAAAAAATTGTGCACTTGAATAAACTCCGTCTGGCCGAGGAGAGCGAGATCACTGACGCGCAGCAACACTCCCTGCCGGCATCGTCGCCAACAGGGCCGGACGCTCCGCCAACACCCGCATGCGAGACCCTCGTTGCCGGCATCCCGCCTGAAGCTTTTCTCGATTTGGAAATTCCAGAGCAGACAGCTACCGTCGATGAACAGGCGCAGGGCCACGATTACGCGTTGCGAAGCCGAGGGCCACTTCCCGTCCCTCCTTATTAAGCTTATCGGCATGGCAGGCCGACCGGAAGGCACCTTGCTATGCTACGGGGTACCGTTTTGTAAATACGTACTTATTGCTCCAGTTTCCAAGTCTTGAGAGACGCTTACATGCCTCCGGACATGCTCTGGCACAGCGCAGGTAACTGCATTGTGATGTGTTCCTGGCTGCTAATTTAATTTCCCGCTAGAGTGGTTTTGCCCCTAGGGAGGCGACGGTCTGCACGACAAACTGATGTGTGATGTCGACGACCGAACGGCCTCTAAGAAGTTTCGAGATGTGATGTGTAGTGGTGGTGACGAACGCCCGTTATTAAGTAGCAAGTGCTTAAAAGTAAACAGAATGTACCCGACTGAATGCTGCCCTTATCAAGAATTTTGCCTCTGGAAAATTCTTCTTCCAAGAAGAGGGGATTGTGATGTGCGCGCTATGGCATACGCTTTGTGGCCTTGCCTCCGGCGGCAGCGTTCCGACCCGGCTGGCAAGCACCGTCGCTGCCCCTGACGCGCCTGCAGACTTCCCCCCAGCGCACAGGTCAGCGCACCCCACGTAGGGAGCCTGAATGCGCCTCACGAGAATGGGACAGGCGTGACGACTTTGCCGGGGGAGTGCGGCGCATTCTCCCGAACGGTGCATTCCTGTGGAATGACAGAAGAAACACCGAGTGGCGGCACGGCGGAAGGATGACGGCGCCAGCCCACCGCGCGCATGCACCTGAGAGGCCCGCGGCAAGCCAAAGAATTCGCGACTGAAAGGCGCCATGATCCCCCCTTGCCTGCACGTGTTTCGGCGGTATGTGCGCGGTGACGTGCTGAGGGCGGAGCCTATGAAGAAGCTGAAGAATTTGGACTCGAGCAGCGACCGGGGGTTCCCTGGCTAGGTGCCTAGGGAAGACGAACGGAACAAAAACCGCAAGCAAGTGGAGCGAAGAGGACAGGAGCAGAGTGAGAGCCAAGAGAGTTCCGTCCGGGTGGCCGAGATCGACCCTGAGCTGCTGAGCCCTTCCATGGTCCCGTGGTGGAGCTGATGCCGCCCCTCCACTCCACAAGAAGCCCCGTCTCGTCACCGGGTGAGCAGATCGCCGACCCCCTTCAGGCAGCCACAGCTGACGATTAAATATTTTCCTTATCAGTCAGTTGTGATGTTGACTCGTTCACTCCCACCCTCTGCACGAATCCCAGACGGCAACCCACCGGGTTGCGCATTGTGACCCCTCATTAGGGCCGTCACAGCGTAATACTCCTGAGAGGGCGAGTGTTTTAGTTGCTTGGGGATCCTCGATGTGTTAGAGGATGGCCTGTACCGCAGAGGTACCGAGTAAGAGCGTGCGTTGGTATGAGACGAGCGCATCGCGGGTTTCATCCAAGGTGTAGTGGATGTCGACAGTGACCCGTCGAGATTTTGACGTGCACATGGGGAGTCCGGGAGCGATTTTTAAAAGTGTGCGGATTAGGATCTCAGGCTTGCGTTGGTTGGTCTTGGTGAGGTGGAGGTAAGGAAGGCTGTACTGAATGCTACTGATAGCGAAGGCCTTGACGAGTCGGAAAGTGTCCTCTTCGCGCATACCTATTCTGTGATCCGCTGTGCAGCGAATCATGCGGGCGATGTTGAGAACCGAGGTGCGGAGGGTCTGCAGGGTGTGGGTGTGTTTGCCGACGAGGGGGAAATATTTTTGTCATTGTATTAGTGCCGCCCGTACTGTTTTAAAAGCACATAATATGGTTTTTATCACGCGCCTTCTCCTAAATACGCACACTGGTGTATGTGAATGTTGCAGGACTTTCGTATAATATTGCGAGTGGATTTATATTGATGAATTTGTTCAAATTCCTTCTACCTTCCCACGGGATGCTGCGTACACTGCATCAGACAGCTTTGAGAGCCCCTCACCTAGATCACTTCTTATGAATCGCAATGGTGCGTCACCGCTTGGCAGAATGTGATAAAATTGCTCTTAACTCTCAATGGAACACAGTGTATTTTTTAAATATTACGCTGTGACGAGTACGCAATGTACTTTCTTTCTTCTTGATACTGATGAGTGCAATTTCATGTTTCCAAGAAAACAATTTTAACCAGGCCACCAAGTGAAATGCAGTTCCTTCTCAGCAAGCGAGCGATAAACAGCGCGAATTGCCGACATCCTAGATTCGTGGGCATTTCTGCAGTGAGCATCCGCTGCTGCGCTTTAAGATACAACAGCTTAATAAATGTTGAATGAAACAAAGTGCGAGAGACGCTTATTTATATTCCCTCATTTTTTTGTATGCAGCAAAAAAAAACACCTTTATTTGAAGTGATACAGACACCTGGTGGTCGTATTACGGTCAACATTGCAAAAATGCACAGCGACACTGTGTATTCATGTGTGAGCGCCAGCTCATCCCCGCCGACGGAGATCCTTCGCCGGAGGGCGAGCAACCCGAACTTTGAGTCCGAGCAGCCCGAGCCGCCCGTGGGAGGAGAGAGTGATGTGAGGAGAGGATGAGGAGGACGAGTGCTCGCGCGGCGCGTAAAGAACAGACTCAGGTGTTGGACACGAAAGAAGCAATACGGCCACTTGTTAATCCAGTGCTCCTTTGTAATGGAAAGACGAATAAAAGTCTTTTGAATTGTTCTTTTATCCTAACACATGTGGCTGCAGAATGTACCGACTACATGGAAAAACAATTTTCATTATGCGAGGACGGTGCTTTAGCATTAGGCCTTCTCTTTTCTTGAAGAGCTAAAGTTGCTGGCTTATCGCATCAATCAGCGAAAGCTTATTAGCATTGGCTGAATGGACTTCCCAATTTCACGTAGCCATCCGTCCGGGTTTTACCGCGGCAACAGCCCTCAACCTCCGCCCGCGTTAGAACATCCTCATTCAAAGGTAGCCGCCCTCTGGGTTCTTCGCCTGGCAACCCCTTCCGGCCTCTCTCTCTCCTCTTCTCTATAAGGGAGAGGGGGTTCTCTCTGTTCACTTCGCCCCTGTCAACCATGTCAGGCGGCAGACGGCAGGCGGCAAGTGGCGTACACACCTCTACTCCTGATGACGCCGGACACCTTTAGTGCGTCAGCATGCACTTAAATAGCCATCCCCTGGATTCAGCCGTTGTGTGTTTGTTTGCCTGAAGCCCGCCTTGAGGCAGGCTGCACACATAGCCTGCCCACCGGGTTGGTCACGTGACCTGACCTTGCTCACCTAACTGGGATTTGGCCAGACTACGCAAATCAAGAGCGCCATTTTAGCGCACTAGCATTTAGCGCTGCCATTCCCCGCATTTAGCCGTGGTGTGTTTGTTTTCGTGTTTGCTCGAAGCCTTTTTTGTGGCGGGCTGCCCACCTGCCCAGGTGTACATGCAGGGTGTTTCATCCAAGAATTTACACAAAACCGGTTTTTTCAGTTAGAAGAGCTCTTTTTTTCGGTATAGCATTGTCAGCGGTATAGTACATCAGAATACAGCTAAGACGTGCTAACTAGCAGGCTGGTTAACTAACATTAGACAGTTATCTTTTTAACTATTATTGTTAGGCTCCTTAACTATTGAGAGGTGTGTACCCCATTATAAGTAATACTAGTTTTTAGAATTTCAGAAACACGCCTACTGTCGGCTCTCTGGTCCGGCTAATGTCGGATATATCGCGCAAAAATACATGCGCTTTCGAGAAGCTTGCAGGCAAAGCAACCTCTTCAGTGCATGTAACTCGTTGAAATCGCCGAAATTTGTTGGACCACGGCGCCGAGGGTAACCTAGTTTTCGAAATTCTAAAAACTGATATAGATATTACTAACGGTGGGCTACACGATTCTAAATAATTAAAGAGCCAAAATAATACTAACTATTGAATATCAGCCATTCTTCTATTTAGCATGTCTTAGCTGTATTCTAATGTACTGTGCCGCTGACAGTGCTGAGAAGGAAAAAAGCGCTGCAGTAGCTAAAAAAGCGTACTTTAAAAATTGTGCAAGTCTTAGAGGAAACACCCTCTGTGGGTAAGCCTCGGTGGCTCAGTGGTTATGGTGCTCGGCTGCTGACCTGAAAGACGCGGGTTCAATCCCGGCCGCGGCGGCCGAATTTCGATGGAGGCGAAATTCTAGAGGCCCGTGTTCTGTGCGATGCCAGTGCACGTTAAAGAACCCCAGGCGGTCAAAATTTCCGGAACCCTTCACTACTGCGTCTCTTAAAGCCTGAGTTGCTTTGTGACGTTAAACCCCATAAACCAAACCAAACCTAAACATCCTGTATATAGGCATACATGACCTGCTAGTTGAGACAAAGAGGAAATGGGCTTGGGCAGGGCATGTAATGAGACGGCAAGACAACGTCGTTAAGGGTAACGGACTGGATACCAATAGAACACAAGCACACCAGCCCGTACAGCTCAAAAAGAGGAACGCGCGCCCTGACTCGCACGCACGGCACCCTGCAACAACTACGACGAGCGTCACGTGTAAACAGCGGCTCCGTCTTCGACTCTAGGGGAGAAAATAGCTAATCCAAATCGACAGGCACGTGACATAAAGTCATCATCGTCATCATCATCATCATCATGATGATGCTGATGATGATGTAGCACGGGTGGCAGAAAGCTAAGTGGACGGATGAGATTAAGAAGTTTAGGGGGCAAGCTGTCCGCAGCCGGCACAGGACAGGGTTAAAGATATGGGAAAGGAGTTTCTCCTGCAGTGCGTAGTCAGGCTGCTGCTGCTGCTGCTGATGATGATGATGACATACACCGGCCAAGCTGCCCACCGTGGCAGGCGGCAGTTAAATTAACGACTGGTCGCGAGAGGCTGCACGGGAAGAGCAACCCGGGTATCAACAGCCAAAGTCGCTATAAAACACGCATCCTGTTGCCCCACAGTGATAAGTTAAGACGCGAGATTATGGAGGCCTTCTACATTCATCACAAGTGCACTATGTGCATGAGCAGCTCTTTCGTTGCATTGTCTTGGTGGGAAATGGGATATTTGTCCTCCCACGTGTCTTTTAGATAACGTTCTAGTTGTGACAATTTCTTGCAAACCCTGGTTATGTGTTTCGTTCTTCAATAAACCGAGTTCATAGCGTTTGTTCGTGTCATACTTTCGTCCTTTTTTCGTGCGCTGTAAGTAAAATTGAATCTCAGAAGCCCCACAGGTGGCAGCACTTGCCATCGCTGGTCAGTAGCACATCGCTTAATGGCTGCAGCCTTCCGCTAGGCTTGGTACGAGGGCTCCAAGTGATCATAAATGTAAAGATGAGAATTACCAATGCCGCATATATGGCAATTAAGCCGTTAAGCCGCTATAACCATCCGAACAACTTCATCCGCGAACATTGGATCCGAACACCGGAACCAGACTGCAAGCCGAGTACTAGCACACCTAATTCGCATTTGGCGTAAATACGTAAATTGACCGCCATTTTTTTGTCGTCAGGCACTATTAGACCGAAAGTGAGAATGGGGGATGGTTCACTCAATGTAATATGCGGACATACACTTTCTTTTCATGCAGGCGTACCTGATGGCGAAGCAGCTGACCAATGTGGACCCGTTCACGTTTATTTTGGAGAGATACGATCTAGAGCCTCAAAGAGAGATTGAATACTTCAACCCTATCACTGCGACTAACGTGCCCTGCAAAGCCCAGCCGTTTGGGTTTACAATAAGGACGAAAGAGAAACTGCTACTGTTGTGAGCACTGCTGAGCCGTTGAATTTCTTGTTTCTCGATTATGAATAAAGACACTGCCTTCTCGCTCGTACATCTCATCTTTCACACAGTGACAACCACTGAGCGCATTTTTGATGTCAAGTGCCTGGCACTATGTGCTCGCTTTTGCCATGACAGCTGTTAGAACCCTATTTCCCATGATTGCGGCGTAGGGGAGCGTCGGCGCGCAGAGGTGTGAGAATGCGAGTAAATGCGCACAGTAGGGTAAGCATGCAACACGCAACCATATTGAAAAGAATATATGTCGGAATAGGTTGACAAATATGATTACGGCATAATTGGTTCGATTTTATAGGTCTAACCTTCCGAAGTGACTCAGGGTATAAGGAACGCTATTGTTGCGGGCTGCGAATAATTTCGACCTCCAGGGGTTCTTTAACGTGCGCTTAAAACGCACAGGAAACGAAAGTCGTGGGTTGTATCCCTCCCACGGCCGTCGCATTTTGTTTGAGGCGAAATGCTAGAGGTGATGTACTCTGAGGCGCCAGTGCAGGGTGTCGGAATTTTCTGGAGCCCTCCATTAGGGCGTCTCTCATAGCTTGTGTTGCTTTTGTCCGTTAAGCTTCACACGCAAAAAACCAAATGTGCAATTTGCCGACCCATTAAGACCTATATACATTTTTCAGTAACGGGACGGGAAGTCAGTTTCTATAGGGCGTAGGGCATTTCTCGTAGCCTGAGTCTGTTTCAGCCGTTAAGCATGTACAAAAAGCCAAATGTGGGATTTGCCGACACATTGAGAGCTACACACATTTTTCAGTAACGGGGAGGGGAAGTCAGTGCCTACTGCTCGCGCCAGGTTCCTGCGAGCGGAAAATCCTCCGCCATGGTTCTGTGTAGAGAACCGTAGCGGGAAAACCTGGGAGTGAGAGCTGCTTCAAGGTCTGTCTCTCCGAAGCGCCGCTTGAAGGCGGTGGTCAGTCTGTGGCGCCTTCCCCTCTACAGAGCAGTAGGAAAAGCAGGGAGGCCTGCAGGATGGGTACCGGCCCACCACGAGCCTTGCTAACGAACCCGCAATCTGCAGGCTGAAAAGACAGAGTCGCAACATGCGTGATGCTTCAACCGAGGCGGAACGCTGTCGTTGGCAAGACGCTCCTGTCTGCATCAGTCTAGACGCACCCGTGAAGAACCGCTTGACTGCAGAGCTCACAGGGCTTTTTTACTTGAGGTGGATGCGGAGACCAGGGCGCGTATCTTAATTTTCACAAGAATTACGAAAGGTCGCGTCAGGCGTTACATGTGCCTCAGTTTAAAGGTTTCTAGTTTGCGAAGCCCTTGATTGTAATTTCGGACCTACTGCAGGCGTTGTAATGGTCTGGTGGCTGTAGAGATCGATGTTGCCGCAATGCCTTTGTGGCGTTTGTTGAGCGCAGAGACCGCGGCACTCTCATCACGGGTGCCGTTGGTTACATTCGGCACACGCTGCTTCGCTGTCTGGATCGTCGCATTCTGTGACGTCTTGGTGAAGCAGCTCACCAGCTGGAAATACAATAGGGAAAAGAAAGATATACTGTATTTTTTTTAATGTAACTTTTTTACTGCTCTAGAATTTGCACATGACGTTAGTGGGACGACAATGTCAGACATTTCACACAACAAGAAGCAATTTTTATCATAAGTTTAAGCGAGTATTCGTTCCCAGAGCAAATCTTTTGAGCAAGTGCTTTGTGCGCTGCGTGAAAGTATCGGTGATTATATGTTTTTCTTATTAAAAAACGAGGAAACAGCTTAAAGAATGCATCTTAACGATTACGGAAGAGAGAGAGAAAAAAAAATTTTAAAGCGATATTAAGCGTCGGGGATGTCTTGGGCCACCCTAACCAAGGAAAACTGGACGGCCAGCAGGTCTGAGGCAAGCCAAGTCCGCCGCGTTGAGGGAGAAAAGTATGGGAAAAGAGGGGACTGAATGGTAACGGGGTAGCAGAAAAGGCAATACCATAATGCGTCAGGACTTCACACGCAAGTGTTTTGTGGCAATAGCTGCGTGAGTCCGCCGAAGCACGAGTTACGGGAAGAGTCAGTAAAGGTCTATTCAATGTTTCATCACTTCTGCCGTAGCTTCTCAACTTTCTGACCGGCGCTGCTGGCTTTTTTATCCCTCCGACCATGGGCGGTGCTTATACTAATATATTCAATTGAAATAACCTTGGTAGCCCGGCTTGGCCACTCTATAAGGTCTACCGTCCTCCTCCTCTTCCAATTTTTCAATCGTGAACAAGAGCGGTTCGGGTCGTAATTCTATTCAAACACATACACCACATTCTTGCCTGCCTATGCAAGCACAATCTTTTCAAGAATGCCCTGGCCAATATCTTCGCTCATGGTACCTTGAAGCCACTAGAGGAGACAAACTCCACGAGCAGAGAATCAGCCCCATGACTTTACGTTCCCGCCTCTGTGGTTTAACCTAGGAAGTTTATAACTAGGTACATACACGCTGCGTTTGGGGCAACGTATACCACTAATCGCATCATTCCCGCACGAGAACTGCGATTCATCGATTGAAATTATTCGTTTCCATTCGCGACGCATGCACACCGGCTGTTCCGTACCTACATCATTCTGGAAACCCAATTCTTTTCACAGATGTACAGGGTTGAAGCTGAGGTCCTGTCGTTAAGTTCGGGACATTGGACATAACGTCTCAGTTCAATGTGTTACCGTAGAGCCCATAAAAAGAACCAAATCTTCGGAATTGTTAATAGCAGTCAGCGAAGATTTTTGTTTGGCTCACGCAAACCATATTTTCTCGAAAACTTGGCTGGCCGTTCTGGAGCGTCTCCTGCAAAGCCCGAAAAACCAAAACTCCTCTGAACCTACCTCTTCTCAAAATTTGTGAAGGCATGGACTGCGCTACTTTGAAATCCAGTGAAAGCTAGTGGGGGTTCTCTCGTGCGCATGCAGAGCGTTTCCGCGGCCACTGTGGTGCCGCTATCGCGGCCCTGGTCTCCCTTGGGACCGCTGCGACGACAGTCAGTGTCGCCCGTGGTTGTTGGTTGTCCGTACGCTAAGCGGATATCAGCTCGGTGCCTCGCTATTTACGTCTGAGCCCATCGCAGTCCACAGTGACAAAAACACTGGAGCGTGGCGGGATCAGAACGCTCTCGGAGGAAACTCGAATGGGGAAGCGACACAGGCGAGTGTGACAAGTGTCATCGGCGTTGTCTGTAGAAAAAGTAACTGTGCGGCCAGAGATCGATAATGGCCCCATTCTCACGGAGGAAGTCAACACCAAGGATCAAGTCACGAGAGCAATCATGTAGAACCAGGCAGCTGACAACGAACGTAGGCGTAGTAGACAACGAACGTAGACGTAGAATCGCTAACCACTCCAAAGAAACGACTGTCTTCCTCTGTGCTATCATCCGCTGGCTCGACCGGTGCATGGAAGAGCGTGTCGGAATCTTCGTGCTTTCGTCCAGACTTATACACAATTTGGTGATCAAATTCCTGGAGGCGGAGGTTCCATCTTGCTAGACGGCCTGATGGGTCCCGTAAATTGGCCAGCCGGCACAAGGAATGGTGGTCTGTGAACTTTAAAATGGTGGCCGTAGAGGTAAGGTTGAAACTTTATCGTGGCCAACACAACCGCGAGGCACTCCTTCTCTGAGGTAGAGTAGTTAATTTAGGCGCGGGACAGAACGCGACTCGCATACGCAATCACGCGTTCAATGCCATATTGGTATTGGACTAGGACAGCACCCAGGTCAATGTTGCTGGCGTCGGTGTGGATCTCGGTGGCAGCCTCCTCATCAAAGTGAGCAAGTATAGGCCTTGTGTGCAGGCGTCTACGTAGCTCTGTGAAAGCCTCCTGTGGCTCCGTAGTCCACGCGAACGGGGAATCGTCACGCGACAAACGGGTCAGGGGTTCGGCAATTTGGGAGAAGTCGGTCGTAAAGCGACGGTAGCAGGTGCATAGACCAAGGAAGCGCTTCAGCATTTTCTTTGGGGTAGGAACCGGAAATTAGGTTACGGCGGCAGTTCTGTCAAGATCGGGTTAGACACCGTCGGCGCTCACAACATGGCCGAAAAACTTGAGTTGTTCGTAGCTGAAGTGTCATTTTTCGGTTTTGAGCGTTAAATTGTCCAACCGCATATCATCGAATAAAGTCCCTTGGCGTTCAAAATGTTCGTCAAAGATTTCAGAGAACATGGCCGCGTCATCCAGGTAAACTAAATACGTTTGCGATTTGAGGCCAGCGAGGACTATCCATCACGCGCTGAAACGTCGCCGGCGCTGAACAGATAGCGAAGGGCAACACCTTAAAATTCATATAGGCAATCGAGAGTAAGGACGGCAGTTTTTTCGCGGTCCCGTTCATAAACCTCAATCTGCCACTAACCGCTCTATAAATCAATCGACAAAAATATTTGACGCGGCGAAGTCTGTAGAGAGAATCTTCTTTGCGGGGCAGCTGGTATACGAGGCCTGTTAGAAAAGTATCCGACTTTATTTTTTTTCGAACCCCTGATGGATATGAAACAAGCGTGCTTGCATCAGCTGACCTTGAACCTTCGTGCGCATGCACGAATTTTTTTCCCGCCCGCCGATAGCGTCAGTCGCTGGGACGCAGCGTTTGAGTGAGGCAGTGCGCAGGGCTCTCGTCGGTTTTTTATTCCAAGGAAAATGGCGGAGCGACAGGAGCAGCGTTACTGCATCAAATTTTGCCAGAAACTGGACGACAGCCAAGTGGAGACCGTTCGGAATATTCAGTACGGCTTTCGATGACGACGCTATGAGTAGTACACAAATTAAAAAGTGGTACAATTGGTTTAAAGACGGCCGCACATCGGTGGAGAGCGAGACACGCTCTGGTCGGCCATCAACACGCCGAAATGACCACGTCATTGCCGAAGTGAACGCTGTGGTGATGCGGGACCGTCGTGTGACTATCCGAGAAATTGCGGAAGAGGTGGACATCAGCAATTTTTCTGCACATTGCATTATCACCGAAGATTTGGCCATAGAGAGAGTTGTGGCGAAATTCGTGCCGAAGTTGCTCAGGGTGGACGAAAAGCAGCTAAAGCAGCTTCGTGTTGAAGACTCACAGAACATGCTGAATTCCACAAACAGTGACCCCGACTTCATCAACACCATATTCACTGGTGACGAGTCTTGGGTGTACTGGTACAACCCGGAAACCAAATCCCAGTCGTCGTAGTGGAAGCATTCCACGTCGCCAAGACCAAAGAAGGCCCGCCAAGAGCGCAGCAATGTGAAAGTGATGTTGACTGCTTTATTTGACTCCTTCTGCGTGGCACACCACGAATACGCACCCTACAGGGTCAAATAATGACCAAAGAGTACTACAGAGATGTCCTCCGTCGCCTACATAGTGCTGTGTGGCGCAAGAGACCGGAGTTGAGGTCAACAGGAAATTGGCGCATTCATCACGACAATGCTCCTGCACATTCCTCGCACTTGATTCGGACTTTTCAGCGAAAAACCAGACTTCTGTAGTTCAACAGACTCCTTGCTCTCCTGATATGGCCCCCTGCGGCTTCTGGCTGTTTCCCAAAATCAAGAGGCCATTGAAAGGAGCGCGATTTCAGACAAGAGAGGACATTATGGCTGCAGCGACAGCTGAGATAAACTCCATTCCGAAAAGGGCCTTTTCGGAATACTTCCAACCATGGCAGCACTGCTGGGAGAAGTATGTGGAGTCCCAAAGAGACTACTTTGAAGATTATGAGGTTTCCAACGTCCCAGTTATGCCAGTTTTTTTTCTTCGGCCAAAGGTCGGATACTTTTCTAACAGACCTCGTACGTCCTTTTTAGTTATGCAGGTCAACTTCCTGTAATCGACGCAAAAGCGCAGTGTTCCATCCTTCTTATTAACCAAAACGACTGGCGACGACCACGGACTCTGAGATGGTTGAATAATGCCGTAATTGAGCACCTCCTTCGCTTGTGTTTGGATGGCCTCGGGTTCTTTAGCTGTAATACGATACGGCTGTTGTTTGGGGCGGGCATCGTCGCTCGTGATGATGCGGTGTTTCGTAATGGCTGTCTGTTGAACATGCGAAGAAGACGCGAAGCACGCTGTGTATTGATGTAATAAGGTACGTAGAGCGCAGTGTTAAACCTGTGACAACCCTGAGCTGATGTCAATGCGATCTAGAGACTTGTTCGGAGATCCCATGGCTGCTGACGTAAAGCATTCAGAAACATCAGGTAATTGGTTGGCGAACGCGATCGCTGTGGCGCGGAAGAGGTGCCGAGGTTCGTGCGTGAAATTCGTAACCAGTAGTTAGGACCTACCATTATGTATGTGGATGAGGCTTCGGGCCGAACAAATTCCATGCGTCAGCAAAATTGAAACATTGCCCTCGGCGGCTGCTGTCCCGTCATGGAGCCCATCGCAGTCCACAGTGACAAAAACACTGGAGCGTGGCGGGATCAAAGCGCTGTCGGAGGAAACTCGAAGGGTGAAGCGAAATAGGGAAGTGTGCAAGTGTCATCGGCGTTGTCTGTACAAAAAGTAACTGTGGCTGCCGGAGATTGATAATGGCCGCATTCTCACGGAGGAAGTCAAAACCAACGATCAGGTGACGAGAACAATCATGGAGAACCAGGCAGCTGACAACGAACGTAGAGCTGCGGATCTGGACCCGAGTGGTACACTGGCAAAGCGGACTGACGATGTGGCCGCCAGCCGTGTGGATCTGCGTGCCAGACCATGGTGTCATTACTTTTTTTAGAAGAGCTGCCAATTTGCCGCTTAAATTTGAAAAATTGGCTACGGTGTCCAGCAGCGCGCTAATGTTGCGACCATCAATGACCACAGGGATGTCGAGTGAAAAGCGGTCCTCATTTTCAGAAGCTGTGGTCGTCGATGTCGTCACTTTCCTGCCAGCCGATTTCCGCGTCGTGGGGGGGAGGGGGGGGGGGACTGTAGCGTGTCGAGTTCCAGCGACCCCGTCCATGCAGGTCGCTGTCGTTAGTTTTTCCGGCGAGGGCTCGGCGACCGTCGCTGGACCGGTCATGAGAAGTGCTGGTTTGCCGGTGATGGCGATGGTCGGCGAGGGGATGGCGATCTTGACTGGCCTCGTTCGGAGGATAGCAGACGCTGCAGGGCCACGTACTCTTGAATCTCGCAGGTCGACCTCGACGTGCGGCCACAGGACCTAGTCATGGCAGTCAACCGCCGGAACCCTAATCTTCACCTGGACCCATCCTCCTGTAAGGTCAGACTTTCATTTCCTCAAAGATCCGGACAGTTCGTCCACGTCCTCGAGGTGGATACCCCTGCCTTCGTCCGTCTATGCGTGGCACGTCGTGTGACCCTCGGGTGGACTTCGGTTGAGGTGCACGAAGACCTGCATGTGCCGCTCTGCACTTATTGCGCTCAATATGGCCACGCTTTGAGGGCTTGCACGATGAAAAATGATCCTTCAAAGGCTTGTTGCATCCGCTGTGCGGGGTCACATGCCTTAGCAGCCTGCCCAACCCCCATCCAGGATCCCAAACGGAAGTGCGCCCCTTGCGCGGCCACCGGTCGCCCGTCTTATCATCCTGCGGTCCATGTTTCTTGTTCAATCTTGTGGCAACGTACGGATAGGATCCGTTACCCCTCTAATTATGGCTCATAGCGCTCAAGTAATACCGCGTCCTCCACCCGACCACATCAATTTTTTCTGTCAACTTGGATCACACCAGGTGTGCGACTGCGCCGATGGTTAAATATATTCTGGACAATAATATCACAATGGGCTTGGCAGCACAGAAGCAATGGCCACATCCGCTCACCTGCGTCGCCTCTTTGTTGCACAGGTACTGGTGCTTGCTCTTGGGCCGCTAGGTCCAATTGAGGGTATCAACGCCGGCATCGAGGGGGTCGTGGGCGCTCCGGTCCTTCCTGCGCCGCCGCCTGTACGTGTCGTCGCTCGGATCCACTTCCCAGCCCGCCTACTATCGCCTGACCCAGCTCAACACTCCCAGTGCCCTCGGCCCCCCCAGCTTTCTGTGTGGCCTGTCTTGGACCGTTGCATCAGCAACGACTCGGCTATCTGGCTGAATGTGGCGCATGCGCGCCTTGGACCACTCCCTCCCCTCTCTACATCGATCATCGGCATACGTGCTACTACGTCACCAACCCGTGAATGGCATAAAATGACCACTCCACTTCCCACCGCCTTTTATGGGCTTGGCAGCACAGCAGCAATGGCCACGTCCGCTCACCTGCGTCGCCTCTTTGTTGCACATGTACTGGTGCTTGCTCTTGGGCCGCTAGGTCCAATTGAGGGTATCAACGCCGGCATCGAGGGGGTCGTGGGCGCTCCGGTCCTTCCTGCGCCGCCGCCTGTACGTGTCGTCGCTCGGATCCACTTCCCAGCCCGCCTATAATCGCCTGACCCAGCTCAACACTCCCAGTGCCCTCGGCCCCCCCAGCTTTCTGTGTGGCCTGTCTTGGACCGTTGCATCAGCAACGACTCGGCTATCTGGCTGAATGTGGCGCATGCGCGCCTTGGACCACTCCCTCCCCTCTCTACATCGATCATCGGCATACGTGCTACTACGTCACCAACCCGTGAATGGCATAAAATGACCACTCCGCTTCCCGCCGCCTTTTATGGGCTTGGCAGCACAGCAGCAATGACCACGTCCGCTCACCTGCGTCGCCTCTTTGTTGCACATGTACTGGTGCTTGCTCTTGGGCCGCTAGGTCCAATTGAGGGTATCAACGCCGGCATCGAGGGGGTCGTGGGCGCTCCGGTCCTTCCTGCGCCGCCGCCTGTACGTGTCGTCGCTCGGATCCACTTCCCAGCCCGCCTATAATCGCCTGACCCAGCTCAACACTCCCAGTGCCCTCGGCCCCCCCAGCTTTCTGTGTGGCCTGTCTTGGACCGTTGCATCAGCAACGACTCGGCTATCTGGCTGAATGTGGCGCATGCGCGCCTTGGACCACTCCCTCCCCTCTCTACATCGATCATCGGCATACGTGCTACTACGTCACCAACCCCTGAATGGCATAAAATGACCACTCCACTTCCCGACGCCTTTTATGGGCTTGGCAGCACAGCAGCAATGGCCACGTCCGCTCACCTGCGTCGCCTCTTTGTTGCACATGTACTGGTGCTTGCTCTTGGGCCGCTAGGTCCAATTGAGGGTATCAACGCCGGCATCGAGGGGGTCGTGGGCGCTCCGGTCCTTCCTGCGCCGCCGCCTGTACGTGTCGTCGCTCGGATCCACTTCCCAGCCCGCCTATAATCGCCTGACCCAGCTCAACACTCCCAGTGCCCTCGGCCCCCCCAGCTTTCTGTGTGGCCTGTCTTGGACCGTTGCATCAGCAACGACTCGGCTATCTGGCTGAATGTGGCGCATGCGCGCCTTGGACCACTCCCTCCCCTCTCTACATCGATCATCGGCATACGTGCTACTACGTCACCAACCCGTGAATGGCATAAAATGACCACTCCACTTCCCGCCGCCTTTTATGGGCTTGGCAGCACAGCAGCAATAGCCACGTCCGCTCACCTGCGTCGCCTCTTTGTTGCACATGTACTGGTGCTTGCTCTTGGGCCGCTAGGCCCAATTGAGGGTATCAACGCCGGCATCGAGGGGGTCGTGGGCGCTCC
The DNA here is from genome assembly GCF_055824585.1 of Amblyomma mixtum. Taxonomy (NCBI): domain Eukaryota; kingdom Metazoa; phylum Arthropoda; class Arachnida; order Ixodida; family Ixodidae; genus Amblyomma; species Amblyomma mixtum. The sequence goes on from NC_143016.1 coordinate 176,245,987, forward strand.
GGTCCTTCCTGCGCCGCCGCCTGTACGTGTCGTCGCTCGGATCCACTTCCCAGCCCGCCTACTATCGCCTGACCCAGCTCAACACTCCCAGTGCCCTCGCCCCCCCCCCCAGCTTTCTGTGTGGCCTGTCTTGGACCGTTGCATCAGCAACGACTCGGCTATCTGGCTGAATGTGGCGCATGCGCGCCTTGGACCACTCCCTACCCTCTCTACATCGATCATCGGCATACGTGCTACTACGTCACCAACCCGTGAATGGCATAAAATGACCACTCCACTTCCCGCCGCCTTTTATGGGCTTGGCAGCACAGCAGCAATGGCCACGTCCGCTCACCTGCGTCGCCTCTTTGTTGCACAGGTAAATTACCGCTACCCACTATTTGCAAAGCGTACCGGTCATGCTGGCTTGCTTGTGCTGCCAAGCCCACAGTGTTGTTTAGTGATTGCCTATGTCTGTATCAGTGTCATTCATCAATTACTAATCTTAGCAGGTGACGTCGAGGAAAATCCCGGACCTAACACCCGCTCTACTGATGCATCAGATGAAATAATGGAAGCCTTGAACGAAATACGTACTGGGCAAGCAGCTTTGTTAGGAGAAATGAAAAGCATTCGGTCAAAATTGTCCCAGAATGATAAAACATTCGAAGAAATTAAAACAAGGCTCGTCAAAATAGAAGAAGATTGTTCATCATTTGCCGCGATTCGGGAAGATATTAGCGATGTGCGAGCGCTTGCGGAGCAAAATTCAGTTGAAGTTGCAAATCTGTCTTCCAAAGTGGCTGATGTTGAAGATAGATCCCGCAGAAACAATTTATTATTTTTCGGCTTGTCAGACACTGACAATGAAACATGGGCCGAGTCTGAAAAGTTGGTTACGGAGTTATGTAGGGATAATCTCGACGTCACAATCTGCCCCATGGATGTTGAAAGAGCGCACAGGCTTGGAAAGTTTCAAAGCGACAAGAAACGACCTATCATCGTCAAATTCGCTCACATCAAAACTAGAGAGAAAGTTCTTTCTTGCGCTAAGAAACTAAAAAACAGTAACTAGAGAATCTCGGAAGACTACTCAAAACCTACCCTCTTTGTCAGGAAACAGTTACTGCAATTTGCGAAACTCCAACCACAGACATACAAACTGCACAAGTAAGCTGAACTGGGCTCGTGTCCTGTCTTCACCTTACCTGTGTCTTGTGTTTCGCGCTACGTTTTTCGAAGACATACAAACTCCGCCATAATAAACTAATTATTGATAACACTGTCTATATTTTCGACCATTCCTCACAGAAAGTAGTCACCCTCCATCCCCTGCCCTCCTCCGTCCGCTCGCCCTCCCCCGACCGCACGCCATAGCTACTGCATAAACCTCCTGTCACTCCGAAGCTCTGCTCCTTGTCCTTCCTTTACACTAATATCCGAAGCCTCCTGCCCAAACTTGACGCCCTTGAAAGCCTTACGCGCACAATAGACAGCAACATATTGATACTCACTGAAACTTGGTTAACATCAGCCATACATGACTCTGAAATACTTTCCGTTTTTCCCAACTACACCATTTTCCGTCGCGACAGAACTAATAGACGAGGAGGAGGCGTACTAATAGGAACCCATGATTCGCTTCGTTGTTCTGAAATTAAAACTTCATCCCCTCTAGAAATATTGTTCATTCAGTGCCACGCTTCATTTCCTCCCGTAATCATCGGAGTTTGCTATCGTCCACCTGATTTAACCGATTCTTTTGTTGCTAATTTTCACGAAACACTTCGCGCGATAACAGCGGCTCACCAACATACTCCCATTGTTCTTTTCGGCGACTTTAACTTTCCTGCAATAAACTGGTCCGACCTTTCCACCACTACATGTAAAGATAACATCGAAAGCGATTTTGTCAACACGTGTCTAACCTTTGGTCTGTCCCAGCTCGTATCAAACCCGACAAGACAAAGCAATCATTCCTCCAACATACTCGACCTCGTATTAACTTCTCACCCTGATAACATCCCGCCGCTTCTTCATTTACCAGGACTCAGTGATCATTCCGTAATTCAATCTACGTACTCCTGCCAGTTGTCACACACAAAAAAATACAAAAAACATTAACCCTCTATGACAAAGGCAACTATGCAGCCATTAATTCTGAACTAGCTGCTTTCTGTATGTGGTTTCTCCGAGATTTTTTAGCACGATCAATCGAAGATAACTGGTCTCTTTTCAGAAACAAAATGCATCAACTTATAGATAAACATGTCCCTACTATCACCATCACCGAAAAACCATCGTCACCACGGTTCAACAAAGAGCTGAAACGCCTCAGAAACAAAAAGAAAAGACTTTTTCGATCCGCAAAACGCTTTGACACCGCATCTGCATGGGAACGATATTATTCTGCAGAAAAAACATACTTATCTTTAACAGGCAAAACTAAACATACATTTTTCTCGTCTGTTCTACCAACCATGTTGCACACCAACCCCCGCAAGTTCTGGAAAACTATAAACCCATCACATTCGAAGCCTCTAACATTACATGACGACGACAACAATCTTATCCCGGAACACGAATCTAGCCACGCTCTTAATAACTTTTTTCTTCAGTTTTTACTAAAGAACCTGACGGTGACTTACCGGATTTCGCAGCTCTCGGCCACCCAGCTATGCCACAGATTACAATTGATGCTAATGGAATCATGAAACTTATTGAATCATTGAAACTTACTGCTTCATCTGGTGTTGACGGCATAAATTCTAAAATCCTAAAATATACTAAAAACACTGTAAGTGTAATATTGTGCCACCTCTTTCAGCAGTCCATATCAACAGGTGTCCTTCCACAAGATTGGAAAGTTGGTAAGATCATTCCAGTCCCCAAAAAGGGCCCACTTGTTTCATGCAAAAATTACCGCCCCATTTCCCTCACAAGCGTCTGTTCGAAACTAATGGAACATATTATTTATTCGCACATAGTCAAATTCCTTGTCTCCGTAAAATTCTTTCATACTAACCAGCATGGCTTTTTGAAAGGACGTTCGTGTGACTCCCAATTGGCTCTCTTTATTAATGACCTAAGCTCCAACCTTGATTTAAACGTTCCTACTGACACTCTCTTCCTTGATTTCGAAAAAGCTTTCGATAAAGTACCGCATAAAAGACTGCTACTAAAGTTATCGTGTCTAAATCTTAATTCGTTAGTATTAGAATGGCTTTCTAACTTTTTGACTAACAGAGAGCAATTTGTCTATGCTAACAATCATTCTTCTCCACGTAACCCGGTCATTTCAGGTGTTCTCCAAGGTACAGTCCTAGGACCTTTGCTTTTCCTCATATATATTAACGATCTTCCTTCCAGTATTTCCTCTACCATCCGTTTATTTGCTGACGATTGTGTAATTTACCGCCCAATTACTAACGGTACTGACGCTGGCATTCTTCAACAAGATCTTAACCGAATCCAAACTTGGTGCGAACGTTGGTTAATGTCTCTCAATATTTCCAAAACATGTTTAATCTCATTCCATCGTCGGCAGATGCATACTCCTTCTAAATACACTCTTTTCGGTTCAGAAGTATCGTCCGTCTCTTCCTGTAAGTACCTGGGTATTACTGTAACGCAAAACCTAACATGGTCATCTCATATCACGAACATCGCTAACGAAGCTAATCGTACCCTTGGTTTCATACGGCGCAACCTACGTTTTGCCACCCCATCCATCAAATCATTAGCATACATAACTTTTGTCCGTCCTAAACTAGAATATGCTTCGGCAATATGGGATCCTCACCAGTCTAACCTCTCTTTAACCTTAGAAAAAATACAAAATCGAGCTATCCGTTTCATTTATTCTGACTATTCGTACTACACTAGTGTGTCTGCCTTAAAAACTAAAACTAACTTACCCAGCCTTGAAACGCGACGAAAAATTTCTCGATTGTGCCTCTTTCATATGTTTTATCATTCATCTTTAGGAGAATCAGTCATATCACCTGCTTATCGCCTCTCAAGCCGTATTAACCACCATAAGGCCGTCTACGCCCCCACCGCAAGAACTACCGCTCATTCTCGATCTTTTTTCGTCACGTCATCCCGGGACTGGAATGATCTGCCACAGGACGCCGTGCATCACATCAACGCCATCCATTTTAAGAACGCCATCAAGACCATTATTGTTTAACTGTCATGCCCATCCCTCATGTAATGCCCCATACCAGGGGCCTTTGAGGTATCAAATAAAAAAAAAATCACCACTGTCGGTGATCCATATATTACCACCCGTAACGAATTTGTAGGAATTCCCTCCACTTTTCACAAAATCCTGTCTCCTGAAAACCCTCGGTGTGTCATACTGCTACACAATCCTACCTTTGATATTTTTCCAACTTTAATTTCTCCTGAAGTTGTTTCCATCTTATGTTCGACATCGACTGGTGAATTACTTTTTATAGCAATATATGTACCGCCTCGTGCGGATATAACAGTATCTCTGGCTGTGATTACCACCTGTATACAGACTTCACCCACTGACAAAATTATCATTTGCGGTGATTTTAATGCAAAAAACGTTTTATGGGGTGGCAATATCACTGATGCTAGAGGAACTCACGTTGAAGCTTTTGCAGCTTCTAATGCCCTGGTTCTTCTGAATAATCCGGACTCTTTACCAACCTACAAAACTCCATACGCTTCAAGTTGGATTGACATCAGCTTCGCTTCACCTAAGTTGCTTGCAAAGCGTTACTCCTGGGAAGTCATTCCTGTTTCATCACTTTCCGAGCACAGATTTATTACATACTCTTTTATTTCCGGACCGCTGTCGCCGTTCAAGCGGCTCACCAGAGCCAGCTCGTCGTTTAATTTCCCAATTAACTTCTCTGCCTTGGTTTTGTTTTTTCTGCGTAGTAGCGCATGCAAGCGCATTTTGTTCTGATTATGTGAAGGTCGCTATTGGGCAAAATTGAAATGCGAACTTGTTCATTTTTGTTCACTTTTTGCTGCTCCCCCCCATGTCAAACACAAGAGAATAACTTATCACTTGATGTTAATGAAATGAAAATGTTGTACGCATGCCCACCTGCTTGGTCTCCTTGAGACCGCAGTACTTGTAAATAAATAAATAAATAAAAAATCTTTTTGCCCTCATCAGTTTGATTCGGCGCGTGCTCTTGATCATGTCCTTGTTAAAGAACCCCAGGTGGTAGAAATTTCCGGAGCCCTTCACTACGGCGTCTCGCATAGCCTGAGTCGCTTTGGGACGTTAAACCCCATAAACCAACCAAACCAACCTAAATTTAACACCACCTTCATGACACTTTACACGAAAAACTTGCGTTTGGTCAATCCAAAGTTTCCCGCGGGTTTCATTTGGTGGACGGCTGATTTGAGCCTGGAGAGGTCCCGTGTGCGCGCTCTTCGTCGCCGTTTCCAGCGCATTTCAGACCCACAACTGAGAATTCTTCACCGTTCAGTTTATTATAAAGCTCTTGCAAAGTATCGCTCTAACACCAGAACCACACATGATAGTTATATAAAAGAGACTGCTCCACAGCTATGCGCCAATAACTCTTTGGTAAGCCATATGAACATGCTCTTGGAAAGCTCAGGTGCCCTTCCATTATCACTCCTCTACAGTACGTTGATGGCACACGTACTGAAACGCTTCCTGTCGACATACAGTTGCTCCTTCGTTCTCACGTCGTTACAGATGATTCTTCTCACGATCTCTCTTTTCATACTCATGTTCGGGACATTACTGCGCAGCCTTACAATAACTCAATTCAAGATTTACCGTTCTTTGCTGCGGAGATCGAAGCTGTCATCAATTCATGAGATTTGTCGTCTTCTCCAGGGCCTGATCTTATCTCTCCCCGTTTTGTTGTCGCCTTGTTTAACGCTCACCCCTTGTTTTTCGTCTCCCTCTTTAATTCTGCCTTGCACTTGAGTTACTTTCCTGAGAACTGGAGAATTGGCAGAGTTACTTTTATTCCCAAACCGAATAGACCAAAGCACCTTCCGAATTCTTACCGACCGATCTGTATTAATTCGTCTTTCGGTAAAGTGCTCGAGCGTTTACTATATGGTCGGCTGTATTACTTCCTGCGCCAAATTAAACTACTTCATAGAAATATACACCCTCTGTCGTGTACTGCCATTTGAGGTGCTTGGGCCCCGTCAAGCTGCTTTTTAGCAGCTTTTAGCCCTTGCATATCTCTAGGATGTAACTTACATTCTCGAAAAATAAAGCGAAATGAAATGAAATGAAATCAGTATGGTTTCACGCATGGCCGCCGTTCTGTTGAGGCTCAATATCATTTGCGGGAGTTCTTACAAAGTTATAAACAACAAAAAATTCCCGTGGTTCTAGTTTCTCCGGAGTTCAGAGGAGCATTTGATAGCGTTTGGCACCCTCTGGTTTTACATTTTTTACGAAAACATCGTTGTCCTCGAAATCTACATTCCCTTCTGGAGTCTTTCCTTCATAATCCCCATTTCACCTATCAGTCTCCTTCGTGTACTCATTCTGTGCCTTCTTCCCTAGGCAGTCCGCAGGGTTCACCACTTTCGCCATTGCTTTCGCCATTTCGCCATACACGTCGGCTGCCACCACTAATCGAGTAAACAGTTGTTACGTTTTTAGGTTGGTATTCGTCCTTCAGCAGAAACGACATCCCACAGATTGTCCATAGAGCTGTGTCTATTTGACTTTTGTCAATAGGCTGTCTATAAACAAAACTCTACTAAAAGTGAATGATCATATATCTATAGTTGTCTACGGAGTAGTCTTTAGGATTTGTGCATGGAAAGGCTATACACTTCAAGGACAAAGTCTAAATGCATTCTATGAATTACGAATTGGAAAAACAGCGCAATCAAAGACGAGACACAAGAGAAGGACAAAACACCAGCGCTGACTAACAACCAAATGGTTTATTGCTACAGGCAAGGCAGCATATATATGAAATGGCACGAGTAAAAACACAAAATAAGCATGAGAGAAAGATACCGCACAACCACACAACTTGACTAAAAAAGGCACGTCACTGATTAAGATACGCAAGTTCCTTTGAGAGTAGATTTATGGATGGGCTGCTGATACAGGTGTTACCGAGCTTTCTGATATGGCAAGCCTCCGAAATGAGCCTTGTGGTCTCATCTTTATAACGGGCGATGATAGTGGTCCGATTGAGGTGCGCTTCGCAATCTTCACACTCAGCACAGTGCACAGCAAGGTGGTTTCTGCGAGACTTATTCTCTATATCTTTTGCATGTTCACGCAGTCTATCGTTGATGCATCGTCCCGTCTCACCGATGTAGAAACTGCCGCAAGAGGTCGGGATCTTGTAAACGACACCAACACGACACTGAACGAACTTCCGCTTATGCTTCTTCTGGCAGCCTTTTTTGCTTCCATCCTCATTAACACGCTTGCACAATCCGCTAAGTTTATTCCTGGCTGAAAAAACCAGTCTAATGCCTCCTTTGCTCACTATCTTTTTTAGATTGTGCGAAACTTTGTGCACATACGGGATGCACACTGTTCTTTTTCTTTCTGCCAGACCCGCATCGGTGTCCTTGATCTTTCGCAGACTACATTCTGCAAGCAGGGACTCAGCAACATTTGACACCATCTTCGTGGGGTATCCTGCTGCAGATAGCCTGTTCACCTGTGCGTGAAAGCTGCCTTTTGTCTGATGCAGACATGATCTTTGCAGTGCGGCTCTTAGGCATGCCTTAGCGATACCGCGCTTAACAATCTTCGAGTGAGCTGACCGGAAAGGGAGAAGGCTCTTCCTGGACCGCGGCGAGTATGCCCAACAAATATGGTTGCTAGAAATTGTCATTTCCATGTCTAAAAACCTGAGCCTATAATTAGAGGGGAGCTCTGAAGTCAATTGGAGGTCATTAAGTTCATAACAGAACATGTCAAAAATCTCTGCAGCCGTTTGCTGTGCGTCATTAGTGCGATATAAAATTGGAAAGTCATCAACATATCGCATTATCTTAACAATGGGCGCGTCATCGAGCTTAGTTCGAAGACGCCTGTCATAACTTGCTAGAAGTAAATCGCTTAGTACAGGAGCGATGCTCGAGCCAATGCAGACTCCTTGTTTTTGGATAAAAAATTTGCTGTCTATAGTGACAAAGGTTGATTTCATGTAAAAACTCAGCAATTCTAAAAACCTGCTAACGTCCATTCCACATGCGTTTTGGAACTTTGTTACGGACGTTAGCAGGTTTTTAGAATTGCTGAGTTTTTACATGAAATCAACCTTTGTCACTATAGTAGACAGCAAATTTGGCAAATAGTAGACAGCAAGATCCCGACCTCTTGCGGCAGTTTCTACATCGGTGAGGCGGGACGATGCATCAACGATAGACTGCGTGAACATGCAAAAGATATAGAGAATAAGTCTCGCAGAAACCACCTTGCTGTGCACTGTGCTGAGTGTGAAGATTGCGAAGCGCACCTCAATCGGACCACTATCATCGCCCGTTATAAAGATGAGACCACAAGGCTCATTTCGGAGGCTTGCCATATCAGAAAGCTCGGTAACACCTGTATCAGCAGCCCATCCATAAATCTACTCTCAAAGGAACTTGCGTATCTTAATCAGTGACGTGCCTTTTTTTAGTCAAGTTGTGTGGTTGTGCGGTATCTTTCTCTCATGCTTATTTTGTGTTTTTACTCGTGCCATTTCATATATATGCTGCCTTGCCTGTAGCAATAAACCATTTGGTTGTTAGTCAGCGCTGGTGTTTTGTCCTTCTCTTGTGTCTCGTCTTTGATTGCGCTGTTTTTCCAATTCGTAAAACATGTACCAACCAGCCCGTATTAGCCCTCTTCTGGCATTCTATGAAACCTATAAAGAAATTTTTGTAAGGGCATTAGAAGTCGAGGTCAATTTCCATCCTATCTACCAGGTTCCACGTCAAGCCCGCTTCTGTGAGGAAGCGTTTGTGGAGATAAGCGTGTTCTGGACATTTCAACAATAAGAGTGCCCCCACTGTAATGCTTCACTCCGCCACTGTGAAGTGGGTTGGTTGGTTGGTTTATGGGGTTTAACGTCCCAAAGCGACTAAGGCTATGAGAGACGCCGTAATTTCCGGAGCCCTCCACTACGGCGTCTCTCATATCCTTAGTCGCTTTGGGACGTTAAACCGACCGACCGACCGACCGACCGACCGACCGACCGACCGACCGACCGACCGACCGACCGACCGACCGACCGACCGACCGACCGACCGACCGAGCGACCGAGCGACCGACCGACCGACCGACCGACCGACCGACCGACCGACCGACCGACCGACCGACCGACCGACTTCACAGTGGCAGAGTGAAGCATTACAGTGGGGGCACCTGTCAGCCGTTGATAGCCGTTGATAGGAAATAGTAAGCGGATGTGGGGGGAGTGGTAAAGGTGGGCGTACGTCTGGTGCCTCAAGGTGTGTCAAAGAATTCACATGAAAGTTATCGGTCTCATGAGAATGTAATATAATGTAGCGTATGCGCATAGGACATGGGTACTGAGTGCTGGACAGATGAATGAATTGTCTTATTTGGAAGGGGGACCGAGAGCCTCAACTTGTTTTGGGGCTGAAAGGAAGTCGGTGTAAAGGTGAATTGAATGAAATGTGGGATGATAAATCCGGTATCGCGGTAAACCGGATTTTACCGGAACATATCGGTTTCATACCGGTCCGGAATCACTCTCATACCGGTGAGACCCGTCCTGTTTGATGGCTATACCGGTTCATACCGGTCCGGCATCGATCCGAAACCGGACAGACCGCTCTGGTACGGAGCTCCTACCGGACAGTCCATTCCCGGTTCGGAGTTCGAACAGGACAGACCAGTCCGGTACGGAGCTCAAACCGGACAGACCAGCCTGTATGCAGAGCGATATGTGCTGCGTGGTTTTGGTGCTTGGTCTGCAGATTGACTGTTGTACGCCAGTACATATTTTTTAGGCGGAGGGGGGCAGCGTGCCCATAAGTGCGATAATCAACACATACACGGTTTTATTGAAACGGCTAAGCGTGAGCTGCGCCGTGGCAAAACATGCAGTTTGTGCATGAAAGACGGGGGCTGCATGAAGGTGAATTGCGGGAAACCGCCATATTGGCTTCCCGTGCAGCACCCTGACAAAGCCAGGGCGGCTGTGTGCGGGCAAACGGCTAGTATATATCTTACAGCAGCCTGCGTAAGTCCTGCGCAGATTACTCTGGGTTTCACAGTGCAGAACCGCCATGCGCCATTAGCGAGTTGCCGGGTAACACCTATCGACAGTCCCACATACATTAGTTGTACACGGGAAAAGTTGACATTCTCACATTCAGCTTGCTCTTTGAACGTCGTAATAAAAAAAGAACTCGCTTCTGAGATTTGTTCGTGCGTCTTTTGCGTTTGTCGCATTGCAGGTTTTTCTGCTGTGCAACGGTCGCCGCAGAGACAGCTTAAGGTTTCTTGCTTTTTCAATGCACTTCGATTACGCCTGCACTACAACCGCTTTCGTCGTCTTCATGCAACATGTGGCGCATGGGCTTCACGACTTGTTGATAAACATGACTGCGCCGGAGGCTCCAAAAGGTTTTTTACTGTCGCGTTCAATGCAGCAGCTTTCTTAATGTTCGCTAGCAGCAGTCTGTAGCGACGCATCGATGAAGAAAGAAAATTCTTGGTTTTCGTGCAGGAATTCTTTGCTCTTCTTTTTCATGAAGTGATCGCCCATTGATAGAGAACGCCGGTGGCAGGCGGCGCGAGCGGTCGCAAGCCACGTCGGCTCTACCAATGATCGCTGTTATTTGCGGTCCTCAACTCTTTCCCGTAGAAAGCTTGGCACCATCGTCTCCGGCAACCTAAGCGGCATCCGTGGACACCACATTTGCCAAGGTGCGCTGAATTTTTGTTCCATTTTCAGTGCTTTGAACACCTCGCCCCATGTCTGCGGCGCTAACCCTGACGGTGGCAAGGCCTGCGCCGGCTGCGTTCGGGGTTTCCTCTGGGATTCCTCGGCTATGGCGGTCCAAGGCCAAGTCACCGGATACGATCCCACCTCCATAGGGATCTTTAACATGGACACCGTTCAACATGAAGAGCCTCTTCCCGGCGAGGAGGAATACCTCCAAGACATGGTCCGCGTATGGCGCGGACGCAGGAAGACTAAGGCCTCCAGGGACGCCAACACGGACGCCGGCCAGCAACGGGTGGCGGGACGCTCTGCACATGTGCAGGGCCAGAACGCGCAACATGCAGCTGTGCAACAAGCAAAACAGCCCCGGTGGCGGCCGCAACACACGCCCCGCATCGGGAAAGACGAAATCATTGTGGTGCTTAAGCCACGAGAAACCATCGACCTGAAGGCCACATTAGGACCTGGACAAGCCGCGGGGCCGTTCGCAGCATCCTCGGGGACGCCGCAAGTGTGGGGCTTGCAGTGTGGCCCGTGTGGGAGCAAAATGTGCTCGTGTGTACACTGAAATCAGTGGAAGCTGCGGAGAAGCTGCTCCGGGACGTCATGCTGCCGGTCGGAGGCCGCAAGCTGCTATTCCGGGGCCACCCTAAGCTCTCCGGCGAATTCTGCAAGGGCGTCATCACCGTCTCCCCGGACGAGACATCTGAGACTGTCAAGAAAAAACTCAGTGAGGACCCCAACGTAGTATCCGTGCGCAAACTGGGCAAGACGCAGGTTGCTGTGGTCACCTTTGTGGGGACAAGGGTGCCGCGGACCGTGCTTTATAGTTGCGAGCGTCTCCCCGTCCGCTTCTATAAGTAAACGATCCCTGCCTGCCCTCGCTGTGGCACGGTGGGGCATCGGGCCGACGCCTGCCCGCGGCCGCAGCCTGGACGCTGTGAACGCTGCGGGGCTCAGGTTGCTGCTGCTCCAGACGGTGGCCCAGCTGAACATCAGTGCTCCCCGTGCTGCCTCATCTGCGGAGGCAGCCATCCCACCGGAGCGCCTGGCTGCGCGGGCAAGTACCGCAAGGTCATCAAGCCGGGACCCCCACCCACCCCAAAGCAGAAGCAGACGCCGGGACCCAAAAAAGCCCAGACACCCACGGCCGGACCCAAGCAGGCTCCGGGGCCCAAGCCCGAACCCAAGAAAGCCCAGTCCGGGCCGCCAAAATTTGTGAAGTCCGGGATCCCGACGAGGCCACCGGTCCTGAAAGCCGAGGATTTCCCACCTCTGGTACCGCGCCAAAATCAGGTGAGCAGTTGGAGTGGATTAGTCTCTGGGCCCACCCCCCCTCCCTCCCCCACCGAATCCGCCCTACAGCGGCAGGTAGAGGAGCTCAGGCGCCAAAATCAAATTCTCGCCCGTAAAATTCAAGAATTAGAAGCTGAGCAGGCCGGGCAGTCCGAGCCCATGCAGAACGCTGAGCCCGAGGATAGTGATGACGGATCCTCAGTATCATCTTGCCTAAGTAGCGTCTCGCGGCAAACCGCGTACACGGTGGTCGATTCGGCCCCCGCGGACGCCGGCCGCTTCGAGGCCCTGGAGCGTAAAGCCGAGCAGTTGGAGGAGCGGGTGGCAGCGCTCCCGAACCAAATTATGATTGCGGTCCGCGAGTCCTTTCAGGACATGTTCAGTGCCGCATTTGCTGCAATGCTTCCCGACATTGCGGCCCAGGTGACTGACTCTGTCCTTAAGGTGGTGCAGCCCTGGGTCAGCTCCCAGACAAAAAATTCTCTCTCCTGCGACTCCCCGCAGCTAAAACGTAAAATAGCTCCTCGACAGGCAGCGGAAGAAAGCGGTTCCGGCCCGATAGCCGCGGCGTTGATGCAACCCCTACCTGGGGTTGTGCCGGCCCCCGAACCGAGTGGCTACCCAGCACCGTAAAATAAAAAAAAAACATCAATATGGCTGGCAAACCTTCTCAGAAAGCTAAAAAATTAGACCAATTCGAAATCATTCAATGGAACTGCAGGGGTTTCAGAGCCTGCAAAAAACGGTCACATCTCCAGCTCTACCTGCAGTCCCTTGGTGACATGCCGGCGCTTCTTGCTTTGCAAGAGCCCGGCAATGATGCATAATTCTCTGGGTATAGCTCATTTCAGGGGGGCCCCTCGACCTGCATCCTGGTGCATAAAGCATACACCGCGATTCAGGTCGATCTTGATCTGGAGACTGAGCAAGAATACACCATGGTGAGGGTTCTGCCTCTCAGGCGCCGCGACCCGTCAATACATGTGCTTAATGTGTATTGCCCCCCGCATAAGCCGCGTGTTACTTTCAGCGAAATTTTCTATCGTGCTCTCAAATCGGCTGACAATGAACCCCTGGTGATCATTGGGGATTTCAACGCACCCAGTCTACACTGGGGCTATCACTTCGAGAAATACAGGGGACGCAAGCTGGCGGAGCTCATCTCCACCCTTCGTCTTACGTTGCTCACGGATCCGTCTTGCCCCACACGTGTGGGCAACTCGGTCACCCGTGACACGTGTCCTGACTTATCTCTGGTTAGGAACACTACAAACGCCACATGGGAGAACCTGGGGGATACCCTGGGCAGCGACCATTGCCTTCTCCGCATCACGCTTTTGGCGAAAGCAGCCCGTAAAAAATGGGGCCAGGCGAAAATAACCAATTGGCACCAATTTCGAACTCAGGACGTCCCTCCGGTACTATTCTCCGATGGCTATGCGGAGTGGGCAACACAGGTCACCAACATACAGAAACAACACACGCAAACACTTCACACCACCGACGAGATCCCCGCAGTGGACAATCACCTCCTGCATCTGTGGGAGGCGCGCCGGAGCTTAACAAAACGATGGAAGAAACACAAGACGAATCGCAAGCTTAGAGCTCGCATTGCACAACTTACGGAGCAGGCTGCGGCATATGCCGCCCAGCTCACAGACACCAGTTGGATAGAACGCTGCAACTCGGCAGCGCGTCAGATGAGCTCGAAGGGGACTTGGCGTCTCCTGCGCAGCCTCATCGACCCTTCTCAAACGAAAGGGGAGACGCAAAAACAGCTCCGGCGGGCTCTGCACGGGTACCAAGGTACGACGGCGCAACTTGCGGACACGTTGTGCGACAGGTATCTCTGCCGCACAAATGACCCGGTTGGGCCCGAGTACACGTACTCTGGCAAGCCAAATCAGGATTTAGACGCCCCTTTTGAGTTGCATGACCTTAAGGCGGCCCTGGCTAAAATGCGCCGAGGTGGGGCACCGGGTCGGGATCGCATAACAGTGAAACTGTTGGCGAACCTCTCCGACTCTGCATACCTCCATTTGCTACAATACATAAATCAGATCTGGGATGGGTGTCCGCTCCCACTCGAATGGAAAACATCGCTTGTAACGTTCATCCCCAAAGCAGGTAAAGCTGTGACTACGGACAACTTGAGACCCATCTCATTAACCTCGTGTGTGGGAAAGCTCATGGAGACGATGGTTCGGGATCGCCTCTCTCCATACATGGAGGGTAAGGGCCTCTTTGCAGACACTATGTTCGGGTTCCGCCCACACATGTCTGCACAGGATGTCCTACTCCAACTACACAGGGACATAATACGACCCACAGCCATGCAACAAAACGACAAGGCCATTCTCGCCCTCGATCTTAAGGGGGCGTTTGACAATGTTAAACATGGCACCATACTCTCTAACTTGAACACCACTAACTGCGGGGCCAAGGTCTTCGCCTATGTCAGAGACTTCCTCTCTGCGCGTGAGGCACTCCTACGGATCGAGGACGAGGAATACGGCCCGTACTCTATGGGTACACGAGGTACACCACAGGGGGCGGTGTTATCACCGCTCCTTTTCAACATCGCCATGATGCACCTGCCCGGCCGACTGGCTCAGGTGGATGGCATAAAACACGCACTCTACGCAGACGACATTACAATCTGGACCACCGAGGGGAGCCTTGGGGAGATGGAGGACCGCCTTCAGCAGGCCGCCTCCATAGTCGGAGCATATGCTGCCGACTGTGGTCTCCAATGTGCTCCCGCCAAATCAGAGCTTCTACACGTCAGGACAAACCACAAGGACAACACGTCTCTACACATATCTCTGTCGGGCGGTCCCATCAGAGAAGTGGCGGAGCTCCGGATCCTGGGTCTGTTCATCAATAACAAACTTAGGCCGGACTCTACTATAGCGAAACTCAAAAGCATAGGTGAACAGGTAGGGCGCATGATCCGCCGTGTTTCCAACATGCGAGGTGGTCTGCGGGGCAGGGACGCGCTACGGCTCGCCTATGCCTTCGCGACCAGCCGGATCCTCTACGCCGTGCCGTACCTACGCACCACCAAACAACAAGACGAGCGCATTGACGCCATCATCAGGAAGGCAACAAAGCGAGCACTGGACCTCCCGGTGGCTACCTCCAACGCCAAACTGAAGGCGTTGGGAGTGGTAAACTCCTATCAGGAGTTGCGGGAGGCCCACCTCGTGAACCAATATACGCGGCTATCGCAGACGGTGCCTGGGCGCCGCCTGATAAACCGTTAACACATCCAACACACATGCATACCAGAGGGGACGGAGAACAACCCGGTGCTTTGGCGCCACATGCTCTTGGTCGCTCCGCTCCCGCGTAACATGGACATGGCTTCACATGAAGGCAGACGACAAGCGCGGGTTCGCACGCTTGAGAGGCAATATGGTTATAAAGAGGGCGTCTATTACGTGGACATCACAGGGCCGTCGCCCGCGGGATTCTTCACGGCTGCCGTAGTCCACCAGGGAATGAATGTCGATGGGCTATCTTTTGGGGCCCCAAATTCAACACGAGCGGAGGAAGTCGCAATAGCTCTCGCTGCCGACGATCCAAAATCGAAAACGGTAATCACAGACTCTCGTCGGGCCTGTGAACATTATCTTGCAGGCGAAATATCACCTCTTGCCTCGCAAATTCTAAGACGCGCTCTCGCCGATCCAACTCGCACAAAAGTGATCTGGGCTCCTGGCCACCAGGGTCTACGAGGCAATGAGGCCGCTGATGCGGCCGCCCGAGCGCTCACACACCGGGCTCCTCATCCTAGCCCTCATGGCTCAGAAGCTCATAAACCGCTTCTGCGGTTCCGCGAAATCCTAATTTATTATTGCGACAGCCACCGTCTCTACCCGGCACCCGCCAAGGGGCTGAGTAAGGCGGAGGAGCGAACTCTGCGGCGCCTGCAGACAGGAACCCTTCTCTGTCCTGCAATAGCAAAACACTTCGATCCGAACACAGATGGGCGCTGCCCGCACTGTGGAGAGATATGCGATATCTTTCACATGGTGTGGGCATGTACTCAGAATCCTCACCTTCCCCCCTCCCCCATCCCCACCCGAGAGGCATGGGAGACTGCCCTCCTCAACTGCTCCACACTGGAGTCCCAAAGGGCTCTGGTCAAGCGGGCGCGAGACGGGGCCTCGTCGTGCGGTGTCCCGGACTAAGGATACCAACCATGCAGCAGCGTTTTTTTACCCTCAAGCTCTCTTTGATTAAAGTTTTTCACCACCACCACCACCACCCATTGATAACGCAATTTGTTCAAGCGGCATCGCGATCGGCCTCAGCCTTCACAAATCGCTGAGAACATTTCTATCGACGAACAAGAAAAGGTTAATTCAACGGAGCCGGCAGCTTGGGGTGTTCCCTAAACGGCGACGCTTCGTGCTAGCTAAAAGATACAGCACTAGAGAGCAAAATAGAAACAAAAACCACCTGTAGAAACCTCACACGAGTAACCCGTCTTTGCGCAAATATTTTTTTTAAGCTTTTTTCTTTTCTCTCACCACCGCCTTCTCTGCTTTTCCTGGGTCCGTTCGCAAGAAAAAGCCTGCTCATCCCTGGTTTTTCTGTCGGCATTTGTTCCTTCCCCTTGGGCTCCTCTGTGTCTGTCCTGTCTCTCCCAGTCCCGTTCCCCGAAACTAGGGTATTTCTAGGGACCCTACCGAAATGGCGCGGAGGCACTCACTCTACAACCCACGACCGAACATTTTAAGCCGCCCTCCCGACCACGCTCCCCGCGACACTTCCATGAAGTGGCGAGGAGGCTCCGATTCTGCTTCTTCACTGGGCCTGGTCACTGCGCGGTGACGTCATGCAGAAGTGCTTCCCGGCCTTTCCTGCGTTGCGTTGGGACAGGTTTTTCTTCTCTCTTGCGGTTGGGTTCAGAGTGAGGCGATGAAGGAAGCTGCGAAAACACACTGGCACTCGCTCGTCGGCGTTGAATTTGTGTTATACAATTTTTTACGCCTTTCCTCATGTTGCCGTAATCAATCCATGATCAAAGATGACATCGCCTTCCATGTGTACGTCCAGTGCAAATATGGTGGAACTCTATCATCCTTTTCTCAGTGATGAATGACTTCGCTCCGAAAGACGTGAGTGGTGAACATTTGACCGGTGGAGGCCACGGCGGTGAAGGCGGATTTAATGACGGCGACGTCGTGCTGCCAGGACGTAAGTACGCATTTCAAATCACTCTGTTCTTTAAGTACTGCCTCCGTCTCGGTTATATGCTCGGCGTCAACAGAAACGTTCTAATTGTCCAGTGTCTTTTTAACTAGCGATTTGTAGATTGCACAGCATAGAGGGACGAAATAGCTCAAAATTTTCTTTCAGTTACATACCGAAATGGCTTGTCCTTCATGATAACACCACTAAAATTAGTTTTATGATTTGTATTCTTTCTTTACAGAGCCATGTGGTGTATACGTGTGAGAGCAATCAGCGATAAGCATCCTGAGGGGGAGCGGCTCAAGACCTTGAACAAACATCACGCATCGCATCGATGCTGCGGCATGTGCCGTAAATAATGGAGGATGACCACGCAAGCATTGGAATCGTCTGAGCAACCTGTTTACGCACCAACAATGGTACGACGCAGATTTGCAATATATTATTGATTAAAAAAATCTGTGCCTCCCCCGTAACCGAGAGTAGGGTAAGCATGAAATGCAGAACGATGCAGAAGCGTACGCGGACATGACGAGGCGCAGGCCTGACAAGAATGTATATGCAGCGCGTTCGAAACTGTCTGAAGTGCGTAGAGGCGAAAGCGTTTTCCGCACCACTTTGCCGATGTGACACTGGTGACGTCACCACTGGATTACGTCACACATAATTGATGACGAAGTAATGACAAATTACTAATTGGTGACTAATTTCTGATTAATTTCTGATTAAAGACAAATACTAATTAACTGCTAATTAATGACGCTTAACCTTCGGCTTTAGGATTGGAACGCGACAGCGTGTTGTAGCGCTGCCAGGCAGTCCACGGAACGCCACCACCCGTTCGGCGCGATGCCCTTCGAACTCGACGCTTGTTGACGAAAGGAAATGGCGCAGTAATTCTCTGTCATCTCGGTGGACACCCGAATCGCACCGTAAAGGAAGGGAGGAACGCCACCGCCTGTTCGGCGCGATGCCTTGCCCTTTGAACGCAACGCTTTTTGAGGAAAGGAAATGGCGCAGCAATTCTCTGTCATCTCGGTGGACACCCGAACCGCACCGTACAGGAAGGGAGGAACGCCACCACCCGTTCGGCGCGAAGCTACCTGCGCTTGTATGCCGGTCCTGTAGGAGGGCTTAGAGTGTCTCGTTAAATCTCGAACGGTGCCCGGATGTTCTCGTTTCAGTGCCCGGATGAGTGGAATTCAGTGCCCGGATGAGTGGAATTCAGTGCCCGGATGTTGGCTCTCGGTCTCGGCGTGACGTCACCCCACTGCCGACAACGGGAGCTAAAAGCATTTCATGCTTAATACGAAACGCGTGAGGCGCATTCACGATACTGAGCATTGCCAATGCTCAGGGCCAGGCGTCATGAGACGCCTGTCTTGTCTGCGGCTTGTCTGGGCCCACGAGGGCCCGCAATTCGGAGCCCCGTTTGTGCTACTGGGTTATGCATTTGTAATTATTGCATACAGGTCCACCGCGGGAATGGAATTTTTATTCCTTCGGCAAAGTGGGCAGCAGTTATGGTGGCACCCAAAGATTCGCGTTTGTGCAAGGACGCAGCCCGCAGCCTTTGGGCGACTCCACAACTCCTGTAAAGGAGCGTGATAGGGCAAGCTTGCCATCGGTACCTCAAGTCAGTAGCCTCCACAGTGGGCAGAAAGCCAATGACCCCTGAAAAGCTACAAGCCATTGGCCGTAAGTTGCATGTCACAGTGCTCAATGCATTATGTTGTGTGCCAGTGCCCAATTAAATGATCAGCTGGGGGCATTATGTACTAGCAATCATATTTTCTTTTCTGCAGGTGCTTTTGACTACTTGATTGGCCAGCACCCTGTAGAGAACCCAGCGCCGGTAGAACGTCGTGTATACTGTTTATTAGAATAAATAAAGTAAAAATTAAAGAAAAACATATTTTGGAGTTTTTGATGCGTTATTTTTTTATTTGAAATACTGCGGACCATGCATGGTCCTAGCAGGAGGGGCACATTCAAACATTTTTCAATACAAAAAATGACAAGCATATGCATAGAGAAAAAAAAATAATAAGTCAAACAATCTATCAGAATTGAATATATAGACAGGCATCGGAATACAAAACAAACAAAACTCACGAAATAAAGAGATGACGTTCCAACTCTGCCACAAAATTGCTGGACAGAAAAATATGAGAAGGTAATGCATTCCATTCGGATACAGTTCTAGGGAAGTAACTATTTTTAAATGTGTTTGTGCGGGTGAAAATTGGTGCCAGTGAGTGTTCCTGCGTATGTCTGGTTCTTCTCGTACAATGAGCTTTGACGCAATTAGGCAACTTCATTTTTATTTTTCCTTGCAGGCAGTGATGAAGCAAAATGAGGCGACTAACCTTCCTTCGGGATTCTAGGGTGTGAATGTTGTGTTGCTTCATAAGCGTAGATGGTGAATCGTGTCTTCTATATTTTCCAAATATAAATCGCACAGCTTTTCTTTGCACACGCTCGAGTTGTATGATATCTTTTTTATTATGGGGGTCCCATACAACCGCTGCGTACTCAAGTTTAGCTCTTACGCAGTTGTTATAGGCAAGACACTTAGTACTGGCAGGAGCATTCCTAAGTTTTCGCTTAAGAAACCACAGTTTGCGAAGTGCAGCAGCAGAAGTTTCTGATATGTGTTTTGACCAAGTTAATTTATTTGTAAACGCAACCCCTATTATAATAAGCGGGAGTCGCATGCAAGCGAAAAAGAGAGCGACGCGACAAGGCGACGCGACGAAGGCGAACATGGTTCGCTCTGTCGCGTAGAGGGGGAAGACGCATGCACGCGACAGCGCGAAACCGACGGCAACGCGAAACGGCGACAGTGTTGCTGGCATAGCAGACCGCAAAGGTATTTGCAAATGAAAGAACAGTAAAAAAAATTGCAAGAATTTAAACAAGCCGCCGTTACACCCGCCACAAGATAAAAAGCCTGTACCGCATTTCTGTGAAATAGTATAATTCTAGTTCTGCATGCATGCTTTTCTTGTCAGGCAAATCTGCTACGTGGCAGCGCGCATTTTCTAGCGAATGATAACGATCGCTCGACGACAGCTAAGACCATATGCATGAAACATAAATGAGCGCTTTCACTTCGTAAATGTCCAGTCTGCGTACGGAAGCAGTTAGCAGTCAATGAAACCAACTCAATGAAATTCTTTACAAAAGTGGTGCGCCTGGTGCACCGACGGCTTCTGCAACTCGGCGCCAAGCCGCATCAGAATGGCCGCGATGTTTATAGTACCTGTGCTGCAGGTCCCAAAAGACCTGCTCGCACTCGACGGCGTCAATAAGGCGCTCATTGAAGTTTTGGTTGGCCGTCGTTTTGTAGGAAGCGCGAATACGCGGCGATCGCAATGCAACGCTTCAAAACAAAAAAAAAAGCACGCGAAATGACCGGCAGTGACGTACGCTGAGCGTTCATGCTATTGGCTCATTGCGCATGCACTTCCGGGCGAAAGGGAGAAATTTTATATTTCGGTAGATCCGAGCGACGAGCCAACTGACACATACATTTCTGTTCGCACGAATCTTCGCGCTACGCGTGTCGCCGTAGCGTTCACGTGAGTTTTCGCGTACATGCAACTCAGCCTATACTCACCAAGCTACCAATGCTTAGTGAAAGCTGGGAGCAAATAACACAATTGCACATCGACTGCAATGCGAGTGGCTGATAATCGAAGATTACCAGTTTGTGAGGCTCTGTATATTGCAGCATTTGGCATGTACACTTATAGCACTTGTTGGAGAAACGCCCCAGTTTTTGGGCAGATTTAGCCCTAGTGCGATATATTTGAAGCATTTTATTCCTGCCTTTGTCCAGTGATACAGGGCCCTCCTGTATAATACGGGGCTAGCCTGTACAATGCAGGACTGTTCTGTAATCCGGTATGAATTTTAAACTGGAACCGTATACCGGGTTATTGTACAGGATTTGCGATACCGGAGTATCATGTATAAAACAGGACTGTCCTGTATAATACAGGACTGTCCTGTTTTATACAGAATACTCCGGTATCACAAATCCTGTACAATAACCCGGTATGCCGTTCCGGTTTAAAATTCATACCGGATGTTTCAGTGGACCAGCAGAGTAGAAGCTATGCAGTTGTAAATCGCTCGAAGTTCCACTGCCACAGGGGTGCGCTTGACTTAAGATGAAGCTGGGAGGGTGTGTAGAAAGCGGTTAACTCGCCGCTGTGCTTTGTGTGATACATCGGTGTAATTTATGCACCTTTCAGATAGAGCGAGGCGTACACTGGCGGTTCAACTGTGGGTCGACTGTAAGCAACTGTCATTGGGGAAGTGACTTTAAACGATGGTGATATAGAGACTGCTTGCAAAATATTTTATGGCCTGCATAAACTAATCAATAATAGATTCGAGGCAGCCAGAATGTCGGCGGGCGAAGCGTTGAATTTTCTCCAGGTATCCTATCCCCGTCTGTAGGAAAGAACGTACAAGATTTCGAGCCGTATCAGAAAGTGCGAATATAGAACGAATACCTATGCAGCGCATAAGATCACGTAACGTGAACTGATTTGTGGATGGCTGTTAGCTTAGGCTTCCTGGACCTAAATTTACAAAGAAAACAAATCTGAAGTGTTTCTACTCGAGGGTTCGGGCGATTATCTACGGTAAACTTAAAAGCAGGAGCTTTGGGCAAAGGGATTTTTTCCCCGCTCAAATGCAAAATGACTGCGTAGGTGATAGGGCCGGAACAAGAGGAGGAGGGTGATATGTGAAGTTAGCCAGTGCGTGCTGGTTGGCCGCCGGATGATCGGCGCGTCTTTGTGGCAAGACCAGAAAGTGGTGTCACCGGCGTACTCAAGAGCCCGTATAGTGTGTGCGCATAGGACATTGGTACTGAGAGCTGTACAGATGAATGAATTGTCTTATTTTGAACGCGGGACCGTCGCGATTAATGTGAGCAAGGTGAATTTTGGATGACTGATGACACATATCAACAGAAAATGAGGCATGAACATCCTGCGCTTCAATTTGTGAACGGAAACCGGTTTGGGTCGAGAGCGAAACTGATGTCGACCCTTCTAAGGTATGGGGACAACTATTGAAGGCTTCCACCTCCCTGGCGGTTATGTTGATTATCATCACCGACTCGCCCTCCTCGGTGCAAAATCTGCTGTCTAAAAATATTTCTTCGTTCAGATCAACTATATCTGATTTCCATTGCAAATAAATGCCATCTATCGATTATTCGAGATTCCTGCGGTGATTTAAGCACCAGTGCTACTAGCATGAAGTCGAAGCTGCGCAGACTAGAAACGTTCGAACATATTTATTGGCTTCTGACACTGGAGTAGTTTGGGAAAGTAACGCCGACTTAACCTCTTCCAGGGCGGCTTTGAATATTAGCAGCGATCCATCAAGTCTTTGCTGTTCCGATGCTCAAGTATTTTCTTTCTACCTGCGAGTGGTTTCCGCTGCCTAGTCTTTTCCCACTGCGAAAACTTTTGGCTGTGAAGAAAATTGTGTGGAGCACTATAACGATGAGCATTGTGCTATGCAAAATGTGACCGTTCTGCATAATGAATCTCAGGAGCACAGACCTCTGGGCTAGTTGGTTCATAGCAGACACGTACAAGCGCAAAAAAAAACATGGACAGAGAAATAAACTTGGACAACACGAGCGCTCGTGTTGTCCAAGTCTATTTCTCTGTCCGTGTTTTTTGCGCTTGTACGTGTCTGCATAATGAGTCATGGTCATGACGAGACATCGCAAACTGCTAACGAGTCTCGAGCGAACCGCAGAAAACAAAAAAAAAACTGCTAAACGGCAAAGTGCCTGATGTTGCTGGGCCGTAAGCTGCACTTAAAAAAGCCATACAATTTTACAGCAGTGCGAGCGACCTCGTTTGAAAGAGGTGCATATAGGAAATCTGTAATGAAAGCGCCCGTCATCGATCACGGCTGTAGGAGTGGGAAGGCAGACACGCATAGATAATGTGGTCTTTTACGCAATTTGGAACTGTGTCGCACAAAGATGGGCTTTATAGGAAGAAAACGCTCCGGTTATAGGTCCCTAGAAAGTCAATAACTGAGAAGAATATTTCTAGTGCACATAAACTGGGAACATTAATTTCGCACAAACGCCACTGGGCTCTGCATTTTTCCTCATTTAAATTAAATATGCTGTTTTCAAGGAAAAGTCCTGGGCTAACATTGCAGTTTCAAAATCCAATCGGCTGCGAATATTGTAGCTAAAAACTGACTTCAGTACTAAGTGTTGTAAAAGAACCGAAACAACTAAGTCATAAGGGCATACGTATAGTCCAAGCTTCTGGCTTTCCACTGAAAGCGGCCGAACACTTTCATCGGCGCTGACGTAGGGCGCTATAACGGATGAATTTAAATCTAAAGCAAAAGTGAAGACGCCACAGCGGCCGTCACTAGGTGAACCCGAGCGGAGTAGCCTACTAAATGCACGATCGTCATGTTTACGTAACAGAAAATAACTTTCGCAACTCATGACAACAAAGATGAAAGTAGCTCCATTTTTCACTTGATTAGAAGGATCCGAACGATAAGCCAAGGTCAAGCATTTCACTGAAATGTGTTTAATTATGTTTTATTTTGTTACTAATACTTCGTGTTACTCAAGCGTCATACCCGCCTTCACGAAGACGAGCTGAAGCATGAAGCATGACTACTTTCTGATGTAGCTTCCTGCAGGCCTCCAGTAAGCCATGATTGCCCATATTAGGCGAGTTTATACGCAATGCAAGCGGTTAATTTAAAATGAAAGAAGAGTAAAGCTTTTAACTAAGTCGTTTCGGAACATGCGTTCCGTATTCATCACCGACAAGTGAGCGGCACCTCATTATATGTTACTGTTTGAAGTTAAAGTACCAAACAGTTGGCTGTTTCTTTTTCTTGAACGCGGAATTTAAGCTTAATGCTTCTCTATTTTTTAGGGCTCCAGAAGGAGACGATGTGGAGTGGACTTTGTTGGTGTTTAATCCATCTCTATTCGCACCGTATCATTTCACTAGAGCTCTACAGCGTATCTATGGTTCCGATCTTATATCCCGTTCGTCAGTGCCTTGGTCTTGAGAATGTTGCGGGGCTATACAAAAGACAGCAAGGTTTCTTAAAGCCATCATGACAAGGCTCCATGCAGCGGTGATGAACCGTGACATCTCCAAAACACGTATAGGCGAGCACCATACGCATGGTAGCTTATGGTAGGGCGAGAGCGAATTGATCAATAACTCGAAGTGGGAACAGTGTTGGTCAAATGTTTAGGGGAATCCCCCAAGGCTCTCGCCCTACCATAACCTTGCCGTCCCGGTCATCTCAGTTGGTAGAGCGACTGCTCCGGTGTAGCGGTGGTCCCGGGTTCAAACCCCGGACCAGGACGAATTTTTCTTTAACTACGAAGTTTCTGAGAAAGCTGTATAGCTTTCCTTTGTAGCCGTATGGCTGCGCTTGGGTGGATGCCAATGAGTAATTACTCCCTTATTACAAATTTACTCCACCTTGGGGAATTCCCCTAAACATTTGACCAACTAAAGAGAACAGGTTCCTTCTGAAGTTAATGCGGCGCTTTCAACTTTGGTGATTATAGTCGAACGACAACTAGTAACGCGCTGGTTCCTATAATCGTGTCAGTGGCTGAAGAACAACCGTTTTCTAAAGCTTGCGTGACCCTTTGATACTAATAAAGCACCTCGTACATAAAACACGACTTAATATTTTGGGCCAAATCACTTCAATCGAATTTCACTGCAACACCCGCTAGGCCGTCCCGTTGCTCAGCTGCAAGGCACTAGATGGATTTGAGGAATAGCTCGTCACCACAGGCATGCTCGCATCCGTGGATACGACGCAATACCTTAGGGTCAAGGGTACGGCGGCTAAAAGTTCCAAGGTGCAGCTACTCATGGGAAACAAGCAGCTGAAACGCCCGGAGAAAGGGCGGGACCATGTTCTGGGCTTTCATGTCAGTGAGAAGCGAGGAGTGGTGGAATGGCTCGGACAGATCAAACCCAAGTGCGCGGTAGCAATTGCTCCCGCACCCGAATCAGCGCCAACACCAACATAAGCGAAGACAAACGCGACTCTCGGGGTGTTCGTGGACGGCTCGGGCAGCCCCACAGCCTCCACAGCGGCTTACGCGGCCTAGTGCGAAAATACCGAGACGTACAAAACGCATGTGCCCCACCGAGGGCAGGAATCAGCTAGTACGGAACTAGAGCTTCGGGCTGTGCAAGAAGGCCCGACTGGCACCGAAGAAAATAGATTGCGGCTACGAACCAATGCGTGCAACAGACATATACAGAGATAGCACAGCAGTACTTGAGACCAGGGACCACCAAGGCGCGACAATGCAACGTACCATATCAAAGAGGCATGCAGACAGATGGTGCGAGAGATCGGCATTCGGACGACCATCAAGTGGGTGTCAGACCCCACCGAAAGTTGAACCCAAATTTGCGGCAACTCCTGTGTGATTTGCGAGGGGCTTCACACAATGTTGGATAAGCACCATCCCGCAACAGTCACGCCTTATAAGCACTGGATGCCGCTGCTATACGCGTTGAAAGAGACAGCGCACGCTTGAGCTTCGCTTGTGAGGCTTCGATGGCGAATCACACCTAGTCCCGCCTTCCTTACCCCCGGTTAGCTTCAGGAAACCTTTTTTTTAAATAATTTTTTTCTCTCTGTTCAATTACAGACTTGAAAAAGGCATTGTGCTGTATTAAATGGGTATGCTCAGCATACTGCGGAACATGGTTCGGTTCAGCGTGCAGAGTTTGCCAACAACGACAGAGTCCCATCGACCTTTATGTCGTATCAGATATTTGCCATTTTTATTGCCATTCTCAACACATCACATACAACCAATATTTTTTTGCTTTTGGTTTGCAAGCCATCTAAAAAATAATTATCGCTGGCACATTTGCGAAAGGAAAAAACACTTGAATTACCGCATTAAATTTTTGGAGCATATTGAAGCAATATTAGCTTTGAGCGGATTTTGACGTACATGTATATCTCCTTATGCCTGTAGCTGTAACCCAGCAAAAATTCTGAAAGAGAGAGACAATGGTATTTCAGTGCATAGTTCGACGATTTATCAGTACTATAAAAAATTTCTTTGTACTTAATGTTTATGTCCTCGAAGAAATAGTGCATTAAATTTGTTGCGGCTGCTTCGCCTTTGGGACAAGCGAGTCTTTCTAAGAATTTTGGAGAATTTAGTTTGAAGGAATGAATTTAACATATCATGATGTTTTCTTTGCGTCGATAAAAAAACAAGAGATCAGGGATGTTTGCTTTAACAATGTGTCTATGCTCAAACAACTTCACTGACACGCTCTCCGTGTTTTACTGACACACTTCAGAATTGTTTACTTGTGTCAGAATTTTCACTGCTTCGTGCGGAGAATAAATAAATATTGATAGGTAACTCTGTTGCATTATTTACAATGTTATATCAGGCGGTCATTCAAGTTTTCGCCGGTACGTATTTTAAAAACCACGAAATACACGTCGGTGTGGCCTGTAAGTGGATCGTAGGGCAAGACGGGAATTATGTTCCTAATTGATCTCACTTTATAGCAAGCCTTCACAGCAGTGGCTATATACCGGCCACCTTCAGGG
This sequence comes from Amblyomma mixtum, assembly GCF_055824585.1. Taxonomy (NCBI): domain Eukaryota; kingdom Metazoa; phylum Arthropoda; class Arachnida; order Ixodida; family Ixodidae; genus Amblyomma; species Amblyomma mixtum. The sequence continues at coordinate 176,273,043 of NC_143016.1, forward strand.
CCATCGTCTGTATTTTTTTCATTTTTTCGAAGACAGCAGGTTATTCAGCCGACCTTATCGCGAAGGTCTGTCAGTGCAGCAGGCATAACACGTTTCCATGACCTTTTCTGTAATGCCACTTGGGAAGATGTTCTAACGGCTGACAGTAGGAACGATGCATATAACTTTCTAAATACAGCACTTCAAAAGTACTCTGAAGCACCTTCTATCATAGTCTTGACATTACCCATAAAGGCATGAAAACCTTGGATTACTGATGACTTATTCTATAGGATAAAAGCCCGGAATAAACTTTTCAATATGTTGATTGAGACTACAAACTACAACAAACTTTTATAATGCAAAAAAAATGCGAAAAAGTGAAGTGCCTAGTTGAAGAAAGCCCGCACAGAGTATTATACGCACAAGTTTACTGCAGTGTACAACTGCCTTCAAAAGACATGGACCCTGTTCAAGTCAGTTTTTCCCAGAAAAGTGGCACTATACGACAGGAGTTACTCGTGGATGGCGTTACTCATAAAGGCCAATCATTGGCAAAGCAGTATAACCATAATTTTCTTGTGTGTGGAGCATCTGTGAAAAACTCGACATGTTCATTTATAAATCTAGGTTATATTGAGAGAGGTGCTGCTTTGTTGTCTCCAACCACACCAGGTGAAATTGAAGTAGCGATAAAAAAAAATGAATTACCACTTCATGTGCCTATGATGACAATGCTGTTCATGCAATGAAACCAGTATCAGACATTCTTTCCGTGCACCTCTCCCACATTTGCAACAGCGTAATGCGGAGTGGTGTATTCTCAGGGCAAGATGAAAATAGCTCCCACCTATGCAATAAATAAGGGCGGATCAAAGAGTGCTCTTGCAAACTACAGACCTATCTCTGTATTACCCATGTTTTCGAAAATTTCTGAGTGCAATATTAATAACAGACTTTATAGCTTCGTATCAAAGAATGTCATATTAGCGAAACAGCAGCGTCATTAATAGAAAAGCAAAATCAGTGGAAACTGCGTTCCTACATATTAAAGAAGAAATCGTAACTAATATAGAAAAGAGCGATATACCTTGCATAATCTTTGATTTTAGGAGAGAATTTGGTTCGATTATTCATGACATATTATACAATGAATTTCATAACTAAAGCATTCACTAAAGCACGCATAACTTACATTCGCGAATCTGTCGCCAGTTCATAAGCACTGACAACTTTATATACACTTCCGAGCTAACACATTATGCTCTGCCACAAGGGTGAATCTTAAGTCCTCTGACGTTGTATGTATACCAAGAACTTGTCATATTGTTTTATACGCTAATGACGCCAATGTTTCTTTTTTGGGTCATACATAACGAGCGTATTAATCGATGCAGATACATGGTTTGGGCAACTGTATAAATGGTTATCCCGGAATCAGTTAGCCATTAACTCAGATAAAACAAACTATGCAAATTTTCGAGCGAAAAGCAAGGCAGTAAACTCTTGTCTATAGTTGAAATTTTAGGGAAAAAACTATACCACAAGTGTTTAAGCAAAAATTTCTAGGCGTGCTTTTTCATGATAATTTTAATGCCACACAACACATTGACCGCATTTGCGCCTTCATATCGAAAACTTTGGGTGAACTAAACAAATTCAAACATATTGTCCGCGTGGTTCAAGCGACAGTTGTACTGCGCAGTGATTTACTCACGGCTACAGTACTGCATATTTGTATGGGGACAACTTCGAAAGCTAATAGTGAACACATTCATACCGTGCCAAAAGAGAGACAATTCAGTTCAGTCAAAAGATCAATATCCGCAATATACGCAAATATCCGCAAGGGTTCCCCTATGGCCACGAACTACTCATCTTTATAAACATATTTCGCCTACACTTAGCGCTACGAGTACATGGAGAAATAAATCGCGATCAACGGGGATTTCTCGGTAAATACGAACCTTGTGATTTCCTATGTAAGGAAAGTAACTTGCACCACGAAGCGGCTCAGAACATCTTACGTAATGAAGTCAATTAACTGCCAAGTTCCCGTAGTATTAAACTTGTTCCCGGAATTACTTTGAATGGCATGCAATGCGAAATCAATAAGCAAATATAAAAAAATAAAAATTATTGTATACAACATATCAACTTTGCCGTGATGTATGCTGTGTTTCCTTCTATTTCGAATGTTTTGAAACAATCCGGAGAACGTTCCGGCTACAACAGGCCGGCTGTCTAACTTGGACTGTGCCACTCTTTGCCGTTCAGACTTCAACACTTTGCCGCTCAACACTTTACACAATTTTTAAAAATAGGTTTTTTGAGCCAGAAGAGCGCTTTATCACGCGTATCCCGCGTCAGCTTAGGAGTGCCAGCTAGCAGGATGGTTAACTAATATTGAACAGTTAACTTTTGATCTGACACTGTAAGTCATTTAAATTATTTAGTGACGTAAATGCCGTCCTAAGTAATATCCATATCAGTTATTAGAATTTCGAAAACGCGGTTACCCTCGATGCTGTGGCCCTACAAATTTGGCCACTTCGCACCAAAAACCACGCGCTTTCAAGAAGCTTCGAGGCAAAGCAACCTCTCCAATGCCCGTTACTCGTCGAAATAGCCAAAATTTGTTTGGCCATTGTGCAGAAGGTAACAGCGTTTTCGAAATTCTAAAAACTGACACGGATATCACTTACGGTGGGCTACACGTCTCTGAGTAATTATGGAGCGTAATGGTAGTAATTAAAAAGTTACCAATTCATTATTAGTTAACTATCCCGCTTAGTTAGCACGTCCTAGCTGTGTTCTGTTGTACTACACCGCTCACGATGCTATGCAGCGAAAAACAATCTTCCAACTCAGAAAGCCTATTTTTAAAAACTCTGTAAAATCTTAGGTGAAACACCCTGTATATGCTGTGTAATAGATTGGTCCGTTTGGCTTTCAATATTCATTTCTGATTCAGCCTATCTGTGTTGCACACGTGATTGTCTCTTTATGGTTTGTTGTCTATCACATGAACGACAGTTAGAGTGCCTAGTGGTGCAATGTATAAAGCGGATGCCTCGTCAACTGTATGCTAAACATTTTTATTTATTTATTTATTTATTTATTTATTTAGCAATACTGTAAGCCTTTGACAGGCCTATACAGGCAGTGGGTTACAAAGGTATTCACAATGTACAACACTTTGTAAAATATATTAACACTAGAACTTATTATCTGGAACAGAACATCATTCCAACCAAAATCAAACTGTAGAAAAGAGCAGGGAAAAAAAAGCTTCCGCGTTATGGCACTGAGTGAAAGAAAGATTCTACCTTATTAACTAAGCTAGACACAGAATCGGCGTCAACAACATCCCGTGGCAAAGAATTCAAAATCTCTATTGACGACGGAAAAAAAGAAAACTTAAAAGTATTGCACCGTGTGACGTATCGCCGGATGTGCTTATCATGATTTTTTCGTTTAGTGTGACGGTGTGGTGGCTGCAGATGCTGATATTTATTGATACGGAGCGACCCATGGTAAATCATGAAAAGAAACTTCATGGCGGCAACGCGATGCCTGCTCGCAAGTGTGGGAATGCCTGCTTGTGTTCTAAGAGCACTGACGCTTTTAAACCGGGAGTATTTCGTGTAGATAAATCGTAGTGCTTTATTTTGCACCCTTTCCAAGCAGTCTATCAGGTACTATTGATGCGGGTTCCAGACTATGCTACCATACTCCAGAATTGGTCGGACTAGAGTTTTGTAGGCTTTAAGTTTTACTTCAGGAGGAGCCTTGCCTAATTTTCTTCGTAAAAATCCTAGTGTTTTAAACGCTTTTGCACAGGTGTTGTTAACATGTACATCCCATTTCATTGTGCGTGTAAGTGTTACCCCTAAATACTTAACAGTGTCTGTTTGGCTGAAAACGGACCCCCCTAATGTGTAGCTAAACCTTAACAACGATTTTTTATGACTTACACTTAAATACTTAGTTTTTTTCTGCATTTATTTTCATGCCCCACGTTTCGCACCAGGGAGCAATGTTATTTAATGACATATTGAGTTTACATTGATCCTCGACTCCCAGCACGACTGTGTAAATCACACAGTCATCAGCAAAAAGTCTGATTTTCACCCCATCGACAATACAAGAGCTAACATCATTAATATATATAAGGAATAATAAAGGTCCCAGGACGGATCCCTGCGGTACGCCTGAAACTGCTTCGAGGTTCGCCGATTCATTAATATTTATAACTACGTATTGGGTGCGATTTGACAGATAAGCTTCTATCCATGCTATTACTTCCGAATTAATGCCAATGAGCTTTAGTTTGTGAATTAATTTATAGTGCACAACACGGTCATAAGCCTTAGAAAAATCAATAAAAATGCTGTCAACTTGTTCTCGAGAATCAATTCCCGAAAACATCTTTCGCTTCGGCGACCATGGCAGTACCTTTAAGCTATCTATTACTCTTGTTCTTTAGGCACTGGTTCTGTCAAAATAAACAAATAAACAAACGTACTTAAGAGGCAAAAATTAAGCGGGAAACAGAGCCAAAATTAACCAGTCTTTTTCGTAAATTTTCGATTGTAGGGCGCAAGTCTATACTGTGGGGGTGATGTGCGCCACCATCAAACACAAGAGCAGGTTTTTAAATTTCCAAATCCTCGTTCTGGTTTGAAATATCGAGCGCCCAGAATGCGTTTTTCAAGAGGCTCGTCTAGATTGCTTTCTCGCGTTGCACATTTATCAAACAGCTTCACCGCCTGTCGTATTGCTGCCATATTCATGTAAATTTTTCTAAATCTTGGCACACAACACATGCATCTCTGCTTTCTACTTTAAAAGTGCGAGCCACGCCTTTTATAAACGTAATACACTGGAACGCCATGTAAAATAACTTTGAAAAGTGTATTTTTAGCATTGGATATTTGGGACCACAACGGCGGCTCAGAAAATTCGAAACCGGCCTCGTCTTGGAGGGTAAAAGCCATCAATAGCGCAATATAATCTTGCGTTCCAAAACTAAACATATTGGGTTAATTGTTTCTAACTTTATGCACATACTCCTAAATAATTACGTACTTTTCTTACATATTTTCTCCTTCTTGTACAATCCACCAGCACACACCACACCGAGATATCCCGCACGGATTATAAAACAAAGTACTCTGAAGGTAAAGAGTCACCCGGAATAATATAGCAAATGACTTTGTTGGAGGTATGTATTGTTCAAGAACGGGCATTCTGTACGGTGCCGGTGCCAAAGACAAGCACAGCATTACTCGAGCGTTGAATAATGCTCCGTGCTGTGATGAAAGTGAGAGAACCAACCATTATTAACGTTATTCTTATTATTTACTGCAGTTTCGAGCGTGTGTTACGTGTCGTGTGTGTACTGGACGGATACTCCTCGGAATGGGCGCAGGCACACCGCAGTCATTCTTTAATTCATTATTCAACGCAGTCATTATTCAACGCTTTAATTCAAACTGGTGTGTCTTTGTTTGTGCGTGTGAGTGTGTGATAACCAGTAAAATACACCACTCGCCACACAGCTGGCAAAAGCCGCTACTGAAATCTGAACAATGACCTCTATATGCAAGCGCTGATGTTGGCTAGTTATGAAAAGTGTAATATTGCTCCAGTGCGCTAATGCGCCAGTGTGCTGTCCTATGTCAGTGCAATTTAAAGATCACCAGGTGGTCGAAATTATTCTGGAGCCGTCGTTCTTTCATTCTTTGTTCCTTTCCTTCCATCTTTCTACTTTTCTTTCTTTCATCCTTTCTTTCCCTTTCTTTCTGCCAGTCTTTCTTGTGCTCTTTTTTCTCTCTTTCTCTCTTTATTTTGTGCATTTTCTTCTGACGTTACCACATTCCTCCCATCCCTCGCGAAGCGGTTGAGGGGTCCACATAGAAATAGGCAGTTAGTGTGACTTGAAAATTGGTTTCTAGATTTTTTTAGCGAAGGAAATGGCGCAGTAGCTATCTAATGTCTCGATGGACACTCGAACCGCGCTGTTAGGGAAGGGATAAAGAAGGGAGTGAAAGAAGAGAAGAAGAAAGAGGTGCGGTAGTGAGGACTCCGGAATAACTTCGCCGACCTGGGGATCTGTAGCGTGAACTGACATCGCACAGCACATGGGCCCTTTTTGCATTTCGTCACCATCCAAACGCAGCCACCGCGGCCGCCAGTCATAATCAATTTTTAATTTCTAGAGGCAGAACAACATGCAGGAAAAAGGAATAAGTGTGATGAGGGGGCTCCAACCCGGCGAGCTCGGGTCGGTGGTGCCGAAACACATCATTTCGCATTCCACTCAGGAGGGATGCGCCGCGTCGGTTCGCTTTACCAGCACATGGGCGAAAGCTCACAAAACGCCTGAATGGGGCACATGCCACGGAAAGGGGGGGGGGGGGGGGGGGGCGGGTACTAGATTACAAAGTGGACAGGGACACTCTTTCGCTTCAGGGAGCGCTATCCTTACCAAAACTGGAACGTCTTGAAGAAACGCTTTCCTCCAGCGTACATGCCGTCCGACTTCTACTCATCAATACCTATATTGTGCGAAATAATATCCATTTGAACCTCATAATAACGAAGTTAAATGAGCTTATGAATTGTTTCTAACACCCGTTGCTTTCCTATAGCGGTACCCAATCATACTTGTAACTGTCGCATGCCAGTCGGCTCACATGCACTTTCTATAATGACAACAAAGCTGACGTTTAGTGTGCCGCCAAATAGTGTTATGGGAGTCTTCAACAGGTGCACCAAGCGCCCGCCGTGAGCCCAAAATGCGTTCAAATACGGGCTATATCAGCCCTGCCAACGCGTGCCCATGTCTTCTGCAGCCCGGAGGGCTTCAGAGCGTAGAAACTGAGTATCTGAGGATTAATGCCATAGCTAACATGAGGAGTCTCGTTTAGAGTATCTAGTTTCGCATTCAAGGTGCTGAAGGCCTTACGGACAACTGGAAAAGAGGGCGCGCAGCGGCTATGTGATCGTGAGTACCTGTTTTGGTTGGCGCTCTACATCCGTACAAGTACAGGGACCACAGTTGTTTACATGACATAACTGACTTGTGTTGGATTCGAGAATTCCGTGTTCCCGGTGTATACACACTGCGTTGTGGCCAACACAAATTATTTACGTTTACTTTCTCAGTCACTTCGCCTTGTGAAACCAGTCGAGCCCGCATATCGTTAAGCACACTATGCACACTGTGGAAGGGTTTTAAAAATGCGAGCTTCCTGTTAAAACGGAAACTACACTCCAGGTCGAACCTGGAGAGCAGACTATCACTCGCAGTGGGGCCTGGGCAGCAAGATTGGCCAACAGGAAAACATCAGTTTCCCGCATAGAAAATGTGCGGTACTTTTGGGCACCGTTTCAAATTGAAAACTGAAAGCAAAGTAGCCAGTGGTGTTCACTGGAGGTTCGGTGCATCCAGCTGTGAATTTTTGCTCGCCAAAGACAAATATCGATTACAAGGGCTTCAAAGGAGCTTAAAAGGGGGAGTTATTATTTTGTTGTAAATATAAATCTCTTATAATACATTTTCGCATAGAGAGGTTCTACCGTGCTCATTTCGACGGCAGTGACGAATTTCAGATTTTTTACTGCACCTGAAAGGACAACTTATTGTGATAGGTGTTGCTTGGGATGTAGCATTCAGAAGATGCGTCTTTATATTGGTGAAGCCGTTGCTGAAAATAAAACATATTAAGCATCAGATAACTTCACATGACGCAATCGAACATATCTGCACATTCCACGCCATTTTTTTCAGCGGTGTCACCGTGGCAACATCATTGACACTAAAACCTCCTCCCTGACCTCGACAGTGTTGTCGTCAATAAATTATTTTCCATCATCGTCGTCAGCAGCAAATTCACCATGAGCGTGGCTAATTTTTATGTCTGGTCGAACAGCATCTGGGGTCGTCTCAGTAGGTGCAGACTGAGACGTGACTGTGTCATGAGCTCGCCAACAAAAGCCGCACAAGACACAGCGCAGCCAAGCAGGTACACAGCGATGTACAAGTGCAGCGGTTCTGTTTCTTTTCTGTCGAGGCTTCCTCTTCTTGTCGCCGGTCGTCCCCGGTGGGGTACAGCGAGTCCAGCTTCCATGACGGCCATGACGAGACGATGGTGGTGGTACCTGCAGGTGCATGCGTCACTTACTTAATGTTCGTAATAAAATAACAACAGAAGGCAACAATATTAATGGCCACGCGCAACAATCCTCCTTGAATGCACTGTAACTAATTGGCGTCTGAGGAGCACACTAGAGATGTGAGATTCTAAAAAATCGAACAACAATTTCCGCTACTCCGAGAGTTTCACTTGCTGACTGGAGACAATGGTGCCCAGATGTTCGAGAGCCGAAATGGTATGTTCAGATCAGCAAAAGAATGCTACCAAGAACGCTAGAATAAACTCGAAGAGAGAAGCTGTTATATCTGTTATTTGAGGATTAGGAATTGGTCTAGATTATCTAGTATGTGTCTGCCTGTACATATTTTATGGTAGAGAGAGGGTGCGGTAGATGGTCCTTGGTGATCACAAAATGAACAAGGGAGGGGAAAACCTCAGTTTGCTAGAGCCAACGTTTCGACAAGGGGACTTGTCTTCGTATTTTAGTTAGCCGTAGGTATTGAGCTTGTTTATCGGCTTCAGCGAGCTCATGTGTGGTGTTGTGTGGTCTTAGTTGTAAGAGTTTTGATGTTTTTGTGCGAGGGAAACATGGAGAGAGGTTTTTCACGCTTTCATAAGGAGGGCTTTTAACGTGTCTGTTTCCCTGCGGTCTAGTTTGAGATATGGGATGGTATATAGAAAACCTTCAGCTCATAGTGTTGAGGTAGTTGAAATTATTCCAGAGCCATTCATGGTATTCTCTGATTCCCACCCTACTCCCTTCCCTTACAGCGTGGCTCAGGTGTGCGCCGAAATGCGAGACAGCTTTTGCGCCATTTACTTTCCTCAAAAACCAACTTCCCTTTCTACTCCTCCCTTTCTTCCAGATAGGAGAACTATAAAGAACGCACCAGTTGAACGGTCAATCCCGGTCGAAATCCTTATCAGTACGGTTGAGGTGTCCACGGAAGAGTGGGATAATTAATGAGCCTTTTGCTCTCTTAAAAGACATTTTTCCACCAGACGGCACTGGGAGGCGGCTCTGCTCAGCTGTCAGGACCTCAAGGCCCAAAAGAGCTTATTTCAACGGTCGCGGCCGGTGTTTCTTGCCAATGTTGCCCCGGAATAGAGGCTCACTTAGTATTGTGAGCGGAAGGGGCCATGTGGATCCTACTCCAATCACCTCTCTGTAAATATTTAATAGGTGATAAAGGTTTTTCACCACCACCACCAATCTGTTATATAGCGCGAGCTGCATCTCCTTCGTATTATAGGAACATTGCACAAGCTTCTGCAAGGGTCTCTTTGTGACCCTCTGAAGACGGTCCGAGCCTGCACGGCACACTCGGCGCCATCGCTGCCGTCCCGCGAAGGCACTTGAACGGGCACTTTTCTTCGCTCGAATAGAATTCTCATAATGGTTTATGGTGGTTTAACGTCCCAAAGCGACTCAGGCTATGAGGGACGCCGTAGTGAAGGGTCCCGGAAATTTCGACCACCTGGGGTTATTTAACGTGCACTGACATCGCACAGCACACGGGCCTCGAGAATTTTGCCTTCATCGCAATTCGGCCGCCGCGGCCGGATCGACCCCCGTCTTTCGGGGCAGCAGCCGAGCGCCGTAACCACTGGGCCACCACGGCGGCAGAATTTTCATTAAAACAGACATCCCGCCGGCCGAAGCTTTCAGCGACGTTTGACACTGCGAGTCAACTTTTTAATGCGACAGCTTTAAAGGCCTCATTTTTTGAAAATCCGTCGTCGGTGAAAAACATTTATCAACCATTTAATAATTACAGAGAGGTGATGGAAAGGGGCCCTACAGGCCCCTTCCCATCACAATACTTGGTGGAGCCCCTATTATGGGGCCCCATTGGCCAGCAACGCCACCCGCCTGATTTGAACGAAGGCCCTTTCGGTCTTGATGTCTTAACAGAGCAGGACCACCTCCCAGTCCTTTCTGTTAGGGTAGGGGTTGAGGGTGGGGGGTGGGGAGATACATGGGTTTGACTAAAACGCCCAAACCATGTGGAAGGTGTCAACCACTTCCCCAGAGACCTGGTACGCGCCGTCAAAGGTTGTGTTGAAATGCTTAAGTGCCGCCGGGCACAGTATAAAGTGTCCGTGAGAATTTTTGTGGAAGTGCTCGTCAGCGCGATTCAGTCCGTTACAAGGGGCCGGGTAGCGCAGGTGCTCCTCCTTGTAGTAATCGGTGATGTATTTGAATGTAAGGGCCAGATTGTCTGATTGGGAGTAGGCTTCAGTGGACAGAGAGATAGCCCAGGGAGAGAGTGCGAGGGCGGCCTGTTCGGCCTGTTCCTTTCCCTAGAGGCCCTGGAAACCGCAGTCGTATATCAGGTTGCGCGGAGTTGTAGCTTCGTATCGGCATTTGAACTGAAGTATGCGCGGGGCAAGCATCCCAGCTCATAGTTCGGACAGGCCCAACACGAGTCTGTGATGATGTGCTTCGACCTACAATTAGTGAGAGCCAGAGTAATTGATATCTCCTCCGCGTGTGTTGCGCTTCAGGCTTTGAAAGGGAGCCCGTCAACTGTGTTTGTGTTGTGTACGATGGCGGCTTTTAGTCTGTGCCCCCCCCCCCCCCCCCCCCTCCGTGTGTGTGCCGGCAACGACCACGTAATGCGTGTGCTGGTGACTACAGTATCGCGCCAACGCGTTCTGGAGCGCACCTGGCAACGACCGCTATGGTCTTTTGTGAACATGTTGCGGAGATGGTGTCGGATCCGGAAGGCGCGTCCCCAGGGTTCTGGCACTCCCTCCCTTTCCTCAATGAGGCAGTTGTGTTTTATGTGTAGCCGGTCCAAGAGGCGGCGGCAAGGGGTGGTCTGTGCAAGACGCGTGTATTGGTTGAATAATTGGGCTTCTCAAAGCTCTCGGAAGGTCTTCACCACGCCTAGGGCCAGAAGTCACTGGTTGGATGGGGCGACCGGGAGGTCAAGAGCCCGCTTGATGAGTTTCCGGTGGCGTTGTGGGTTAAAAATTCCGAGTATGACACTGGCATGTGGTGCCCATAGAGCAACCTAGAAGGCAGGCGCTACTCCTAGGTCGTTGGTCTCGCGGCGTCATCACAACCTGCTCACCGAATAGTGAGCAAACTACTCACAGTGGTTGGTGTCAGTTCAATTAATGGTTTGTCGCTCGGGAACATCAACCAAGGCCGCACAAGGCCAACCGCTGAGAGCACCTATCGTTGCAGGGCAGTGGTGCATTGCTTAACCACTGCACAACTGCGCAGGAGGGGTATGAGGACTCGCACCGACTTATGAATGTAAAGTAGAGAATTATATTCTGCATTTATGGAAATTAACTACGCTATCGCGTCGTAACCTTAAGGAGGAGTTTCAGTGTATCCCCAACTTTTACGACTTCCGCTGCGCAAATAGACCACGTCCTGGCGTATTGTGACCGGCTTCTTCAGTGGTCCACCGCGGGCTTCCTGACGCGACATCACGACTCGGCGCATTTGAACACTTGGCTGCTAAAACGTCTCTGGCGTACCTTCTTAACCTGCAGCCACCAGACCGGTGCAGCCGGCGGGGACCGGGTATGTGCCTCTTGCGAAGAGGCGTTGAAATTATTAGCGGTGCAGTATTTAGACAGGCCATTGTGGACCGCAAAAGACGCAGACGCTTGCCGACGGAATTCGAATCTGTCGACTGAGCACGTCAACCGAACTCCTTGGGCTGCCGTCCCTCGCTGCTGAAGCTTCGTGTGGGACACTCCACCACAGCTATGAATTGCACCTCAGATTTAGCAGGAGTGCGAACCAGACCGCAGCGTCCGCGCGGTGAAACGCAAAAGGCGCTCGTGTGCTCTACGATGTCAGTGCACGATAAAGATCCCCAGGTGGTCGAAATTATTCCGAACCCCTCCACTACGCCCCCCTTTCTTCCATTCTCCCCCTCCTTTTTCTTTTGCCTTACGGCGCGGTTCGGCTGTATACCGAAATATGCGAGACAGTTACAGCGTCATTTCCTTTCCTCGTAATAAAACAAAAACACAGCTGTAAACAGTTCAAAGCTGCCAACTACACCATAGATGTGAAACATCAGGTAATTGTCATAAACGAGAGTTGTATTTTTTAGCTTCTGAATAAAGGATTTTTGCACGATTTGGTGAATGATGTGAGCGGACAGCGACGCGACTACCACCACACAAGAAAGACCACGACACATGAGCAAGTGTCGCCTCTGCGCGTGTTTCGTGTTCTTCCTAGAGCTCTGTTACTTCCGCCGCTGTGTTCTTGCGTCACGCACCAACTCGTCCAACAACCCGTAGTCTGGAGTATATTCCTTGTACAGTGGGCCGTTTTAGTGCACATGTGTCGCGTTCTTTTTTTTTGCAGTTTTAGCTGTGCCGCCGCACTCTTGCTTTTTAAAATGTTATGCCCACACTTCTGGAACAAACTTCAGCAAAGTGCTCACGTTTGTTCGAGCCCGCGGCGGGAGTCCGTATGTAACGACCACTAGCACAGCAATCTCAGCCATTGCTATTTATTACGAATGTGTCGCAGCAGCAGACCCAGACGAGATGGACGGGCGCGCCCGCTGACCGAGTGGGAGAGGCGGATCATGCCAGCCATCACAGTCCTTGACTGAGGACTCTGCCCAACATGGACCACAATAACTAACATAAAATAAATGTTTTCAGCACCTTATTCTGCGGTTAGTGCAAAGGAACGCGAAAACATTGTCACTTGGGCGCAACTGAAACACGATGTCAAATGAACGCCGCATGTCAACGTAAAGGTCGTGAGTGGCTGGGAGACCGAACGGCCGTAGCCGTGGCTTGTGGTGTTCTAGACACTTAAGAAACTAATGCGCTAAGCGGCTGGGCGTAGCTTTATTATTTTTTTCCTTCCTATATGCCCCCTCCCCCCCCCCTCCCCAGTTCGCTTGCAATGAAAAGGATTCGGAAAACCGCAAACCGGAAAAATATATTTATTTTTTAACCACTCGCAAGTTACCTATTTTTAGTACGCATCAAAAAGCAATTTTCTAGATAAAAACAAGAGTAGGCTGATTGTTCAAAACAAAAAATTGAACGGGACACTTAAGCTGCGCCTTAAGCATTGACGCGATAGCGTAATGGCTTAATTTCCACATATTAATTTACATTCACAAATCTCTAGCAGCTCTCATACCCCTCCTGCTGCAGCGGTGCAGTGGTAAAACGACGTGCGCCCCCCTGCGATGGCAGGCGCTCTCACCTGTAGGCCTCACACGGCACAGGTCGCTATTATACCGATCGACTAATCACTAATTTACCTGCCACTTGCCCCGATAGGCTGTTTACTCACTATCCGGCAGGCAAGTTTTGACGACGCCGCAAGGTTACCTGACCCAGGTGACCCGCCTGCCTCCTACGTGGCTCTCTGACGACCACCCGCCGGATACACGGCCGCGATTTTAAAGCGAAAAGCTGTAATCCTCCCATGCTGAGCCTGAAGACCATCTGGCTCCTAGATATGACCTCTAACGGGAGGCGCGCCGCATGTGCAAAATCGCGCGAGAGAGGTTACTCGATGTTAATCTTGGCTGCGCGCTTGGCAGTCAAGTCTGCCGCTGCACTGGCTGCTGCTCGTCCGCATGTCGTTGCCAGTTGTGACATGTGATGTGTCACGTGATTCGCGCTTGCGCTTGCCAGTCACGTCCGACGCTGCGCTGACCATCGCTCTCGACGCAGTCTCTTGCACTTGTCGCACGTGATGCATCACGTGATTTGCTGTCGCTGCAGTCTTGGAACAATGCAGATGAACCAAACCTAAACCGGGTCTAACCATGCTTAATAGAGCTTTCACTATGTATATCCCGGCTCAGCGGAGTTGATCCACAGCCAGTTTTATCGTTCACTGCGTTGGCACCGGATTTTCTGGTGAAGAGGGCATTTAACGCTGTCGCGTTAAAACTGATAATCTGCTTGTTTTTCGGGACCTCGTTCACTCTGGAATGCTCAGTGGCAAAGGGTGCTTTCCGTAGACGCTTAGCTCCAAGGTAGGCACGTACAATTCCGCGGCTAGCATTTCGTTTCAGTTTGGTTTGGTTTGGTTTAATGGGGTTTAACGTCCCAAAGCGACTAAGGCTATGAGGGATGCCGTAGTGAAGGGCTCCAGAAATTTTGTCCACCTGGGGTTCTTTAACGTGCACTGACATCGCACAGCACACGGACCTCTAGAATTTCGCCTCCAACGAAATTCGGCCGCCGCGGCTGGGATCGAACGCGTGTCTTTCGGGTCAGCAGCCGAGCGCCGTAACCACTGAGCCACCGCGGCGGGGACGTTTCAGTTAAAATTTGGAGGAATATATTTGGCATTGTTCTGTGCAAACACGTCGTCATTTTGAAAGCAAACCTGTAATGAGTCAGTTATGCTGTTTCGAAGTGCGCTACGCAAACAGACCACTCGAAGGTGATTAATATGCTTCACATATTTGCGTCGAATGTACATGGTAAACTTCGGATATACTAAAAGTAATGTGCACCTTCTTGTTTCGGTCACAGGATTTTTCCTCTGTTCGGTACAATACGTCGTTAGGGAAGGGCTATAGCTAATTAATATGGCTATGCACATGTGCAGGCGCCGCACAGCAGGACAGAAGTGGCTTTCAGCTTGACGCTTATCATCTTTAAAACAACTTACTGTATGGTCCTAATGGGCGGTTACAGTGATATAAATTCTATATATAGGGTGTTATTATGGACTAAACTGCTTACCTGAGCGGGTTGAGAGCGTGCACTGCAGGCACTTGCATCATCGTCAAGGAAACCTCACCCGGTACGAGGCCCCACTGCGAAGCGACGGCTACTTCGTCGTCAGTGCAGATTGAGAGGGTGACGTGCGTTCCATCCCTGGTTCGCTCGCAGCACTCGGAGATCGCACCCTTCAGAGGGTATAGATTGCCACATAGTTTCCGCCACCTCACTAACGTTAGGACATCTCCTATATAACCTGGGTTGTGCCAGTTTAAACAGAAAAGCTCCCACCAATTGCTGAGGCATGGACATACGCGACCATTGTCAATATCCAAGTTCATCTGCGTGAAAGAGTTGACACCTTTCACTGTTGTAGTAGTGCTGCGAATGGCGGTGATGGTGGACTGAACGTAATTTCCTAACGCCATCATGCCAAGGATCCACGCAGATGTGGCCAAACCACGAACACGTGGGGAACTTGCCAGTGACGAGGGCAGGCCTTTCGCGAGAAAGGTGGTGGTGAAAAAAAAGGAAAAGGTGAGAACTGTTTGGGCGCTGCACGTGTCTGAACGAAAAGCGCCAGCGGACGTGCAAATAAACCGCAAGCATGAATCCCAAAGCAATTATGGTAGCAGCGAACCAAATGAGCGAAGTACACGAGCCGACGAAGGTTACATTGGCTATGCTTAGCAGAAAAGTGAAAAAGCAGAGCGGTGCGGGAGAATACTGCGCATGCGGGAAAATGTCTCCCATCAGCAGGGCATTGGTACCAACTGGAACAATCATTAGGACGACGCGCTTGCTGTGTACGTCGCGCCAGTTGCCAACTTCAGTCATATCAATTGTGTTGTTCAGTGCCATGTAACAGTGTATCAAGGCCAACGCTTCAGGCTTTGGTCTATCTCCACTGGCTCTAGACACTATAGCAGTGTACTTTTGGCCTCTGGGGAATTTTCCTTCTGTTTTCTTGCCAAGGAATAGTTGTGAGGGAAGAACCGTTCGGCGAGTCGCACATTGCCTAAAGCGGTCCCCAGGAGCATTGATGTCATCTCGGGTCACACTGACCACTTGGCAGAGGTGCTTTGAAAACTCATTCAGGCCGACTTCGTGCGACTCCGCTGAAAGGAACAAAAGGTGGGGCCTTTTTAGTGTCATTAAGTTTTGAAACTGAGATCTGGTGTCCTTGTCTACGTGATGCCAGGAGGAGTGTATATACACTATTCTTGGCTGAAGACTAAATGTTATCTTATTTTCAAATGACACGCCGCAGTGCATAGGTTTCCGCGGCAGGATGCCGTTGAACTCACATTGCATTTGATCATGCGAGGCACTTACAATTGTGACCGCAATCGGGAGCTCTTTCACGCTTCAGTACAGCAACCCTGCATGAGCCGGACAGTACACCAACACTGGTCGATCAGCGCATGCTTTAGAAGCTGTCATAATGCTCAGCATGGGGCCGTGCGTATCAACGGCAACTACTAGAAGGAGGCAAGAAATAGGATACATTCCACTCAACATAACAGACCACAAGTTTTCATTTTTCGTATACATTCTCCACGTACCTTTTGATGAGCGTACTGTGAGCATCATACATACTCGGCACAGATCACAAGCTTGAACCTAGGCTTTCCGTGTGATCTAAATAATGTCGTTTTTCAATCGGCGCGTTGCATCGAAACGCTCTAGTTCTAGTAACAGAGTGGGTACTTATTGCATTACTTTTTACCTAGCTGTTACTTCCGTAATGCTCGCTGAAGGCATTTCGTCCTAAGGGTATCTTTCAAGACAAATTCTTAATAATGTAGCTTTCAGTTCTAGGCATCTACTCTCCCACCCTCCTATTGAGAAAGAAACAACTCAATTGTGCAGTGCCCTATGACACTTCTATTTGGTGTACTCGGGTGCAATTGATTTTTGCCCGTTACTTTTTCCTTCACGAATACTGACTTGCCACTAACAGACTCACAGGACAGGTAATATAGCATGCGGCACTTATGGATTTCTCGTACAGTTTTCGGTGGTCTTGTAACCGTGATCGAATGAACCGTCTAGCACTGGCAGCCTCTTTCGCGCAAATGTGTGGCATCCATACTAAATAAAGGAAACTTCGCACTGTGAACGTTTCGAGCAACGTAAAAATGCAAATCTATTGCTAAGGAATTTTCCTATTTTTAATTTTACCGTTTCCTTCAATTGCTTTGAAAACTTCACTGTTGCTGAGCGTGCGGAAACTCCGAATTGATGAAAACTTTCTGCTGCCGTAATCTCGCTCCCCAAGTATTGCCTGGCGTGTTGCGGAGCAACCAACGCACGGCCGAGCGTGGAAGAGACTGAAGAGAAAAAGGATCACTGTAGAGCGAGTTGAAAAGCAATACTTGACGCCAGGCGCCTGTGCCACGAGTAGAGCGGACGCGGACCGTCCGCAAGCAGCGGCTGATAACGAATCCTCTGATTTCGCTTGGGCGCGCTCGATGTAGGAGGCCCTCCGCAACAAGCCGAACGTTGGTGTGGTAGCGCCATCTAGAGAATATAGTGAAAAAGCGCACCGTGCGCTGCGGGCAACTTTGGCATCTCATTCATTCATTTCATTCTTTATTTTTTCCTCACTATACAGTGAAAAAAGGTACTAAGGGAAAAGCCGTTCAAGAGGGCTTGCGATGTCCTTGGCACCGCTTATCAGGTATTTGCAGCAGCGAGAACAGCACAAAAAAAAACAATGCTCTGGGACGCAGCTAGTTCAGTCAGTATAAAACAAAAAAAAATGGCTGTGGATGAACATGGCGATGAGATCAGAAAGTTGTAGTTTAGAAATGTCGATACCTTGATTTATATAGTCATTTAACATACGTGGTAAAAGATCATGCAGCATTTGTCGACCGTAATTAGTTCGGAAGGTATATTCTCAAAATTAACTGTAGCAAAGCAGACATTTGGGCTAGTTGGTGTGAATTCATGGTGGAAAAAACAGCGCAAACTTAGACAGAAAACACAGAAAAGAGGGGAGACACTACAAGCGCTGTCTCGCAACTAAGGTTTATTAGAAAGAACAGAACACAATATATACAAAAACCACCCACGACTGCGTACGTCATAACAGATTACGTGCAAGCGTGCAAGGTAGTGTCTCCCCTCTTTTCTGTGTTTTCTGTCTAAGTTTGCGCTGTTTTTTCCACCATATATTCTCCAAAGAAGGCAGACCTGGTGATGTACACTGAATTGGCTAAGCATAGTGTGGCAATGTCGGCAAGGGTATTGCTCCCGTGCTTTTGACTAATACAATATTCTCGTGATAACCTAAACCTATATAGCTCATTAACTCTGACTATATTGAGGTTTTTTAAAAAGCTCAGAGGTACATTGTAGGTATGATACGTTAGCAATAACGCGTAGAAATTTCTTTTGCGTTATTAGTAACGTGTTTAGAGAACCCTCTGTGGTTGTGCCCCATACTAGAAATGGATAATTTAGGTAGGATGCGAGCAGAGAACTGTATATGATTAACTTTACGCTCTCAGGTAAAAGACACCTGTTTCGATTTACTATCAATAACGTACTGCTCAGTATGGTCAACACAAAATTTACGTGGTCATCCCGCTGCAAGTGTACAGAATAATGTACTCCAAGAACTTTAACGCGCTGCATAATTTCAATCTTCGAGGATTTAAACATGAGGTCAGTAATCACGGCGGCCTGTTTACCTTTAGGTTAAAATTATTGCCTTTCTTTTCGTAGCATTAACCCTTAGGTGGTTATTTCTCGTCCAGATATCTAACGCTCGCAAGGCATCGTTCGCTTTTACAATTGCGTCATTGACATTTCGAGAGGCAGTAAACATACTGGTGTCGTCAGCCTAAAGAATAAATTTAGTTTGTGACTCTATATCTCTCCCAACCAACCTAATAAAATTGATAAGCCGCGGGTTTTCTTGGAGAGTACTGAAATCTCATAACGACTCAAAGTAAGCACCTCAGAGGACTCAGTAAATGGCTTTTTTTAAACATTCCGAGAGTTTTGTGCGATTTGTGTTGGTGGAAGTACAGCAAGGCAGACATTAGGTACCTGACATCTATCAGCAACTTCACGAATACTTAATTAGAATTGCCTGGCCAAACTTCTTATTTGTTATATCAAGGGACAAAGTTACGTTGCGAACATGGAGGCCATCAACAAGGAAGCTTAGACCTGACTATCTTTTCTCAATCGGCCAATGTATCTCGATATAGCGATCGTCAAAAACACGCATCTGAGAGCTCGTTGGATTAGCTCTCCGGCATTGCCTATTCATAACGTGGCCTCGCTCGCATTTGATGATCTAGAATAATTTACCTTAATTTCGGAGGAACTACCATGCGCAGTGAGATCATTTTATAAATGCGCACTGCAGACAAACCGACTCAGTCAGCTTTGAAATGCGTATTTTTGAGGTTCGCAATTTACGCTACAGCGTTAAGGGTACCGTTCAGCGAAGAACGCGGCGTAGTTGGCGTCGTCGTTTGTGTGTGTGGAAAGGTGAAAATAGTAGAGAGTGTCGCGGAGTAATACGCGACTCTCTGGAATGAAAAGTGGTTAAAGACTAGAAAACCGACGAGTAGAAGGTCGCAACTTGACTCAGAACGTCACGGGACGTGTAATGATAAAATGTAAATGAATTGCGCTAAAAAGATAGCTGTAGTATTTAGTCCGGAATCAAATTCCTCAACATCAAGTTAAGTCCCAAAGACGACACCCCTAATTTAACTCAGGAGCGTTCGTACTGCTTGGTTGAAACGGGGCTTCATATATAGGTATATGGCCTGTTGGCTCACGTAATAAATTTCATGTTTGAAACTGGAATGTACCGAGAAGACTTAAAGAATGGTCGTGTGTGTCCGATCTATAAAGGCGACGACAGGACTGAAATCTGCAATTATACGACTGTTTCAGTATTACCTGTAATAGCAAAAGTATTTGAGGGTACGATTAACAGCAGATTGCAAAACTTTTTGACAAGCCTGCCTGCCTGCCTGCCTGCCTGCCTGCCTGCCTGCCTGCCTGCCTGCCTGCCTGCCTGCCTGCCTGCCTGCCTGCCTGCCTGCCTGCCTGCCTGCCTGCCTGCCTGCCTGCCTGCCTGCCTGCCTGCCTGCCTGCCTGCCTGCCTGCCTGCCTGCCTGCCTGCCTGCCTGCCTGCCTGCCTGCCTGCCTGCCTGCCTGCCTGCCTGCCTGCCTGCCTGCCTGCCTGCCTGCCTGCCTGCCTGCCTGCCTGCCTGCCTGCCTGCCTGCCTGCCTGCCTGCCTGCCTGCCTGCCTGCCTGCCTGCCTGCCTGCCTGCCTGCCTGCCTGCCTGCCTGCCTGCCTGCCTGCCTGCCTGCCTGCCTGCCTGCCTGCCTGCCTGCCTGCCTGCCTGCCTGCCTGCCTGCCTGCCTGCCTGCCTGCCTGCCTGCCTGCCTGCCTGCCTGCCTGCCTGCCTGCCTGCCTGCCTGCCTGCCTGCCTGCCTGCCTGCCTGCCTGCCTGCCTGCCTGCCTGCCTGCCTGCCTGCCTGCCTGCCTGCCTGCCTGCCTGCCTGCCTGCCTGCCTGCCTGCCTGCCTGCCTGCCTGCCTGCCTGCCTGCCTGCCTGCCTGCCTGCCTGCCTGCCTGCCTGCCTGCCTGCCTGCCTGCCTGCCTGCCTGCCTGCCTGCCTGCCTGCCTGCCTGCCTGCCTGCCTGCCTGCCTGCCTGCCTGCCTGCCTGCCTGCCTGCCTGCCTGCCTGCCTGCCTGCCTGCCTGCCTGCCTGCCTGCCTGCCTGCCTGCCTGCCTGCCTGCCTGCCTGCCTGCCTGCCTGCCTGCCTGCCTGCCTGCCTGCCTGCCTGCCTGCCTGCCTGCCTGCCTGCCTGCCTGCCTGCCTGCCTGCCTGCCTGCCTGCCTGCCTGCCTGCCTGCCTGCCTGCCTGCCTGCCTGCCTGCCTGCCTGCCTGCCTGCCTGCCTGCCTGCCTGCCTGCCTGCCTGCCTGCCTGCCTGCCTGCCTGCCTGCCTGCCTGCCTGCCTGCCTGCCTGCCTGCCTGCCTGCCTGCCTGCCTGCCTGCCTGCCTGCCTGCCTGCCTGCCTGCCTGCCTGCCTGCCTGCCTGCCTGCCTGCCTGCCTGCCTGCCTGCCTGCCTGCCTGCCTGCCTGCCTGCCTGCCTGCCTGCCTGCCTGCCTGCCTGCCTGCCTGCCTGCCTGCCTGCCTGCCTGCCTGCCTGCCTGCCTGCCTGCCTGCCTGCCTGCCTGCCTGCCTGCCTGCCTGCCTGCCTGCCTGCCTGCCTGCCTGCCTGCCTGCCTGCCTGCCTGCCTGCCTGCCTGCCTGCCTGCCTGCCTGCCTGCCTGCCTGCCTGCCTGCCTGCCTGCCTGCCTGCCTGCCTGCCTGCCTGCCTGCCTGCCTGCCTGCCTGCCTGCCTGCCTGCCTGCCTGCCTGCCTGCCTGCCTGCCTGCCTGCCTGCCTGCCTGCCTGCCTGCCTGCCTGCCTGCCTGCCTGCCTGCCTGCCTGCCTGCCTGCCTGCCTGCCTGCCTGCCTGCCTGCCTGCCTGCCTGCCTGCCTGCCTGCCTGCCTGCCTGCCTGCCTGCCTGCCTGCCTGCCTGCCTGCCTGCCTGCCTGCCTGCCTGCCTGCCTGCCTGCCTGCCTGCCTGCCTGCCTGCCTGCCTGCCTGCCTGCCTGCCTGCCTGCCTGCCTGCCTGCCTGCCTGCCTGCCTGCCTGCCTGCCTGCCTGCCTGCCTGCCTGCCTGCCTGCCTGCCTGCCTGCCTGCCTGCCTGCCTGCCTGCCTGCCTGCCTGCCTGCCTGCCTGCCTGCCTGCCTGCCTGCCTGCCTGCCTGCCTGCCTGCCTGCCTGCCTGCCTGCCTGCCTGCCTGCCTGCCTGCCTGCCTGCCTGCCTGCCTGCCTGCCTGCCTGCCTGCCTGCCTGCCTGCCTGCCTGCCTGCCTGCCTGCCTGCCTGCCTGCCTGCCTGCCTGCCTGCCTGCCTGCCTGCCTGCCTGCCTGCCTGCCTGCCTGCCTGCCTGCCTGCCTGCCTGCCTGCCTGCCTGCCTGCCTGCCTGCCTGCCTGCCTGCCTGCCTGCCTGCCTGCCTGCCTGCCTGCCTGCCTGCCTGCCTGCCTGCCTGCCTGCCTGCCTGCCTGCCTGCCTGCCTGCCTGCCTGCCTGCCTGCCTGCCTGCCTGCCTGCCTGCCTGCCTGCCTGCCTGCCTGCCTGCCTGCCTGCCTGCCTGCCTGCCTGCCTGCCTGCCTGCCTGCCTGCCTGCCTGCCTGCCTGCCTGCCTGCCTGCCTGCCTGCCTGCCTGCCTGCCTGCCTGCCTGCCTGCCTGCCTGCCTGCCTGCCTGCCTGCCTGCCTGCCTGCCTGCCTGCCTGCCTGCCTGCCTGCCTGCCTGCCTGCCTGCCTGCCTGCCTGCCTGCCTGCCTGCCTGCCTGCCTGCCTGCCTGCCTGCCTGCCTGCCTGCCTGCCTGCCTGCCTGCCTGCCTGCCTGCCTGCCTGCCTGCCTGCCTGCCTGCCTGCCTGCCTGCCTGCCTGCCTGCCTGCCTGCCTGCCTGCCTGCCTGCCTGCCTGCCTGCCTGCCTGCCTGCCTGCCTGCCTGCCTGCCTGCCTGCCTGCCTGCCTGCCTGCCTGCCTGCCTGCCTGCCTGCCTGCCTGCCTGCCTGCCTGCCTGCCTGCCTGCCTGCCTGCCTGCCTGCCTGTCTGCCTGTCTGCCTGTCTGCCTGTCTGCCTGTCTGCCTGTCTGCCTGTCTGCCTGTCTGCCTGTCTGCCTGTCTGGTTACTTTGAGAACCGCTTACAGTATGTTCGAATAAATGAGAATTATTCCGACAGGCTAGAAAGGTTCCATATTAGCACCGATATTATTCTTAGTTTACATTAATGATATATCCCAAATATTAATTTCACCTGATCTTGTACGCAGACGACACGAACGTTTTTTTCACTGCCCGTTCACTGACTGCCCTAGAAAGTATGACCAATATTTACCTAACTAGATTACATATGTTATTGCAGGCAAACAGTCTGACCCTAAACCTCAAGAAAACTACCTACATTATATTTAGGTCCAGCAATGTTGTTGAACGCTACGCAGTTAATATTCATTACGGAAACACTAACTGACAGACTCAGCAGTCTCAAATTCCTACGTGTCTGGTTCTCAGAAACTCTTTCTTGAAATATTCACGTTAGTAATCTTATATCTGATCTATCTAAAACAGTTCGTTGCTTTTATAGAATCGCCCATATCCTACCTAAATGGCTGAAGTTATCTATGTAGTATGCACTTTTATTCCAAACTGTTTTATAGCAGTCTCGTCTGGGGCACCACGACTAAAAGCAATAACAACAAATTGATACTTGTACAAAAGAAAGCGTCACGAGTAATCGAAGGGTATTACGCTCATCCTCAATATTTGGCTACAGAACCTCTCTTCCTCAAATACAGTTGGATTAAAGCAGATCAGGTATATTTTTATCGATTGTTCCAACACATCTACAAATACCGGGTGTACAATACCATTCCAGAGAATTTGTTACCACGGTAACGCTTCCGAACACACAGAAAGCTAGTCCTTAAGACTCGTACCGACCACGGGAAAAAGAAAATGAACTATCAAGTGCCTACCAACCGCACTAAATATTTTTTCGGGTGATCTTTATTTTAGGGCTTTTTCCAACGTTTGGATACAATAACCAAACTCTACTTAATGTAAAATGACATGTTTAATCATTAAAATTTTGTTCACTGACGTGCTGACGCAATCTTAACATACCTAACAAATACAGCTCATTTTTGTGTCTGATCATTATTACAACCGTTGAATAGCCTTGGTTTTATGTCCTATTTTATTGCTGTGCTGAGATCATGCTTCATGCAATGTGCCAGCTCCCGTCTCTTTGTTTTGCTCTGTAATACGTTGAATTTTCGTTTGCTTTGTAACATGTTTAATTTTTTCCCCCGCGGCACTGTACTGCAAACTGTACAAAGAAGCTGAGGCGTCATCAGGTGCTAAAGGCCTATTGCCCCAGCTTCCTCTTTCTTGGATAGAAAGGAATAAAAGTCTTTGAAATTGAAAAATTGAAAATTGAATGTGGGGTAACGTTTCCTCATTTAAGTTCGTCAAGAAGATGGCTATCTTGAACAAAAAAAGTAAGCTAGCAACAACTGTATCCAACATCGGTTTTGGGTAATGTCGTTCGTATCGTACTTTCCGACAAAGTTGATTTTTGTTCTGCAGGGAAAGGCAGTTTGATGCCGGAGGAATTTGGATTAAAAAAAAGAAAAGTGCGCACTGAGCTCCGTTTCGCCATAACGCACTGCTTGCGCCAGCCGAGTGGTGCGACGACGACCTGCACGACGCGTAGTAGTGCATCTGCATGCGGGCCATGCCCGCACTCCGGTGTAGCGGACTGCCTGAGCATCGGTGCGGCCGGTTGCGGGCGACCCGCAAGGCGCGTCCGTCTTCCGCTGCGCGTATCGCTCGCGCCTTCCTGTCGCTTCGACACGCAGCCGTCATCCGCTGGGCGCACTCATCGGAGCGGCCGTCGAATGCGACTCGGAGACGCACAGGTGAGACTCCCTGTCTCGTATTAAGAGCGTCCTTGTCCTGCGGTCATTCAAACTATTTGCCGCTTTCCGGTAACACTGTGGTGCTAGTGTCCCATCGTGCGCAGAGCACACTACCTAGCCACGCTCTCTGACGCTCTTAGGTATGCAAGTAGATTATGAAAACTTGACAAGGTGTTGAAGGCAGAAGGAACGTTCCGCATTGGTGTTAAAATTTTTTTGTGGTCCTCTTGGACCTGCAACGCATGGTATTGTTTTCTCACACGAATCTTTTATATATAGCTTTCCGTATCATCTGATATGATTTCGGATTTGCTCTTGAGTTTCATTGTTCAAAGTTCAGCGCAACCCGATGATATACCAACCGCTTTTTTGAAACGCTAAGAAGAAAGTGTCTGAAATATTTGTGCGTTGTATTCGCGAAATCATTACGCGACTCTTCTTTACCGGGTGACTGGAGGACGGCCGAGATCAGTCCTTAGCATAAAACCGGAAGAAAGCACACGTCGAGCATTACCGACCTTTACTACTGACATCGGCATTATGCAAAAGACTTGGAGCACATAATTCATAAACATATATTATATGTCTTAGAGGAGCGCAAAGGTGGTCACAGATGTTCAGTATGGTTTCAGATGGGGATTCGCAAATAGTCCTTAATGCGTTGAGACTGTGCAGTCGTCACACAGCCGATAAATAAAGGTAAGCAAACAGACGCTATATTCATGGGTTTTCGCAAAGCTTTCGTCAAGGTATTAAGTAACAAATAATACATAAAGTAATATAAATGAAAATAGCGAGATACTTGCGTAGATCATAGGCTACCTTTCGAACAGAAGTCGACTCCTCACCTTAAACAATACTTCTTCTAGCGTTTCCAACTGGTGTATGTCGGCCGCGGTGGCTCATTGGTTAAGGCGCTCGTCTACTGAGCCAGAGTACTCGGTTTCGAACCCCACTGCGGCGGCCGTGTTTCAGTGGAGGCGAAGAAAGGAACACGTTTGTTGTGCGATCTCAGTTCCACGTTAAAGATCTCCGGATAGTCGAAGTTATTCCGTGGACCTCCGCTACGGCGCTTCTTTTGTCACTGCATCCTTTATCATTTCGCTTACGGCACGGTTCGGGTGTCCACCAAGGTATGCGAGACAAGCATTGCGCCATGCATTTGCTTTCCTCAAAAAGCAGTTTTCCCAATAGATTACTAAGGAACCATAATTATTTTTATATCTTGTTTTCTGTGACAGCGAAATTTTTGCGAAAAAGTCACTGCAGTTGTCGATCAGGTGCGTATCAACAATAACCTTGAGGATGTGATTACTTGACTGTCCATTGGAAATGTACATTAATTAAAAAGAAAACTTTTTCTTTAAACTTACACACAGCAAGAGACCTCTTCACTTTCTGTATGGTGTTAAGAACTTATCTCTATTGGAAGTAACACAGTAAAAATACTTGGACCTGTGGATAACTAGCCACCTTTCGTCGACAAAACACATAGCGCTATAGCAAATTCTTTGCGTGAATTTTTTCTTGAAGAGCACACCGAAGTAATCACAGGCTACTGTTCATTAGTTAGCGTACAATTCCATTTATTCATTTCATTACTATCAGGGCCGTTGAGGCGTTACAGATAGGAGTGGTAAGTATACTTATACATATAAAATACAATAAGGAGAGTAGTTAACATAGGTGATGAAGAAAAGAAGATCTAAAGACTTCTGGTTCAGAGATGGAGACGATGCTGGCGGGCAGGTGGTTCCAGTCTGAGCTGGTCTTGGGCAGGAAAGAATAAAAATACTGGTTAGTTCTGCAACTTGGAACACTCACTTTGAGTCGGTGATCAATGCGAGATGATACATAACTTGGAACAGCGAAAAGACTTTGTTTTAGCGATTGATTTGTGTAATATATTTTTTGGAAAGTGAAAAGTCTAGAAAGATGACGCCGGAGTGAAAGATCTGGAAGGTCTAGAGTTCTCTTCATGAGTGTGATGCTAGAGAAACGCGAGTAGTTAGACAAAATAAAACGGGCTGAACGATTCTGAATTGATTCTAAAGTGTTAATCAGTGACTTAATGTTAGGGTCCCATACAGAAGACGCATATTCTATTTTAGATCGGACGACCGTTTTGTACAGTAGTAGTTTTAAACTAACCGGAGCAAGTGAAAAGTTACGGCGAAGGAAACCAAGTATGCGATTAGCATTGTTAGTTATGTGTTGGATATGCGTTTTCCATGAGAGGTCATTGGTAATGTATACGCCAAGATACTTATATGCAGAAACAAAAGCTAAGGGCGAGTCATTTAGAATATATGGATGCGGGTTAGCTTTGTAAGGCATTCGTGTTACTTTCATTGCTTTACATTTAGATACATTAAGCTTCATTAGCCAAGTGTCGCACCAAGCAGAGAAGTTATTAATGTCAGACTGAAGAACCAAGGTATCGGATGGGCTGGAAATTTCTCTGTATATTACACAGTCGTCAGCGAACAACCTGATAGATGATGTTATGAGATCAGGAAGGTCATTAATATAGATTAGGAAAAGCAGAGGTCCTGGAACAGATCCTTGAGGAACGTCCGATGTTACTGAAGAAAGATTAGAATCATGGTCATTAACTGTTACATACGGAGTACGAGCGGCCAAAAAACATTCAATCCATTTTAATACATCACAATCTATGTTTAGTTTGCTGAGTTTGAGAAGTAGAAGAGGGTGAGACACGGTATCGAAGGCTTTAGCAAAGTCAATGAATATGCAATCAACAATCGAAGAACGATCCAAAGCTGCAAAAAGGTCGTTAGTAAATGCGATTAACTGTGTTTCACATGAATGATTTCTTCGAAAACCATGTTGATGGGGTGTGAAAAAAGAATTGGACTCAAGGTGACTCATGAGGGCAGAATAGATTACATGTTCAAGTAATTTGCATGGAATAGAAGTTAATGATATTGGTGTGTAGTTAAAAGGGCTGTGAACATCACCAGACTTGTGTACTGGAACCACCTTGCCCACCTTCCAGTCGTCAGGGAGCATGCCGGCCTGCAATGACTGAGTAAGAATTTCGGACAACATGAGTGAAGAATAAGTAATAGTGCTTTTCAACATCTTGTTGCTGATACCATCAGCACCTGCAGAGGATGACATTTTAGCACTATCAATAAGTTTCTGAATTCCCTCCCAGTCAATAGTGATGGTATCCATCAACTGGGAGTCAAAGGTAGGCATGTCGGGAAGAGTAACTGGCGTGGTTGTTACGAAAGACAGAGAAAAAGTACGATTTAATAATGTGCAACCTTCGTTTAGTGGGATCAGGGCACCTTGGTTATCTTTCAGTATCATATCTTTTTTTTGGTTTCACGTTAAGGATATTCCAGAACTTGCGTGGGATAGTAATCAGTAGACTAGGCAAGGTATTTTGAAAAAAGTTGCGTTTCGCGTTGAAAAGAGCATTTTTGTATTGTGATGCCACAGTACGATAAGCATTCCATCTCTCTGTACAGTTAGATGCTGCGCAGCGCCGAAAGATGCGTTTTTTTTGTTTAGCCAATCGTTGGTATCTGCCGTATTTATCTGGGGCCTTTCACCTGAATTAGAACGAATGCACCACAAGTGATTTAGGTTTCGTTTTTCAATTAATACTGCACTACATCTGTCAACGGGCTCTTGAAACGAAGTGCATTAACCATATGCTGAACCATATCTGTCGATTCAAGTTTTACTTTTTGCTGGTAAACGGTCAACGTAAAGTAATACTTCGCAATTTTTTGCATACTGCTCAGGTTGTAACACTAGACGCAAGAATGCCCTAGGAATAACCGTTTTGAATGCAAAGAATACCCGTTTTAAAAATTATTTTTTTGCAGAGGACAATTACGGACCGTAATAACCTTAATGACGAAATTGATAACCATAATTTTTTACTGGCGTTTGAAAAATGCCTACAAATGTTAAGTTTAGTTTAGTTTATGGGGTTTAACGTCCCAAAGCGACTAAGGCTATGAGAGACGCCGTAGTGGAGGGCTCCGGAAATTTCGACCACCTGCGGTTCTTTAACGTGCACTGACATCGCACAGTACACGGGCCTCTAGAATTTCTCCTCCAAAGAAATTCTAGCCGCCGCGGCCGGGATCGAACCCGGGAATTTGAGTGTGCATACAGGCTTGCATGTTTGATGTACGTACACCCACCCAGCTGAGATCTTGAACAAGATCGCAGTATCTAGAAAGAAAATAAAATAAATTGACTCGAATCTGGTTGCTATGCCTCTAAAACCCAGATTTTGCCTGTCACTAAGAGTCGAATATAGACAATCAGTTGTCTAGAACCTAGCTCCAACGCCACTGCGCGGTAACCTGCAGGAAGGTCACGGGTGACCTGTTTTCATTGGATCGCATCTTCAGGCACCTCGTTATATTAAAAACGCGAGCGCGAAAACGATGAACTCCTATACAGGCCCAAGATGTAGCGAGGTCGCTTCCCGCTGTTTGTTAACTCGTCCCTCACTGAACCCCGAGGAATGAGTTCTTCCAAACCACAGCTTGTCGTACCCTACATTTTTGTATTTTGCGTACTGTTATTCAAAAATACGCTTGAATATTGCGGCGAATCCTAGACCAAAAGCTTCAGAAATAGTTTCAGAAGTCCACGTGAATACGGCACCTTTTTTCTCTCTCTTGTTTCACTTCCACCTTCCTGTCTTCTCTTACGGCGCGGTTCGGCTGTCGAGGGAGACGTGAGTTAATTACTGCGCAATTTCCTTTCCTTAAAAACGAATTGAATTAGTTCCATTTGCGCTCTGCACTCTTCTTTGTAGGACATCTAGATCGCTTATGTTCCTGCATTCTGCTGGGTAATAAAATAGCCTCTTAGTTAACAAAAGAAGAAAAAACTTCTCAGCAGTAACCTGGCAGGAATGAAACGGAAGCAATAGCGCTTTATAAGAGATGCTTCCATATAAGTTTTGAACGATTCAATTGACATAGTGCTGCTTTTTCAGATAATAAAATATCGCTTTATTTCTACTGTGGTCAAGATAATCAAATAACTTTATTCTGGAAGATGATGCGACAGCACTATTCATATTTCAAAGTTGTTTTCTTAAAGATGCAAATATTAAACATTTTGTTGATGAAGGTAAATCAGAAGGCTCTAGCATATTTCCAGCGTCAAATTTCTTAAGAGTCGCTGAAAACATCAATATTATTAGCAGGTCATACTTTTGGGTTTCACGACCTATATCTATACTGGCATAAATAAAAGAACGCCTTTTATTCTGTTAGGCTTGCTGAACCATACATACGACAACAGAACGCCGGCAGCACACCTAAAGGATCTTTAAGGCGAGATCCTTTTATCGGTCATGAGTGGCGTGGACCGGATGTGTCACCCAATCCACAATCAAATCCATAGCTGTCCAACAAGCCAATCCACACTCGAACAAAGGCATGAACTATCAATGAAGAAGAACTAGTCCAGGCGGGTATCAAACGCGGGCCTGCGGCACGCGAGACGGGGACCATTCTATTGCGCCACGACGATTCGACATTTGGAGCTGAATAAAAGGCGCGTCTAGTGAATATAAAGTTGTCTTAGAAGCCTAGGTGTGTAATTTTGAGAATATAAATTACAGATTTCTCGATTTAGCGAGCACAAAAGTACAGCCTTTGTCAAAAGTTTGGAGCCTAGGGGGTTCTCTTTTTAGCCACACTGTGTCGTTCTTAATGGATCTCTAGAGCTCCAAATTTCCAGGCCATAAGAAGATTTCTGGTACTGCCTCCTACAATAAGTAGGACTTCCATGAATGCTCCTGGAGTCCCAATATAAAGCTTAGAAGTGAGCCCCTGGACTATAAACTTTTGACAAAGACTGTACATTTCCGGTAAATTTACTTCTTGCTGGGCGTGTCGTAGCGCTATCAAGCGGCACCCACTGAAAAGCCACCTGACAGTGTACGACGCTGGCCCAGCAGATGGCGCCATACTGTAAGCACAAACGCTTTCGCATTACCGCACCTAAGTTGTACCAAGTGCCTGCTTGAATTTTTTTGTATGGAGTTAATTCATTGGTTGAAGTGCCTTTGCGCATCAATAATCTTTTATAAAGTGATTTGTGGCCGCAGTGAAGCACATACTTTAAGCAGCAGCCTCTGTAGGGTGCGACATGACGGCAGGAACTGTACTCGCTCCATCTCGGGAAGTCTCTTGTATAGGGATACACTCTTTTGTGGGTATTTTAAGAAATCTCACATGAGTATAACTAGGTGGATTAACTTCGTCTGGTTTTGCCCAGAAATTTTCAGTGAAACAGTCAGGCAGAAATTCTCAAGCTTCACTACTCGAACATTTTCATGCGAGCCCACATCGCGCTTTTCCTTGCAGCAGGACAATGGCTGAGTCCGCCAGCACCACCTACTACTACTACGGCGATGCAGCGGTCAGCGTCATGGCGGTGCTGCTTCTGGCCTTTATGGTCCTCGCCGTGCTGGGGAACGCCATGGTGGTGCTCACGGTTCTCCGGCACCGGGGCATGCGCACGCGCACCAACATGTTCATCGTGAACCTGGCGGTGGCTGACATCCTGGTCGCGTTGCTCGATATGCCCGTCTCCCTGGCCACACTACTGCGGGGCGACTGGGTCATGGGCCACGCCTTCTGCCAGTTCAACGGGTTCACCATGGCGCTGCTGCTGATGTGCTCCATTCACACGCTCATGTACATGAGTGTCCACAAGTATCTGAGCATAACGCGACCCTTCAGCCACCGAGGTGAGGGCTACCGGAAGGTCGCCGTCTTCCTGGTGGCGGCATGGCTATGGCCTTTTTTCTGTGCCATCACACCTTTCCTGGGACTTACCGAGATCATCTACAAACGCGGGGCCTCGCAGTGTGGGCCAGCCTACCCTCGGAACATGAAAATGTACTCGCATTCGGCGCTTATTACGGTGACCAACTACTTCATTCCGCTCGGCGTGATGGCTTTCTGCTACGTCAACATTTTCCGGGTTATCGCCGACCACATGTCTCGCGTAAAGGCTCACATGGGACTCCACAACTCAGTCGTTCAGCAGAAGCGCATCAACATCACTCTCTTCCTGGTGCTCATCTGTTTTCTGCTCTGCTGGACTCCATACATGATCTACACGTTCTACGTGAATTCAAGAGGCAACAAGACACACGTGCCGGAGATACTTAACCCTGTGGTACGTTATCTATTATAATTTTTGCACAGTGTTTCCTCTTTATTTATGTACTCCGGGCATACTTTAGCCAAGTGAGCGCCTCAACCAGAACGAAAATACAATTAACACGGCGTACCAATTCCAGCGCTGAAAAAAAAAAGAATATGACTGGAAACCCAACCTACATAGGTCATCGTCGAAAACAAGAGCGTTTGTCTCCGCTACTCTTCTGAAGAAAAGTGCTCGTGAATACATTTTTTCCAGTTAATATTTGACACAAACGTACCTTATGCGTGTGGCGGCGGGTTTGCTTTCTGGAAAAAGTAGGATGCAAGAAAGCAAATTTAATTTAGCTGTCGCTTAAAATGCATTGAAGAAAATGGGAGTTGATTTAGTTCCCTCCGTGCTTTCAGCTTTTAAATATGATTGTGTATTGAACTGAAAACAAGGAAGAGGTTGTAGTTGGGGCTTTTTATTTAATTAAATGAGACCTCCTTACACTGAACACGTTCAAGTTGTCTTAAGTGTAAAGGCACCCTGATATTTCGGCATAGTGTAATTTAAACTTGACGGAAGATCAAAGGTATGAGATAGGTGTATGGCGCTTTGAGGGGCTGATCACAGGTCGTGCTTCTGTAGACCATAACATTCATAAGGCTCACATGAAAGTATCGAAGATTTCGTCACGCAAGGATTGCTTACTGTTAAGCGTTACGCCTTAATTGTTCTTTAACAAGTTCTGATACTGTTTTCTATCATATCACATCACTAACAGCATTGGGATTTCTTGGGCTTGTAATGCATATATGGCCATTTTTTTTGTTCAGGGCCATACCTTCATGCTTACAACATTCTTTAATAGCCACAATGCCTTGCTGCAGGAAATGATTGTCATTTCGACGAGATATTTTTACAAACTGCATTGTCAACTACAAGCCACACAGTAGACACAGCATCAGAAATCACATCAACAGAATAATTTGTATTCATTTAATGACAAGTGTCTCGGGACGCTTCTTTGGATACTCCTCAAATGTGACTTAAAAAACTTGAGCCGTCAGCTCTCACCAGAAACCTTATCGAGCTGTTCGCAGAAATCCAAATCCAAGACGTCGATTTGACCCGAGATATTCAGTTCATGTGCCAAGAAATGTGCCGCTGCCAACTCTTGCGTAGCACTAGACATACCATGCCTAAAAACATGATTAGTTGGTAGCCCCTTATATTACGACAAACTTCCAGTGTAATAAATGAACATGGCGCGCGCTGGAACTAGCAGAGTCATTACCGAGCCGAAGTGCTGATAGCTCTCAATTTACCGCTATGTTTTCACGCAGAGTTACTGGTTCGGCTACATGAACTCTGCGTGCAACCCGATAATCTACGCCTTCAGGAGTCCATCCTTCAGACACGGATACAAAGAACTTCTCTTTGGAAGTGCTGTCGAAGTCGTCAGTGCAGAGGGTAAGACAACGTGTTGGCGCAATGGTGGGTCTTTTTGAACGCTTTTTTCGTCTGATGCTGGAACACAAGGCATATAAGGCGACGCCGTCTGTAAAGTAACAAAGGGAAGAAAAAAGGGTAACAACTAGTACACCTGCATGCATAAATACTTTCATAGAAGGTCTTTATTGGAGGAGGGAGAACAAAGAATTGGAGGAAGCTTAATTAAGCTTCGCCTTTAAGAGAGGAGCGCGACAGCGTGTTGAAACGCTGCCAGGGAGTCCACGGAATCCCTCGCCCGTTCGGCGCGACGCCTTGCCCGGTGTACAAATCGTTCAGTCTTTAAGAGGCCTATCAAAATATTCACATTTGCAGCACAGCTGCTCCCCACTAGTAGTCGTAGACGGATGCGGTTCTATCATACCAATTCAGAAACGAACGACACTACTCCGACGCAGTATATCCACAGTAGCAACACACACTGCTCCACTCTAGAACTGAATGACGACTGCGGTTCATCACACCTGTTCAGAAAGGAACGACACTACTACGACACAGAAAGGTCGCCTACGTGCGCGCCACCTGCCGGGCTAGTGCAGAGCATGGCGAAGGGGGTTTTCAGTATCGCCACGTGATGGCGCTACGATTGCATGCCAAACACGGAGGAAATTTACAGGATATGCATGGTACTCGTTTAATTCCGACATCTGTAATTTATGTGCCCATAATTACTCATGTGCGCCCCAGAACAGATCTAGAAGATACGTTTCTCAGAAACCCGTGCATTCAATGGACGCGTCTTTAATCATTATCAAAAGTGGAGCCGTCGTGGCAGAGCGGAAGCGTCCCCGTCTCGAACGCCAAAGGCCGTGGTTCGATCCTGGTTTTTATGCCAAGCATATTACTCGCACAACCGAGCTCTTCCTTGCTGCGCCGCGCACGGCCGCGTAGCTACCACTTGATCTTCATCGGCGCAACACGTGATATGACGTCACAACAGCTGTGAAAGCTGGGGCCTCGTGCGCTCGCTTGCGGACGCGCAGCCTCCGCCGGCGGCCTAACTCCCGCTCCTACCGCTAGGAGATACTGACGTCACGCAAAAGGCGACGCACTCGTTGAGTCAATTGAGCCATAGAGTTAATACAACCAACTCTAGAGAAGAAGCTGCCCATTGAGCCCATACGTTCCAGTGGGCAACGCATGAACGCCGCCATCACACAACGGTTTGTGTGTGTTGCCAGCTGTTTTGACACTTTATAAATCTGGACAAAGAACGGAGTTGGAACCTGGCAACGTAGTCCGTGGGAAGATGGCGGTATGCCGAGTAGCTCTCGACTGCTCTAAACTGCTGTAAACAACGAGAAAATCGTCGCGTTTGGATCATTTTCAATGGTATGCAGTGTCGCATACCGACTGTAATTTCATATAGGTGGCTTGCGACTTCTGAATTGTTGTTTGAAGGCAAGTACCGCGATTGTGACGCGCTGGAGTGTATATCGTCTGTAGAGCGCACGGAATTTCGCATGTCCTCTGTTGTCGAGTGCAAATACACGTCGGAAATTTGCTTTGACCTCAAAAGGACGAACACAATTCGCAAAGGAAACGAATGCCCAAGGTAAATGGAGCAACTGCTCTGCCTAGTTTGTTTTGAACGTTCAGCGTTTTGTTATATTAAATGTCGAAGGTTTGTTAGAGTACCGCGGGCCTCTCGCATTTTTTTTATCTTTCTCCTTCGCCGAGAAAGACGGTGCCGTGACCTTTCTGGCGCGAGACGAGCTCATAATGGGATTTTTCGTACGCAGCAGCGCTCAGAGCTTCATCACGAACGAGTGAAACAAGGTGGAGGCAGAAATGCATGAAACAGCATGTACCGCTCGAGAAACCTTCGGTTCATGTCCACACTCTAAAAAAAAAGGTAGTTGAGGTTACTACATTTTGGGGTAGTAACGACTGTCACATATATGACTACCTAGGTAGTAACTGTACGTAGTAACTGCAAGGTAGTAACATTTACTACCTCTCAGTAACTGTACGTAGTAACTGCGAGGTAGTAACATTTACTACCTCTCGAGAGAAAACACCTTAAGAAATAATCTAATGACTTTTGACATTAGAATCTTATGCATATAAGATAGTAATAGTGCAAAATAAGAGCCAAAATAAAAAAAACGAGAAAAAAAAATAAAAATAAAAAAAAAATGCCTGCTTTGAGGAGGATTCGAACCGCCGCCCTTTGACTTTCAATCCTCAAGTTGTTTCTAACCTCTTTCGATACTTTCTATCCTCCCACGCTAACCACTACGCCACGCCACCAGACGTAAACTTGCCAACTTATGTGCCGTGATATGTGCAGCCACAGTTGTTTCTTGTTCTTTTCATTGCGTGTAAATGTAGCAGCAGCATCTACATTCTCGCACGGGACAACAATGTTGTTGAGAAGGACCTTTCAGTGGCTGATAGCCAATGACATAAGGAAATCTTCTGTGTTAACGAAAAAGAGTCTCTGCTGAGTTTTTATTGTCGACAGACATGAATACCTGACTTCGTGGTGACT
This sequence comes from Amblyomma mixtum, assembly GCF_055824585.1. Taxonomy (NCBI): domain Eukaryota; kingdom Metazoa; phylum Arthropoda; class Arachnida; order Ixodida; family Ixodidae; genus Amblyomma; species Amblyomma mixtum. The sequence continues at coordinate 176,308,579 of NC_143016.1, forward strand.
TTCTAATGTGTCACAAGGAGTGCATGAACATGACATCAGAAACTCAACGCCCATTTTTGTGCATCTTGTAGTAAACCAGAAGGAAAAATGAGCACAAGTCAGGCACAATAGCTTGGGGTTGGTGAAAAAGTGCAATTAAGAAATCAAACTAAAGAATGGAACACATACGCGCTGCTTATATTGTATTGAAAACAAAAAACAGCACTGGCAATTTTGTTAGATTTGCTGCCAATTAGGAAACCCTTTTCATTATATAAAAACATGGGGAATTGAGTAGCAATGTCACCGGGAATGTTAGTATACGTATACATGTGCATATTCCGATCAACCATTTCCAGATCAAGGTAGTAATGGATACTACCAGGGTTATAATGAGGTAGTACAAGTGTAGTAACTGCCAAAAAACGTAGTAACAGCAGAAGTTACTACCTTGTTACTACTTAATTTTCTTTCGAGGTAGTAACAAGGTCGTAGCAACATAGTACATAGGTAGTAAGGGTTAAAAAAAGGTGGTAACAGCAGCCGTTACTACGTTTTCACTACCTTTTTTTCTAAGAGTGCAGCATAGTGCGCATTAAATTGTGGGTGCTTGGTTGGTTGTTGTGGTGGGTTTTTGGTTATTATCTGTTTTTGTGTTGTCTTTTTAGGTTTATGACTGCTTTTGCTTCTAATTAATGACACTGCTTTTTTGCTGAGATATTTTTTATTCCTCTGTTTGGTTTCAAAACCCATTTATCAGAAGCTTGTGCCGCAAGTACTTTATAGGCACGGGATAAGAAGGGTCCTGCGATTACATGCATGCTGACTTGTTTTCATGCCGATTTCCTGCCACTGGCTGTGTTCGGAGCAATAATGCGCGGTCAGATGCTTGAGCTGAGGATCATAAGTGTGCCTCTTGTCCGTAAAATAAACAGTTGGTAGACTGCGCGTCCTTCTTCTTGTGCCGTTGTCGTTGCGCGGCCGTTTATTTCAACAGTGTTACCTTAATTACCGCACGCATTTTTGATGAAAAACGTAATAAAGCGCATTTAAGCAAGAACACCTGCATCCTTTATAAGTAGCGCCAATGTGTTCTCTGTCAAGCAGATTGAGGCAATGGCGTTAAGAAAGCAGAATGCCGTGAAAAAGTAAACGACTGCAAGGTTCATTCGCTTGGTGTCATCCGGCTTTGAAGATAGTTCCAAGAGCGGGAGATTTTCATTCACACGATTTACAGTACACAGTTGTCGTGAAAGGTACATATGTATCTCTTCCCACGTTTACTCACAAATGATGCAAAGTGCCCGATCCTTTTGGAGCTTTTGCCATGCATCAAGGCACGAACGTGGCATCGCGGTGAACGAGAGCGCGAGTGACTCCTTGTATGCAGCTCCTTGAATTCAGTGCCTTGAAATCAGGTTCGAAAGCAGAAGTTTAAAACCGAAACTCCGAGAGCGTTTACTCAGTTTACTCGTGAACATGTTCACAATCATCCGATATTAAAAGAAATGACCACAATCAGTATGCTAAAGATTACAAAATGTGTTTAAAACATTGAAAATACGCGTAAGAGTGACATATAATTATTTGCTTTGCCGCAGTTTTCCGAATTCAAGCTCAAACTTCACCCATCCTTGACTTTGAGAGAAAAAACTGTGCTGGCCACAATAGTGTGTTGTAAGATGGCTTCCAAGATGGCGACTTACATGCGTGGACCGCTTTGCGAGCTCAGCTTTACCCCCCTGAGTCGAGCAGCGAGATGTCGGCCAGGGAGAGGGCGGCTCGCCAGACCGCAAAACTATGCTTCGCATCCTAGGCTTAACCATAAGCTAAGCCAGGCCATTTTTTCATTCACTGAGTGTTCGGGCCATCTGATTTGTACGCAGCCCCCGAGTATTTCCGACTCGCGGTGCCGACAGATACAACTGCTACTACTGTGACGCCAAAATATTTTCGACCCAACGAGTTTCATACGCTTTCACGTACAAATGATTAACTGGAAGTGGGCACTTCTTGCTGAATGTTCCGTCAGCGGAGCTGAAATAGGGGAAGTAGCCATGGCACGTTTCGCACTGAATAAATAATAGCAGCTAAATTTTAACACGGGGTTCGGAGTGTTGGCCTAGTCGTTTGAGTATACGCCTGTCATGGTGGCGGCTTGAATGGATGCTGAAGAGTAACCACGCATTTATCACAAATATACTGCGCGCTGAAAGATTCCCCTCAACATTGGACCAATACCATACACTCTTAACAAAAACGCCCTTATGGGAGTAAATTGCTTGTCCTGTAGCGCATCCCAAAAGAATTTTTATTTGCTCCGTATAAATGGAGTATTTTATTTACTCCCCTATACAATGGAGTCTTTTAGGAGTACCATAGTAAATTCTATAAGTGTGTGATGAGAGGCCATTTGGTAAGGCATTCTGAAGACATAAAACTACGCAGGAGACAGGACACAGAAAAGATGCAGACAGGACGAGCGTAGCTCGCGTACGCTCGTCCTGTCTGCATCTTTTCTGTGTCCTGTCTCCTGCGTAGTTTTATGTCTTCAGAATACTATAATAAAAATTTTACTTCCCACAGAAATGAAACTTAAAATAACGCGACGTTTACTTATACTCATTTAGTCTCATTTTTATGCGACAGTGCCAGCGGCGGAAACGGACAGGTAACTGCGCAAGCCACCGGTAGCTCAGCTTCGGAATCTGCGCTACCCTAAATGACTCGGCGTCACGCGTTCTGTTCGCCGTCCACAGCCCCAGCGGCGGCGTTGGTGGCAGGAGTCATCTGGTTGTCATCTGCTTTGGCTTTACTATCTCGTTTGATTGCCTGCGATCGTAAAGCGATGTAGCATTAGAATCATTAGTTAAATGCTGGAAAGCAATCTCGGTGTAATTGTCATGGTCGTGCCCCACGCTATAGTTGACTAAAAACCAGAGCAGAATGAGGTAAATACAACGCCCCTTCAGGTATTCTAGTATCGCAGTATTTGCTGTGATCATCACTTCTTTAAAAGTTCATTTGTTATCGTGACTGTGGAAAAATGCAGGCTCATAAGCTCAATCAAGAGCTTGGCGCTGAAACTGTTCTATCATAGTTCCACGTTTCCAGCAGCACACTGTAGTCTGCTGCAACGCACCGCGAGGACCACACTAAAAAAAGATGTGAGAATGAGGCATGCGGCCTAAGCGGGGGCTCTAGCGCTGTGGCGACACAAAAGAGGAAGGTCAGGCATGGTTTGAGGGCTGAACATATCACAGAAGGTGTTCAATTATGTAGCTTACTGCAGCGGCGCAAAATGTTTTATTTTTTACTCCATTCTAGTCTTGGGGCGCATTGAGATCAAGGAACTCCGTTTTAAAATGTTAGTTATAAGGAAGAGAATCTACCTTTATGCCCCATTGTTCAGTGCAGGGGCTAAAGTAGACATATAACAAATTTTTACTTTATATTGATCACGAAAGTATTTCGACGTATGGAGTTTGAAGGGCGACGCGAACCACTTCAATTCTAGGTTGGGTGGACTGTGTACCTACTTTGAGTTGTTAATAAATGAGCTCTCGTCCTACCATCCGCTAAGCGTCAGGAAATTGGTAGAATGACTGCTTCCGACAGTAGGTGGTCCTGGGTTCGAACGCCTGACCATGACTAATTCTTCTTCAACTTTGAAGTTTCTGTGAAACTGTACAGGTTTCATCTGCAGCTATATGGCTGAGCTTGGGTGGAAGCTGATGAGTTGCTACTTCCTATTACAAATCTTTCGAAACGCCCCTGATGATAGAACGAAACAATACTTACCGAATACTTTTCTGTGTTTTCTTTTGTGCGAAAAGAAGCAGGAAAACAAGGAATGGAGAATTTTAGAAGGATAGGGGCATTAGATTTGAAGTTACCCGAACAAACTTCTTCTGGCATGGTAGGAGATCTCGGCTCACACTAAAAGAAAAAAAGAAAGGAGGCCAGCTACATTGGCACAGAATACAAACGTTTAAGAACATGTAAAAATTCACAGATCGGTGACAGCAGCAACGAAGTATATGAATACACGTAGGAATGCTCTGCTTGTTAACAGCTCAAGAGTGAGAGGACAGCCCATTTTCACTTTGACCTGCAACATTGCAAGCAGGAAAAATTTGGTGTCACCCAGACTTCGCGCACTTTTACGTGGGAAGTTCCCAGACACCCTTAGAGCGTGTGGGGGTAGCGGTCTCGGACTTAAAGGAGATGCCCTCGACTCAGCGTGGCAAACTCGGCGGAGACCAGCTACCAAGTGACAAGAGGTTTTTGGGCGTTTGGTGCCCGGCTTTCCCCGGTCGCAAGCCAAAGAATGGGTCGGAGCCAAAGGTTCACAAACAAAACAAAGTTTATGCAGCAAAGAGACGATACAGAGGATTTCACAATCACTAGTACAAACACATACAAAGTGATTAACAAAACAATGCACTTCGTGCAAAGTTAAACTCGAGAGAGAGAATACAATACAAAGGCAATATGGCACCTAAAGTGCACTAACACAAGAGAGAGAGATAAACAAACAAAACACAATTTGTTCACCGGGCACTGCGGCAGTCCGACGAGCAGAGTTCCACGACGATGCCGTCCCGCAGACTGGCGAACGTTGCCTCGTTGGTCCGGTGCTGGCCGAGCGGTGTTTTCCCGGGAATCGAACGGGCGCGCTTCGATGAAGCTTAAACGGCGGTCCGGACTGACTTGACAGCGGTCAACGTCCTTCTTTTATAGGCTCGCTCTCTCGTCTGTTTGTTGTACGCGCCACAGTAAGCGCGCACATACACGCAGTATCTCCCATATAGTTTCCCTTCCTTTCTCTCGCCGGCCGCGCGTCCTCATTGGTTAAAGTCAGGAGACGTTTCGCGAAGGTTCTGGCTAGTTCTGTCGTGGCGCCGCCGCCGACGGGCGAGGGGGACCTGTCTTAGGGCACGCAAGGCTACGCCCTTTTCCCCCGGTCAGCAGTAGAACCGACTCGCATGTTCGAGAGAAATCTTCGGCGTGGATGACTCATTCCCTCGGCGCAAGCCGCGTCGGTGAGCGGTTTTGGAGGGGAGAGGGAGCACACGCACACAGACTAGGCGCTCCGTGGGGGTTTCCTCCTCCCCCGTTCGGCTAGCGCCGGGGAGACGCGTCCGCGCGGCGCTGTTTTTGCTTATTTGTTTCCAAAATTGCGCCGAATTTTGTGACATTTGGACAGGGCATTTAAGCTCTGCCGTAATGGTATGACGCGATATCTTTGATGGTTTAATGCCCATTTATGCAGAATTGTACGTTGCCTAAATCATATTCATAGATCCCTGGTAGTACTTGTACCACTCATGGAGCAGTGGCATACCGCTTAAGCGATGCCCCCCTGCCCTGCAATGGAGGCATATGACATCCATGGGGCTTTTGCGACCCAGGTTGCTCTTCCCGAGCAATTCCTCGCGACCGATCATTAACTTAACTGCCACGTTCCACGGTGCGCAGTTTGCTCACAATCCGGTGGACAGGTTGTGATGACACCACAGTGTTATGTGACCTAGGTGGCCCACCTACCTCAAAGGTTGCTTCTCTGGGCATTTGTCGTGGATTCTTCGCTGACGGTTAACGGTGAGGACACCGGATTTTCTGCGACACGAGCTTCGTACAGCTATCGCTTTGAAATTCGAGTGGCTAGTGCAGCGCCTCCGCTGCTGCACTCGGTGCGGTTCGTACCTTGCCTACAGAGAGTTAGACATCCACAGTGATGTCCCCTTTCCAAATGTAAGTACGCGAAATGAAACAGACATCACAACCAGACGCTGCCGGGCTGCAATGCCATGCTTGGGTCGAAATAATAAGAACGCATGCTTCAAGCCCCGTTTGCGTTTTTTATCTGAGCACTGGCTAGGCGACGCCTTTCGCTGAGAATTTTCACACACCCGTCTGTACATATCAGGGAGCCCAAAGCGATTGACCAATGTCGACAGGTCGTCGCGTGGTAAGCTGCCCACTCGGGTGATGACGCCACTCGTTGGTTTAAAACGTCGTATGGCAGACTTCAAGAAACGAAGGATGACATTTTCACCCAACGCACTTCAATGAAGTTTGACGTTCTTACTTCGCTGCCATAAGATTGAGGAATGTCCCGAGGATGTCATGTCTCGACTAGTACTGGAGAAGGGACCACTTCTGTGTATCGCATAGACAGAAACAACGCTGAAACCTTACGTGATCAGCATGGCACAAGAGCTAACAGTGATCCGTTTGCTTCTTACAGTGCGACTGTTGCGACAAGTTTAAAATGAGGAATACAGAACCGCAAAATCTGAGGGTGCGGCACCTTTTCGTCTGCGAGCCTGAATATGTGATATCTGCATATTGCAGAAAGACTGACTTATTTCTCAAACCTGTTTCCAGCTCCAAGGCGATGGAGTCTTTTTTTTTAACTACAAAAGGTTTTAGCGGTTGGCCGCCAAACTGTTTAAAAATGATTTATTTAGAGAAAGATGCTGCAAATTAAACTTTCTAACACTGTTTTTCATTAGTGCATTAATTTTTTATATAATCCCCAGTAGCACTCAAGCACTTTTGCCATCGGGTAACATGTCCACATGCCATCAGAGAATAACAAAAGCGGTCATTGTATCACAGACAGCCTGAGCTTAGGTAACCGTGGAACTCGACTTCCAGAAGCTTGCTAAGATGAAGACTGATGAAGCGCTTCTTACTTATTCTGGACTGGACTTATTCTGCTTCGACGGAATGTGCTGGGCCATCGGTAGCGAACTGCAGCGCTGATTGTTGTCACTGAATAAAATAACTGGTACATTCGGAGCCCTCCTTTCACAGTATTGTGAATTATTCGATTGGAGTCAAGCGCTGAAATGCAATAGTGGAAAACTGAACCATGGGAAATAATTTAGCCATCATACTGCATAATATGATTCAACTGTCCACTGATATCCGCCGACACCGCTTTTGCAAAGGCGCAAAATCCATCTCTATTTCTCAAAACGCGTATTTATAAAAATTCTGATTCTCTTCCGCTGAAACATCCACTATAGCTATTTCTATACTCGTCTACGTAAACAGCTGTATTACTGATGAACAGCCAGGGCCATCGGTGCGTCGCCTACCAAATTTTGCACTTAGTAAATGCTAAATTGTGTACCATTATCTTGAACCAGTCATTTTGAGAATATTCGAGTTAATGGGTCCCTTCAGTGGCCCGAGGTCCGCTTTGCGTATCACTTCGGAGAGAGACACTGTCCTTTATTTCACCACCACATAACGTTTAACCTACTCCTAAGAGGACAACGCGATAACGTTAGAAATCCCTCCCTCGCAGGTACTTCTTCTCTGTCATTTAGGTTCAGTTCAGTTCAGTGTTCAGTGCATTTATTTCAGTCATGTACAATGGCTGAGGAGAAAGGAAAAAAAGCCGCGCACGCGGCTTGACAAAGCTCCCATCTCCCGTAGCGGCTTGGCACGGCGATGACAGACAGCAGTAAAACAATAACAAGAGAATGCATGAAATAACAAATATGTACAATATCTTCATAGCAGATCACCAGAATAGTCTCGGTACTGTTGCACACACGCAAATGATAGTTTAATCACAGCACATGGACACTTTGTTTATTTTACAGTTGGATATGATTCATTCTTTTGTAAGAACATATTTCTGACAGCGTTATATGAAACGGAAAGAATGGATTGATTAGTGAAAGCGTTACTATTAAGGAAAGATGGCAACACATACCTGAGAGTTTGAAAACCGTAATTTGTGCGTGGACAAGGTACATACCAATATTCGTAGTGTCTTGTGTTGTGAACAGCGGTATTTTCCCGTAGATTCGCAAGGTCAGCAAAAAATGTGGTGTCACTATGTACCTGAGATTTGTACTGCTGAATTACACGGTACTGATGAATAACCCTTGCATCCATAATGCGGTATTTTGCAAATAGAGCACTCGTATGTGCTAAGTATGTGGCACCCGCAATTGCTCTGACTGCATTTTTTTGTAATGTCAAAACCTTCTGAATATTAGTTTGCGTCGTTGTACCCCAGACCAAGTGGCAATATTTAACATGAGAGTCAAAGAGGGCATGGTAAATAACAAGTTCTGTCCTAGTAGGTATCATGCACTTTAACCTTCTGAGTATGCCGACAACGCGAGCTAGCTTACTCTCCATTTGCTCGATGTGGTAGTCCCATAGCATAAATTCATTGAAGTGAACGCCAAGTGTTTTTACAACATTAGTTATTTCTATCATATTACCACCCAATACTAAATCTGTATGTACAGCCCATTTGACATTTTTAGCTCTAAAAAATATCGCCTTTGTTTTCCGTGTGTTTATTAGTAGGGAATTTTTTTCAGACCATGAGTTAAGTTTGCCCAACACGCTGTTAGCCTTTTCTACTATATCATTCGCGTTGGTGCCAGACAGACAATAGGTTCTGGCTGCATGCCCATATATGCGGAGCTGGTCATTACATGGCACACGGGACGCACGGGATTTACACATGTAGAAGCACTCGGCTCCTGAAAGGAGACAAATGCCATAACATAGAGATATGGCTCCAAGCGTATGCCTGTAAAATACAGCTTGTACGCATTGTTTTTGGCTTCCGCCACAATTTCAACACGGCGGTCACGAACAAGCCCGCTTCTCCAAGTATCTCTAAGCTCGCGTACAATGCCGAAAGCTTTGAAAAAGAAAAAAAACAAAATGGATGGCGTTTTGTTAAATTATAAAAATGACATTCCGAGTAGCCACCCTACACGGCATGCATGCAAGCAACTCAATCCAACCAACAGAGCACCAGTAACGGCGTAGGCGAGCATGCTCATGTGACTTCAGTGATCAATGGTTGCGAGACTAGTAAGCTGATTTAAAGATAAACAAAAAATTCATTTTAAAAACACGCATGCCACGGAAATACTCGTGTTTTAAAAAATTATAATTTCAAGTATTGGAATTGGGAATTAAAATGCAGAAAGCAGTGTAAGTTCACAGACTGGTTCTCACGGCCCCTTTATGCCCGGTTAAGGTGGTAAGTCGGAACACAAGTACCTTTTGATTGCCGTTAAAGATCATACATGCTCTGCCGAGATTTTTACCGAAACCTTCAGCTTGGCACGCGTAACTTTTTCTCTGCCTTCCTTTTAACTCTTTCCTGCCGCGCCTACCCTTAGCGAAGAAGAGGATGTGCTAAAAATGCATTTCAAACGTATTGTATTAATTTCATATTTATTTCGCATTTTTTTGTCCCTAGGCTTAAACTGCAATACGAATGCTTTCTAAGTATACTAGGAATAATATTTTAAACGTTCTTAAAAATACGTGAAAAGTACATTTTTGCCCGCTTAGCATATTTATAATGCATTAAAAATATAATAAAAATATACATTAGAAATATACTAAAAATATACATTTAATACATTAAAAATGTGTTTACTCGGGCTTAAAAAAAGTCGACTGGGCGGCTCCATGGAATCACACGGGTTAATTCTTCAACTGGAGAACAAATCGTACACGGGTATTTATTATTAATCAACAGGAGTCTGATAATATAAGGTCACGTGATTAAATGGGAACGGCAGATACCTACACACAGCATACCAAGACGACAGTGACACAGCAAACAACAAATCCTACGACAAGCGCTATGTTGTTGTTGTTGTGACTGAGAGAAGGATGAAAATGAAATTGCACGGGCCTGCTACTGGCTCGAGCCAAGCCACCACCGCTGCCTCGTGCAGATAGAGGAGAGTCAAAAGATCAGAGGAAATGCTTGGCTTGCCGTATATATACCCAGCGAAAGCGACGCACTATTTTGCACGGTGAGGCCTTTTTTTGCGCAAATACTGTGGGCTGCCAAACTATCGCAGAAGTACCCTACTGGTCGCGTTGGAATCTGGGGTTCATTGAGAACGGAATTGCTAGTTGAAACTTGCGTCAGGCCTAGGTCAGGAGTAGAACTGTCAACTAACAGATACATGGGCGTGTAAGGGAGCCGGTCTGCACTGCCAGACGGGGTCCTTTCCGCTGGCTTATTCGGACCCAGAAGTACCCAAGGCGCTTTTGCTGGTATAATGCTATCACGTTCTCACACGGAAATGTTCGAATGACATTGAGTAGAATTACATTTGAGAATAGGAATGACATTCGGACTCGACGGACTGCCGCGGTGCTGCACGACACTTTCGAAACGCATTCGAAAGCCTCAGCTCGTTTTCAGTGTACAGCGACGACGACGACGGCGGTCACACTCGTCCGACGACACTATATATCACGCTAAACAACAGTATGTAATTATAGTGAAATATCTAGTTTACTATAATATGATTCTAGAGGGACACGTTTTTCAGGCCAACGACACCGACGAATCCGGTCGGCGGACGGTCAGCCTTGTAGGCGGCTGAGCGAGAGCACGGTGATGAGGCGGCGGTGTGTATATGCTCGCGCTTCTAAATGAGCGAAACGAACGGCTATATTTCACGTGTGCACACCTGAACACTCACCAGCGATAAGCGCTTGCCAAATCAATTTCAATCGACGACGGCTCTGTTCCCTTCCGCGACGGCTAGGCCCAGCGAGTTCGCAGGGTTGGATCGATCTGTGATTTCGGCGGTTGTGAAGAGCGAATCACAAGCTTTAGGGTGTGCAAATGGTCACCAGGTGTAGTTTTGGAAGCAGTGACCTGAAATCAACTATTGCTTACATCGCAGGGCACGCGTACGATGAACGGGAATCGCCGGTGTGACCCAGACTGCCGAGCCGTGCTTTACGGCCAGCAGCAGTCGTCGCCGTCGCTAGCTTGTGGATAACAAGTTAGGCCGTTTCAGTTAAAGCGAACAGTCGCCAGGCATACTTCTGGATAAAGTAGTTTAAAAAAAAGTACTGGTCACGTCGGAGAAAGCCGGGACAAGAAGCGAGAAGCGCCAGTCCTGCGCGATGCCAAAAACCCGGCTTTCTCAGGCGTGCGATCGCATCATCGCTTCCCACACATTGTCGCACTGCGTAAACAAGCACGAGTACAACCAGTAAAAGAGAAAACAGTTTGTTTAATAGAACGAAAGCGCAGATTGCGTTTTATGTTATGTTATGTAAACAAGCGATGTAAACAACAGTATGAGTGCAGTCGTCCTCATCGGCGCGCTCCCGGGGAAATTTCATGCTGACGCGGTTAATATTCATTGGCGTAATATTATCTTCAAGCACTCCCTTATACAGAACACGTGTAGCATCGTTAGATGACATTCGGCTGGAAGGCATTCGAAGCGCCCGTGTAGCAGGGGTATAAGTGGTGATCACCTTCCTGCTAGAAGTTACCATAAACGAAAGGATGACAAGAAAGGGAAAGTTTTCACTCTTCGCTGAAACGTCATTTCGAGCCCTAGATTGTTCCACGGTAGCTTGAAGTGTAATGCAAATATGTTTACGCGGACAACCCATTTGTTAGAATTTAAATATACTTCAGACGGATTAATTGCGTATTTACGAAAGTGCACTTTATATAGATGGCCAGTACCAAAATGCGATGTCCCGAAACTCGATTTTGAGCATTAGATTGTTCAACGACAGCTTGTAGTGCGCTGCAAACATGCTAATTCGGACTGCCAATTTGCTAGAATTTCAGTGTTCTTTGGACGAATTAATTGCGTATTTACGGAAGTACACTTCAAATACATTGACGACACGCAAATGCCATTTCCCGAAACGCGATTTCGAGCACTTGACTGTTCAACGGCAGCTAGAAGTGTGCAAAGACGTTTAAAAGGACTGGCCGTTTGTTCGAATTGAAGTATATTTCGGATGAATTAATTTAATATTTACGAAAGTTCACTTTTATTACATTGACAAGATGCTAAAACTGCATACATATACGTTTACAAGGGCTGCCCGTTTTCTAGAATTGAAGTATACTTTCGATAAATTAATTTCATATTTCCGAAAATACACTTTTAATACACTGACAAGATGCTAAAACTGCATACATATTTTTTCATGTATTTGAAAAGTGCTCGAAGTATGCTTTAAGTGAGGTATTTTTGGCACATTTTAAAAATATATTTCGAATACCAAGCATGAAATTTCAGAAACGTATTTCCGACATATTTTTAGTGCATTCATGAATACAAAATATGTTTAAAATACATTTTAAATAGTCCACCGTATATTCCAAACGTATTAGTTTTTGCTAAGGGTATGCAGATCGTTCAATTTGAGTGGAGGCACCATATGACCCATTCTGAACAATTCGGGCTGCTTCTAAACAAGTAACGCCCTTCATTATCTCGCGGAAAGACTTCAGTTTCAAAATTGTTTTTTTTTTCTTCAGCCACGTGAGGGAGAATTTTGAAACCTCGCAGGAAGCCTGCCAACACGGAGCGATCGCTCGAGCATGGCTCACAAGGTGGCGTCCTCAAGTGGCAGCAACCCTGCTCAACGGCGACGGTGTTCTCGCGATTTCGCACCTTTGAGTACTGAATCTGAAGGTCCAAGCGACAGCCCTGTACAAAAAAATGACATCAATTTGCCTTATTTTAGTTCGGCCACAGATGTCTGCTTCTACCAACCGGGACTATCGATAGCTACCCGTCTGTAACATTTGTTTCCGCCGTTGCCGAGGAATTCACTGCTTTCAGAGCCTTTCTGAAAATACCGGGCATGTTCTGAACGATTCTGTGCCACCAGCAGTGTAGCAGGCCGAGGTTTCTCCAAGGCAGCCCCAAGTTGAGATTCGCATTGCTTTACAGAGTAGCGCATAGCGCTGCGCCGTGGATTTTATTTCTTTTTTTTTTGCTTATCGGAAATGGAACATGAAGAGTTTCGTAAGTTTCAAACCTCGTTTGTGATATACTGACTCATAAAACATACTCTATGGGTTTTTATTGTCCTTTCTTTCATACTGAATATATTTAATATTTTTCTGGATTTTTGTGAGTGTCCATAATTTTGCCAATCAAAGATAATTTTAGCTCGGGACTGAAGCGCGTCCAGTTTTCTCCTTTGCGTCATTAAAAAGAGAGTTCCTTTCGAAGCGCTATCATGTGCGCTATTAGACTTCATACTGTGTGCACACCCTGGCATCGTAGAGGATATGGATGTCCTCGGTAAGGTCCGTTGCGGCGACCACAGAATGGTAAGGTCTCGTATTAGCTTAGATTTGAAGAGGGAACGGAGGAAACTGGTGAATAGAAAGGCTATTAGCGAGTTAGCATTAAGAGGGAAGGTAGAGGAATTCAGGATGTCGCTGCAAAACAGATTTTCCGCTTTAACTGAAGAAAACGACCGTAGTGTTGAAACAATGAATGATAATCTTACAGCTATCGTTACAGAGTGCGCCGCAGAAGTAGGTGGTAGGATGGTTCGACAGGATACCAACAAGCTATCTCAGGAGACTAAATATCTGATTAAGAAACGTCAAAGCATGAGGACGTCTAACTCCACAGGCAGGATAGAACTAGCAGAGCTATCTAAGTTAATAAATAAGCGCAAGGTAGCCGACATAAGAAAGTTTAACATGGAGAAAATCGAGCATGCTCTAAGGAATGGAGGTAGCCTAAAATCAGTGAGGAGAAAACTGGGCATAGGTAAAAACCAGATGTATGCGCTAAAAGACAAACAGGGCAATGTCATCAGCAATATGGATAAGATAGTTGAATTAGCCGGAGAGTTCTACACAAATCTATACAGTAGCGAATGTAATCATCAAGTTACTGAGGGAGGCAGTCGAGCACAACAATGGGACATCCCGCCAGTAACGAAGGAGGAAGTAAAGAAAGCCTTATGAGCAATGCAAAGAGGGAAAGCAGCTGGTGGGGATCAGGTAACAGCAGATTTGCTGAAGGACGGAGGAGAGATTGTGCTACAAAAACTAGCCACCCTGTATACGCAATGCCTTGTGACCTCGAGAGTACCAGAAGCTTGGAAGAACGCTAACATTATCTTAATTCATAAGAAAGGAGACGTCAAGGACTTGAAGAATTACAGACCGATCAGCTTATTGTCCGTTGCCTACAAGGTATTTACTAAGGTAATCGCTAATAGAATCAGGACAACCTTGGACTTTAGTCAACGAAATGATCAGGCAGGCTTTCGTAAAGGATACTCGACAATAGACCACATTCACACTATCAATCAGGTGATAGAGAAATGCGCAGAATATAACCAACCCCTATATATAGCCTTCATTGATTACGAGAAAACATTCGACTCAGTGGAAACCTCAGCTGTTATGCAGGCATTGCAGAATCAGGGTGTGGAAGAGTGCTATGTGAAAATATTGGAAGATATTTATAACGATTGCACAGCTACTATAGTTCTCCATAAAGTCAGCAATAAAATTGCAATACGGAAAGGTGTCAGGCAGGGAGACACGATCTCGCCAATGCTCTTCACTGCCTGCTTACAGGAGGTATTCCGGGGACTGGAATGGGAAGAGTTGCGGAAAAGAGTTAATGGAGAATACCTGAGTAATTTGCGATTCGCTGATGACATTGCCTTGCTAAGCCACTCAGGACAAGAACTGCAAAGCATGATCAATCAGTTAGACAGGCAGAGTAGAACGGTGGGGCTAAGAATTAACATGCAGAAAACCAAAGTAATGTTCAATAGCCTTGCAAGGGAGCAGCAGTTCGCAATTGGTAGCGAGGTGCTAGAAGTAGTAAGAGAATATGTCTACTTAGGGCAGGTAGTGACCGCAGATCCGGATCATGAGAGGGAAATAACTAGAAGAATAAGAATGGGGTGGAGCGCGTGTGGCAGGTTCTCTCAGGTCATGAATGGTAGCTTACCAATATCCATGAAGAGAAAAGTATATAACAGCTGTATCCTACCGGTACTCACCTATGGGGCAGAAACGTGGAGGCTAACAAAGAGGGTTCAGCTTAAGTTAAGAACAACGCAGCGAGCTATGGAAAGGAAAATGATAGGTGTAACGTTAAGGGATCGGAAGAGGGCGGAGTGGGTGAGGGAACAAACGCGGGTTAATGACATGCTAGTTGAAATCAAGAGGAAGAAGTGGGCTTGGGCAGGGCATGTAATGCGAAGGCAAGATAACCGCTGGTCCTTAAGGGTAACGGAGTGGATTCCAAGAGAAAGCAAACGTAGCAGGGGACGGCAGAAAGTTAGGTGGGCGGATGAGATTAAGAAGTTTGCGGGGATACAGTGTCGGCAACTAGCAAAGGACAGGGTTAATTGGAGAGACATGGGAGAGGCCTTTGCCCTGCAGTGGGTGTAGTCAGGCTGATGATGATGATGATGATCATGTGGTGCAATAAAGTGGAAATTTGATATTTAGTAGTGAATAATGCTTTCGCGTTCGCCATCCTCAAATTTCCCGCTTTTATGCCCTAAGGAAAGAGTTAAGCCGACATTGTATTCACTCGTACCCACTGCAATTTCTTGCGCCAATCTAAACTTGCCGAAATAAACGAATTCCCAGCTGTAGGCCTGAAAAACACAGCATAACAATTTTAGAACTTCATTTCCCGTGTAGGTAGTATCGTTTACTCAATGGAGACGCTTACTGCAAAGTTTCACATCAGGGGCACAAGGTAAGGTTAATATGTCACGTTATGCAATTCTATGGACGCGATGACTGTCGCGCCGTCTATAGGGCATGCAGTGGCAATAATGAGTGCTACATCAACCAATAATAGTCATAATCATCATCATTATCAGCCTGACTACGCCCACTGCAGGGCAAAGGCCTCTTCCATCTCTATCCCACTAACCTGGTCCTTTGCCAGTTGCGGCCAGCCTGTTCCCAATTCCTTAATCTCATCCGCCCACCAAACCTTCTGCCGCCCCCTGCCACGCTTGCCTTCTCTTGGAGTCCACTCCGTTACCCTTAGGGACCTAAGAAGGTGGTTCAGCGCTGCGTCTGTGTCTCATCTCGTTCTCGTCCCCGTCGTATGCTCTGCACAGTTAGTACACTAGGAGGTCCCGAAGTAAAAATCGTCGGGGCTACTTGCCGTCACAAGGATATGATTGTATACCTCCTGCATGTTTACAAACAACAAACGAGAGGGCGCTGCAGTCGCCAGTGGGCTGGCGGTAGACAAGACGCCCAGGATCGGAAGCGGTTGGGTTTTGAGCGCGAGTTTTCAAGGCTTTTAGGCACGTTTTCAGCTTCTAGAAATCACAGCAGTGGTTGGTACTTTGAACTTAGTAATTTACCGAAGTATACGGGGTCACATTGGCCACGTGCTGCGTATTCAGATAAACAGTTCGTATCTGCGGTTATTGGTAAACCGAACGCGTTGCAGCCGTTCATTTCTACGCCAGACATTGAATAAACAACTAGGTTTGGACAGTGTATACCAGTCGAAATGACCTTATGTCGGAACAGTAGTGAGGAGAAGCGCTGAATAACGGCCTGAGCGGCGAGTTGGTTTATGATGAAATGAACGCTGGCGCAACAAGAACACTTTTCCTTGGGACACTCGTCCCTTTCTTGTTAGTCTCCTTGCTGCGCCAGCGTTCATTTCAGAAGCGCTGAAATTGTTTCGGCGGAGCAGACGTGCGGTCACCGTCTGATGACAAACGTGTGACAAGAGAAGAGAAGGTCGTGTCTCTGTCTCACGTGAGCGCAGTTTTTCGCCACAAAATAATTCACCAACAAGCTCGACTTCTTCCCTCATTGAAATGGCCAAGTTGGTTAATATTTTCGATTCATGAATTAGTTTTTTTCCTAGCCCTGTGGCTTTCATTTGTTTCGTGACAAAAAATTATAACAAAATATGCAGGTACTAGATTGAAGCGTTTGAAATTATTATGAAACAAAAATATGTAGTAGAAAAATTCGAAATTGGCCCTTTTTATGTGTGGTCGCTGAAAACATAGAGGGAACTGCGCTCCTGATGGTCCCGACGCGTATCGCATTCCGCAAGTTTCCGTCGACGGAGCACCACATCTTACTATCACCATGAAGAGGACAGCTCACAAAATCAAATAATCGGTTGATTTCAATGCCGGATTTTTTTGGGCAAAAACAAAAGCTGAGGCTTGTTTTATTAGCTTTCATATTTTCTGCGGTTTGCATCAACCGTCCCTTCGTAATTTCGTAACGAATGAAATAAGAACGATTCTATTTGTCCTGGCTGTAGGAAAAAACGTCCCCGGAAAAAAATGTTCCCCGGGAAGCACTCTTCAGAAAAAAATCTCCCCAATGTGAAAAACTACCCAAGGATCAATTCCTCCTGAACCAACCAGACAAGAAATTGCCCTGTTCATTGTACTCTGCCGTGAATTAGAGAATAGATACAAGCATGAAGTATTTTGCAGCACCAAATCAAACAATGGTTATGCTGTTTCCATTCTGAAAATAAACACCAAAGCATTTAAATCAATACTGGGACAAGTATCCAACTTGTAGCGCTCTGCATACTGTTAAACCATGTCTGGTAACCTGCACGCTTACCTTGCAAGCTGTGGTGAAAATGCGAAGCTGCTTTCTTCAGGTGCAATGCATAGGCGCTAAACTACCACTCAAACAATGCTTCGGGTTCATGTGATATTTGGATGATAGTGTACAGAACACGCGCAATTCCTGTGCCACGCTATCGTTAACCTATAAATGACCCTACTCTTGCGTTTATGTTCCAGTGATTCGTTCCAACGTCTGGCAACTTAAATCCGCCTCCTGAGGTAAACGCCCGCTAGTGGCACCTTCTGCATGCAAGGCGGATGCTCATATCTTTGATTACACCCGTTTGGGGACATCTTTTCTTACTTCGCAAATGGGGACATTTTTGCCGGGGACAATTTTTCCGGGGACGTTCTTTCCGGGTACTTTGTTCCGGGGTCGTCTCTTCCGGGGACGTTTTTTAGGGGGACGTTTCTTCCGGAACCCATTTATGGCGAATGAATCCTGAGACCTTGAGAAGAATAATAAATATCTTCGTTTTTTTTCATCTACGTGCAGTAGTATATAAAAGTTATTTTTTGTTAAAAATGTTTTCATGCAAATATGCATGCGTTAGTACTGGCTACTAAAAAATGAATTAATAGCTTCAGAGCATAGAACAGGGCTTTGTGAACATGCTGGCATAAAAAATTCGCGCACTCTCTACTAAGTTATTCCAGACCCGGAGGTGATATGACGAGGTTGTTAATATGGTTATCCAACAACTCTAACAGCCACTTGAAACGAAAACGCAGTATTGAATTTCGCATAAAAATTTCGTATTTCTGCCAATTTTGCTTACATTTCATGCATAAATAAAGAAAATAGTTTTTATTGCCGCGTCTTTAAATCTCGTTAGAACGTTTCACCTGACAGTGTCTGTTAGTGTCCCGAATGTGGCTGTTGCAGTCAATACAGTAGAATAAATAAAACAGTGTTAACAAAGTACAGTCATAAAATACAGGTGAAAAAACCGCACGTAATAAAATATTCCCTTTGTATATTTGATTGATTTATTTGTCTTGCAAGACGGATGGAAATTGTTCTCGAGATTGTGCATTTACAACTTCGTTTGGCAGCACATTTCATTCGGACGCCGTTACAGGAAAAGAGGAATATTTGAAATATTGCTTGCAAAATCTCTCTATTTCGACATGCCTACTATGTTTATTACGGCATCTGCGTGTTCTTGTTTTGTTTATGTATCGCTCTTTCCTTACATGCACTAAACTATTCATGGCACAATAAAAAAGATTTAGACTTTTTCTTTTCGTCTCTGCGAAAGGGAAGGCAAATCAGATTTCGCATAAAGGGGGGGGGGGGGGGGTCACTGAATACAGCTAATGACGCGTAAGGCCTGTCTCTGTACCTGCTTACGTTTATATACTGGCTTTTTCTGGTATGGATCCCATATTGCCCATGCATACTCAAGTCATGGTCGTAGAAGCATCTTGTACGCTGTCAGTTCTGTGTCTGCCTAGTCATTTGTTCCTTTTCCCGACAAAGTTATCGATGTGTTTTGTCCAGCAGATGTTTGAAGTTATAGTCACGCTGAGGTATTTGTATTCATTTAAGCGTGAAAGGCGACTACCTTGCAAAGTATATGCATAGTTAGGCGGCTCAACCTTATGACTAATTGTCGTGCAGACTGTATTTTGCGGGGTTGAGGTCATTTGCCATTCTGTACACAAGTACTCTATATGAAACAATTTTTTTAGCTGGACTTGGTCACTACCGGATTTAATTTCACTATAAATGATGCAGTCATCTGCGAATAGCCTTGCTTTAGAGGGGAATCTTGAATCAGGTTATTTATATATATCAGAAATAAAAGGGGTCCAAGAACTGACTCTTGTGGCACCCGATACTTAACTTCGCATAAACCTGACTTCTTTTCTCAAATGCCAACATAATGTTTGCGATTGCTGTGAAAGTCCTCCACCCACTGAACTACGCAACTATCTTCCAGAATATCTTTTAACTTAATTACAAGTTTTCTGTGATTAACCTTATAGAAGGCTTTCCTGAAGTATAAAAATAAAACAGCCTTCTGACCCTTGTCATCGATTACTTTACAAAAATCATGCACGCATTCCATTAGGTGCGTCACCATTGATAAGCCCCCCCCCCCCCCCCCCCCCCTGCCTCCCAGGAACCAGTGTTGGTACTCACTAAGGTAACTATTGCGATATAAATACTGACCAATATGTTTCGATATAATATGCTGTAAAAGTTTGCAGCACACTGATGTTAGTGCTATTGGTCTAAAATTGGAAACACTTGTGTCTCTATCCTAAAAACTGGTGCGACTTTATTCATCTTCCATTTATCCGGAAGCGTACCCGCATTCAAAGATTTGTTAACTATTACGAAGAAATATATAGCAGTCAATTTGGCGTATCTCCTTAAAAACGAATTCGGTATTTCATCAGAACCTGCAGCGTTTGAAGAGTTTTACCTCAGCAGTACATCCACTATTCCCTCATATGTGAACTGTAGCTCGTCTATTTCCGGTAGATTATTGTGCTGCGTGAACTGTGTCGGCTTGCCGTCATTCAAAGGAAAAACATTTGCAGAAAAGGTATTAAAAGCCTCCGCAATTTAAGCCGCATCTTTAGTTACAGCCTGCGGTGTGTTTATTCTTTTTATTATTGCCTTTGTCGCCGACAGGTGTCTCCAAAACTTGTGATGAGATTGACCACTATATTTATTAATTGTGATGTTATAAAACCGATCTTTTGAGATTTTCATCAATGATTTCAGCCTTGTACCTAATGTCGGTAAAAAGCCGCCGCGGTGGCTCAGTGGTTATGATGCTCGGCTGCTGACCCGAAAGACGCGGGTTCGATCCCGGGCGCGGCGGTTGAGTTTCTTTGGAGGAGAAATTCTAGAGGCTCGTGTACTGTGCGATGTGAGTGCACGTTAAAGAACCCCAGGTGGTCGAAATTTCCGGAGCCCTCCACTACGGTGTCTCTCATAGCCTTAGTCGCTTTGGGACGTTAAACACCATAAACCAAACCAAACCAAATCTTACGTCGGTAAGTCATCGGGTAACCCTGGGTTCACTAAGCGCCGTTGCCTAACTTTACGTCTTGATACTTTTCTCTTTAGCTGAGCAATTTCTCTCGCAATCCAAGGATTGTGAACACGTTTTGACTCGCATTTTATTGGTGCATATTTTGTTATACACATGTGCACTATTTCTTTGAAAGTCAGCCATAGCTCATTCACATGTGACTACTTCTCACAGCTTCTTTTCTCGAAAAATTCATAATGGTAAATAATTCGTCCAGTATGGTGTTGTCCTCTGCTCTACTAAAACCTCTGTAGTACGTCCCATGCTTTTGCCCGCCAGTCAATACACCCAGCTGCAGCGTTACAGTAAGGAATAGTCCAAAATTCCAGACAGGATGCCAACTCCGTACGC
Organism: Amblyomma mixtum; assembly: GCF_055824585.1. Lineage (NCBI taxonomy): Eukaryota > Metazoa > Arthropoda > Arachnida > Ixodida > Ixodidae > Amblyomma > Amblyomma mixtum. The sequence continues at coordinate 176,329,386 of NC_143016.1, forward strand.
CAAGTTGGAAGAACGCCTCCTTTGGGGGGTGGACGTTCTTGCTTCGCCGTGAAGTATTCGTCGCTGCTCGACTCCGTGGTAGAAGAGCAGCACTTGTGCGGACAACCGAAGAGGGTTGGTCATCGTTGTCGATCCAGCGCCGCCGAGTCCACAATATTCCATAAAACATGGCATTATACGCCCATATAACATTCCTTGGTCGCGACTGAGCCCGCCGGCGTCCCATGGGCACCAAAATGGCTCAAGGTGATAGAGAGGCGCGCTGCTAAATCTTTTTTTTTGTTTGCGCAATTTGAATAGTACTGTGGGGACACACTCATTTCATTTCATTTATTTCATGTACTGAAAGGACATGAGGGGGCGAGGGAAAAATCTGCCTTATGGGCAGCTTGACAAGCTCACACCCTCTATTACATATGGACAAAGGCAGACACAGCACATGCGTGAAACATTATGAATTACATATTTTGTAAAGCCATATATTCCAGTAAATAGATAACAATTTTCAAAACATATGGAAACTCCATAAATACTATAATAACATATTTCCGCGCAGCCTCCGCCTTGTTATCATCCAGCCCAGCGTAACACGGCTACACGCTGGACTCCATTACCGATAAAACTCAGCGCCACTGCTGCGTCACCCGAGGCATGCGTCGCCGACAGTGGCTACAAAAACAGGCTGCCCGGCTGGGAAGGGCGGCTTTTCCCCTCCCGATACCGAGACGAGCGTAGCGTCGGCATGCTCGTCCTCCGCCACTGTTGACTGAATAAACAGTTGTTACGTTTTCATGTTGGGATCCGGCCTTCAGCAGAAACGACATCGCACAGTACTATGCTGATGTTCAAACGAATGAGCCCAAAAATTTCCCCGCTATGAAGTATTCTGACTGGCAGCGGCGATCGAGGCCCAGCCATCCCTCTTTAATACCGCGGCCCGTTCTCTAATGCGGTATTTATGTGCGAGAAACATGTCGAGGCTCATTTAATTTACTTTTTTATGCTACTACGCGGACCTCATAGCAACACAGCTGGTCAATGCATGCTGCTTCAGCAGTACGCAGGCATAATACGGCCATGCGGTCCGGCTGGTAGTTGCAGCAGCTGGGGTAGTCAAGGGCAGGCGGAACGTGTTTTGCCTACCATGCGAAAGTAGCGACTGACATCAGCACCACCGCAACTTCGTGACGTCGCGGGGTGAAGGAGGTGTATGGGTACACAAGTTTTTCTGATGAGCTGGGAAAATGCAGAGAAAATTGAAGCCTGCTGGTTGAATTTGTGGGATTAAATAAGTTACACGAGAACTGACACCGGCGAAATTTTTCAGTTATAAAGCAAATGCATAAGACGGAGAGAAGAGGAAGAAAGAAGGCAAATATATACATGAATCAAAAACTGGTATACTACATATAAATGGAGAGATTATAAAAAAGAGAAAGGAGAGAAATAAAAATATTTGAAAACGAGGACGAAGTATAAGTGATTAGTGTATGAGTAGATAACATTAAAAAAAGAATAGGGCAAGCTCAGGTGGGGCTTGAAATTTAATGAGCTGATAAGAGATAAACTGAACAAGAGAGGGGAAGCCTCATTGAGCTTACCAACGGTAGAAAAAAATTGGTCTCAAAGGACAAGTCCTGTTGTCGAAACGTCGGTGCGGTCCCTGAGGCTTACTCATCACTTGTTCACTTTGTGTTTGCTAGAAACCCACTTACCCGCCCTTTCTATATCATGATCGGAGATAGTTTTTAGTAAGGTGTTGAATTCGAATGTTACTACGAAAAAACAAACGTTTTGTTCCCATGAATGATGTTTGCGTTTGGTAGCAGCGTATTGTTTTTTTTTCAGAGAACCAGCTGTTGCTACTATTAGTGAAGAAAGACACGGAGAAACAAAACATTTCGTTATTATCATGAGGGGCTGTGTACATTAGAAGGTCGAACCTGATATTAAGGGACTATTTTATCGGCAGGGCGTTGAGGTGATTGTAAATACGTGAAGCAGAGGCAGTGAATGGGCTAGAAGATATATTTCTTAGCGCTTGATTTTGAAGATGAGAAATGCATGATAAATGAGATGCTTAGGTAGTACCCATTATGACATGTAATAAATAAAATGTCTCTATTGAAAGCATAATACAAAGGTAGAGAAAATGGGATTGGTAGAAATATCTACCTTTATTAAAACCTTTGTCCTAAATGAAATTTTTTCTGATGGATTTGGTGCCTAAGTTAAATTTTAATGAAGAGTAAAGCACGATGCTAAGAAATCTATTGGATTCGGAGGTACGAATATGACCTCCGCAGTAAATGCGTGAGCGCATGATATCTTGCTTTTTGTGGAAGCGAAATATCGTGAAAGTGGTTTTGTCAGGTAAAGTTGTAGCATGTTACTTCGACACCATGAATAAATGTTCTTTCAGTCGATGCTTACTCGACGTATTAGTGGTGTTAAATTGTTATCCGGAGTGAATACTGTCGTATCCCCCGCGTAATGTATACAATTTGTATTAAGCGTTAAGGTTAAGCGGTATGCATGGTGAAAGAAGCAATGATGTCCGTGTTTGCGAAGTGTTACGGAAAGAAGAGACCAGGCCGCTGCAGGGAATCATTTACGCCGGCGCGTGATAACATTAAGGCACAGCCTAAGTGTCCCATCAGGTTTATATATTTTTTCAAGGTCACATGCTTGCCCCGATAAAATTTACTTAGCAGGATACATCTCCAAACACCTTTATCTGAGTGCTCTCACTTACAAATGTCACCTGGGACTGCGTCGACAAATTGTCGTCTTAGGACTCTTGTAATATTGTGCATTCAGACAGGCATTAGCGTAGGCACTATATACCGTGCCAATGGTAAAGGAGAAAACGGGAGTCCTAGTAAAATGCAAGCGTGATGTGGCAAGCGCCAAGTACAAGTCTGGATTGAGCCGCTAAGCTGCGACTTAAGTAAACAGAGCCAGAAAGTAGCCAGAAAGGCTCCAACGGGGCATCAGAGAGAAGGTTTATACCATTAATGTCGCCTGTGCTTCAACGAAGATCAACCGCATTTCTCAGTTGCGTCATTTTTGATTTTCATATCCTCATGAGGCAGAGTGGCGGCAGGGAGCAGAAAAAAATGTATGCCTTCTACAGTCGATTGTGCGTCGTGCAGCCGCGCACTGCTATCACGGGAAGCGCCGTCCGCTTTGGTAGCGTCATTATCGCATTTAGTGCCTTTTCAATCAACGCAGCGGCAGCGACAGCAACGGACTTCGGATGTTCGTTGCAGCAACCGGAGAACGGCACATCCGGTGTTGCGAACAGATAGAGCAGTGGCTTGCGCAATGAATGCGGGGTCGATAATTTCGTGCCACCGGCTTAGAGTTGTGAGGAGAATTGCGCCACAAGGCAGGAACTTCTTATTAATGCATGGTACTAAAACATTTTAGCCTTTCTTTGAATGCGTTCTGGGCATGGTGAATACAAGGGGGGGGTACTGCGCACAAAAAGACAAGGACAAGAAGATAACACAACAAGCGCAGACCATGATTCACCATGATGTATTCACCATGATTGACCGACTAGCCCAACAACGTACGTTCTGGGCATGATTTTTGCTTAAAAAATTGTAAAAGCCCGCATATATGTAACGTGCTTTTAACTGCAGCCTCTGTTCTACTTCACGAGGTGCGTCAAGTTACAGGGCCTCTTTTCAGAGTGTCGAAAAAGTTATGCGTTTATTAAAGTATTAAGTGCTCATGAAAAAAAAAATAACGGCACATGTTTTATTTATTAGGAGACTTCAAAAGCAGTAAGATAATAATTTTGTTTTATTCATTCACTCTCAGGTCTCAAGGGCATTACAGAGGGGAGCGGGTGGATCAAAGCAACTGTCGTGTCCGGTCGCTGTGTTGAATGCAGCGAAAGACGCACACGGTACTTTAAGACTTCGTTTATTTAAAGCCGATGAGGGTGCGACCAGCGTCGACCGAGGCAGGAGCCGAACTGGCCGCCCGAAGAAAGGAGGGAGCGGAGAAGCGTCCACGGGAGGGAGTGGCTTCCCAAAACAGGAGGAGGATGCGGGGGCGCACCATGGGGGGGCATCTGGCGACAGCGTGCGACGAGGGGCAAGTGGTCGTTAGGAGGAGGATGCGAGTGGTCGTTAGGAGGAGGATGCGAGTGGTCGTTAGGAGGAGGATGCGGGGGCGCACACACACAAAAGCAATAAGGGGACACAACACTTCCTTCCCCCTTAGAAAGTTGCCTGGTATCGTGCAGGGGGTCGGCGCTCACGCGTGGAGGCGCGCTGGCTTTGTGCGCTCGGGGGAGAAACACTTGTAGGCTGGCTGTTGTTCGCTGTGTCTCCTAGGTCTGTCCTGGGCGAAGTCTCTTCTTTCGGGAAGAGGTGCCAGGCTATGTGGGAAGATGGTGCACGTGCTCTCTCCGCTGGCGGACAGCTCTCAGACGGCGTCGTAAATCTACGCAGCTGGTTGAGATGTCGGCGTGCTACTGTGCCATGTATGTTGACGAGCCAAGAGCGCAGGCCTATGCGTCTGACAATTGTAGCTTCCTCCCAGCGTGGCTTTTTCAGAAACTGTCGGGCGAGGACGCGCTGCCCCTCATTAAGCGTGCCGCAGCGCGGAATTGCTTTTTCTTCCCGGAACGTCTCTGCCTTTGGCTCGGGGAGGATGGCTGTGAGCTGGGTTCGCATTTCACGCTCGAACATTATTTTCGAGGGGGTCTCGCCTGTTGTGCTCTGAACCGTCGTGTGCTGCTTGAAGAGAAAGCGCGCAAGGCGGCGCTGCAGCGAGCCTGTCTGATCTCTTTCAAGGGCGCGTTTTAGCTCGGCTACGTAGCGCTCGGCTTGTCCGTTTGTCGCTGGGTGGTAGGGGGCCGATGTAACGGATGAGATCCCGTTGTCGCGATAAAACTTGAGGATCTCCGCAGACACAAACGGTGTTCCGTTGTCCGACACTACCTTGCGCGGCAGGCCGAACGTTGCAAATAGTGATCGGAGGTTGTCAATGACTGCTGCCGAAGTCGTCTGTCCCATTTGCCTTATCTCAAGCCACTTTGTGTAGGCATCTACGACCACAAGGAAAGTGCAGCCCTCAATTGGTCCTGCAAAATCAATGTGCAGTGTGTGCCATGGTGTGTCTGGCTTTTCCCATTCTGAGACAGGAGCTTTCGGCGGGGCGCTCCGGCTGCTCTGGCAAGGCTTGCATTCTCGCACCACTGTTTCGATGTCGTTGTCAATGCCAGGCCACCACATGTAGCTTCTGGCACACTTTTTCATTGCAACGATGCCCCGATGTCCGGCGTGGATGAGAGACATAGCTTGTGCGCGTAGTTCTCTCGGCATCACAACTCGGGACCCAAATATGATGCAGCCGCGATGGGTGCTCAACTCTGTAGCTCGCCTGCGGTAAGCGTCGAAGTTGTCCCCTTTGAGTTTATGCACGTTGCCTTGTTGAACAGCTGTGTAAACTAGCCGGAGAGCTGCGCACTTCTGCGTAGATGCTGCAACTGTGCCTGCTGTAAGCGGAGGTTCTGGCAGTGCTTCGAACATCAGAACGTCTCCTGGTGGAAATGGTTCGTCAACAGTTGCGTCTAGTGGCAGACGGCTTAGCGCATCGGCGTTTTGATGTTTACTCCCATTGCGGTAGACCAGAGCGTAGTCGTACGCTGAGAGTTTGATGCACCAACGTGTCATTCGCGGAGACAAAGTTGGTGGCATAGGCCTTTGTGGTCCCAGAATGCCCAATAGCGGTCGGTGATCGGTTATAAAGGTCACCTTCCGGCCGGCAATGTACTGGGGAAAATGTGTCGCCGCGTAGACGATGGCTAGCCCTTCTTTGTCAAGTTGCGCGTAGTTGCGTTCTGCTTGCGACAACGTACGTGAGGCGAAGGCGATGGGAGCTTCCCTTCCTTGCTCGTCAGTTTGCGATAGAACCGCGCCGACTCCGTACGGTGATGCGTCGCAAGCCAAAAGCAGAGGCTTCCTTTCGTCGTAGTGGCGGAGGACTGTACATCTTCGAATCAGGTCTTTCAAGGCATCGAATGACCGCTGATGGCGTGGCGACCATGTCCATGTCACATCTTTCCGAAGGAGTTGGTATAAGTCGTTGGCCACGGTAGCTCTTTGTTCCAAGTACCGGTCGTAGAACGTCAAGAGTCCGAGAAAAGCCTGTAGCTCCTGCTTGTTTGTTGGAGCTCGTGCTTCTGTGATCGCTCGCACTTTGTCCTCGGTAGGGTGAATGCCTTCCGCATTAATTCGGTGTCCCAGAAATTGCACCTCTGGCACCGCAAAACAGCACTTCGATTTGCTTATGCACAAATTAGCGTTTGCTAGCCTTTCGAGAACGAGCTCTAGGCGCACTGCATGCTCTTCAGTGGAAGTGCCACTGATGATGACATCGTCAAGGTAGACACAAACTCCTGGGATGCCCTGAAGCACTGTCGCCATGAATTTTTGAAATATGGCCGGGGCTGCAGCTACGCCAAAAGGCAGTCGCTTGACTTTGTACAAGCCTTTCAGTGTGTTAATTGCCAATAATTCAGCAGTTGACTCGCTCACCTTCAGCTGCTGATACGCCTGGGTGAGGTCCAATGTGCTGAAGACTCTTGCGCCACGCAGTACACTGAATACTTCTTCAGGTGTCGGTAGCGGGTAAGAGGACGCTTTAGTCGCAAGATTGACGGTGCTCCGGTAGTCTCCGCAGAGGCGTATGGTTCCGTTCTTCTTGCGAACTACGACAAGTGGTGTGGCCCATTCTGAATGCTGCGTCGGCTCGATGACACATTGCTGCTCCAGTTTGTCCAACTCTTTTTCAACTGAATCTCGGAGAGCAAACGGCACCGGCCTGGCCTTCAGAAATTTGGGTTGCGCGTTGTCCAACAACTCCAGTGTGACCGGGGGCCCTTCGTTTCCTAGAATCTCTTCCGAGAATACTCTTTCGTATTTCTCTTGCAGTTGCTCAACCATGTTCTGGCTCGGCGTCTGGTGTATGCCGCATATCATCACGCCTAGTGGAGAAAACCAGTTTCTCCCTAGAAGGCTTGATCCTGTGCCCTTCACAACAAGCAGAGGTAGCGTATGGGTCTGGCCGTTGTAGTTAACCTGCACGTTGGCAGAGCCCAATAGTGGCAGATTCTGTCCTGACCACGTTCGCAGGTGCGTGTCGTCTTGTTGCAGGGCGGGTGCGTCAGATGGCCATGAAGTTCGGAACGTGTCCTCACTGATCAGAGTACAGGCTGCGCCGGAGTCCACCTCGAACTTAATCAGCTGGTGATGTACGCTTACTTCTGTAAAAATCTTCGGTCGCGTGCCGAGATTCATGGTGTTCAGGTCGTACAACACAGATGGTGTTGCTGATGTTGTTCCATGGAGATCAGATAGCGGCGTATTCTCTGAGGCGTTGACGCTGTGATTAGGCTGGGAAGGTGACTTTATCTTGGCAAGTCTCCGTTTCGTAATGCATGCTCTTTCGATATGCCCTCGCTTGTGGCAAAAATTACACGTGGCTGACTGGAATCGACATCCCTGGGGGTTGTGTTGGTCGTCACACCGCCAGCAGCGTTGTGCCTTTTTGACCGATTTTACAACAACAGAAGGCTTGCGCACCTGGTTGCTTGTCTGGTGTACCGGCTCGGTGTTCCGGCGAATCCCTCTCTGCTGGTGACCGGCGCTCTCCGCTCGAACGGCGATGTCGTAAGCTTTGCTGAATGTGAGGTCCTTCTCAGCGAACAGGCGCTGCTGCAGTGACTCGTCACTCAGTCCGCACACAAATCTGTCGCGTAACATCACGTCCAAGGGAAGCATGGTGGTGTTAGCAGAAGAAGCTGCGTCTCCCTCCTGCCCGGTAGCTGTTGTCGACAGCGTTCCAAAATTGCAGTCGGCAGCGAGCTTCTTGAGCGCGGCTACGTAGGCGCTCACAGTTTCTCCTCCCAGTTGATCTCGTCGTTGGAAGCGAGCCCGGCTGTAGACCTCGGATGGCCTTGGGTCGTAGTGCTTTTGCAGCGCTTTTACGATGTCGTCGTAAGACACTGCCGCTGGTGTGCTTGGCTGAATAAGGGCGCAGACAGTATCGTAGGTCTGCTCCCCGCACAGCGTCAGCAGGTTGGCCCTCTTCAAGGCTGGGTCTGTGATGTTGTTAGCTTCAAAGTAGAACTGAAGGCGTCCAACCCACGATGACCACGATGAGCCGTTGAACTCTGGTATCTGATTGGGAAACCCTCGCGTAGCCATGGCTTGTCAATAGCGTTGCGTAGCGCGGGTCGAATCCACTTTCTCGTCGCCACTGTCGTGTCCGGTCGCTGTGTTGAATGCAGCGAAAGACGCACACGGTACTTTAAGACTTCGTTTATTTAAAGCCGATGAGGGTGCGACCAGCGTCGACCGAGGCAGGAGCCGAACTGGCCGCCCGAAGAAAGGAGGGAGCGGAGAAGCGTCCACGGGAGGGAGTGGCTTCCCAAAACAGGAGGAGGATGCAGGGGCGCACCATGGGGGGGCATCTGGCGACAGCGTGCGACGAGGGGCAAGTGGTCGTTAGGAGGAGGATGCGAGTGGTCGTTAGGAGGAGGATGCGGGGGCGCACACACACAAAAGCAATAAGGGGACACAACAGCAACATAAAACAAAAAACGGCAAAATGGTAACAAGAAACTAAATGACACATACGCAGTGAATGGTCACGAGTGCCCAGTAAGATTAATTGCCAAATCAGCAGGAATTCAACAAGCTGCTCAATGTGCTAAAAAAACAACTTAAAATTACAGTAAAAATGCACTATGAAAGATAGGAGCAAAAAAGGGTCAGTTGCGCCTTAGCGAAAAGCAATGAAATTCTTAATTTTCTGCAAAGGCACTGGGAAGGCGATTCCACCTGTTAGAAGTGACAACATTTAGTGAGACATTGAAATCGTGCCTTGGTGTACTGCAGAGTGTGTTAACAGAAGGAAACAGCCGATTGAAGTGCCAGAGGGGCATGTGTTGAACGTTTTGCTGAAAGAAGATGCCACGTTTACTAAATGTGTGCAATGGGCTGGCCCAAGGGAAGCCCGAACCACTGGCGCATTTTGGCGCATCGAAATGTGCATTATTGCATTTTTGCGTCAGCACGCGCTCTTGAATGTCTGTGTGTGCTTGCATGCGTTCGGGTGTGCCTTTTCTTTCTTGTTGTGACTCAGGCGTCCACACGGCATCATCCGCCTGGCCTACCTATCTTTCCGCTCCGTTACGGATATCCCGTGCCGTTCCCAAATCATGTGTTTTGCCTTCTCGCTTCTCTTCACGATCTGGACGCGTGACAAAACCCCGTAGCAAGATACTACAAGCCGTCGTAAGTTGCGCACTATTCCATTGCTCGTACTTTGGAACGCAAAATTGCGTTTAGGGTGAGCTCGCGGGATAGTTGGTCATTCATAATAATTTCAGCAGCGCATGCTACACAAGGACACAAGACGAGGAAACACACACACATGAGCGCTGAACTGCAACTTTATTTGAGAAAGGCGCCAACCTCCGTATTTATACCCTCAAGAAACCGCCCACTAGGGTAAAACTAAAATCACAGCACGTGTCAAGCCACAAGCAAGATAAAATATTCAAGAGCTAACCATACAGTAGACAGGTAACCAAGGCCGCAAAAAACAAGAAAGATTACAAGAAGCAGCGTGAAGAACTTATTTCACTTTCCCTACTTTCTGCGTAACAAACAGTGGGCAGAAATCGTTTCTTAAAAGCTGTAAAAGAACAAATCGCGGTAACGAAGCATGAAGATGAGCGAGGTGAAACATCGGAAGTGAATGAGAGCCAACAACTTACACGGGTAAACAAAAATTAGTGGCAAATGAGAAGTAAAAGTGCTAACCCGAAGACTAAAAGAAATAAAACCGAGGTAAAAAAAAAAAGGAGAGTAACAGCAAAAGTAAAAAAACGAAGGAAGAACTACCGGAAAAAACCAGGTTAAAATCACATAAAACCAGACAGGAACGCTATCTCTTTGTTTGAAAGTGAAACGGAAGGCGTACTAACGCATACACTCTTGAGGTTAGAAATCTTGGCTGCTTCTATTATTTCGCGAGTCAGCTGGTAGGGGCATTTATTCAGGATAGTTGTTCTTTCGAACATAGGGGTGCCTTGTTCATTAGAACCTGGTTTGTTAAGTTTGCAATGCTTACAGTGGACTGGCAAGTTCCTGAGTGATGAACCAGATAGATCCCTTCGATGTTCCATTAATATTTCATTGATACATCGGCCTGTTTGGCCGATGTACGCTTTCCCACAAGAAAGAGGGATCGAGTAGACTACTCCTTCAGCACACGTGACCAAGGGATCTCTGGGCCGCTTGGTACAACCGGCGTTAATTTTTGTCGTTGCATTGATTTTCCTGCACAGTCTGGAAAGGCGCTGGGGGGCCGTGAAAACTACATGAACACCTGCCTTTTTTTTTCTATTTTTTAAGGTTATGCGGTTATGCGGTATTTTAATGTTATGCGATTTAAGGTTATGCGAATCCAACCAGAAGTCGTGTCCACCTCATCGGCGGCGTCAATGATGTTCCGGAGGACGTCCATCGGTTTCTTAGCCATGGTCCAAAGTTCGCTGGAGCCTAGAAGAACTGCACCTGATCTGCTGACCATGGTCAGGCAAGTGTCCAGGCTGGCCCCCCAGGGGAAGGCGGAACGATGCATTGGAGACGGATTGGATGTTGTGACACGAAGCAGCGCTGAGGTGAAGAAGTTTCCATTCAAAAAGATAATTTCATATTTCGAAGCCAAAAAGTTATTTTTGTTAACTGCCGATAAAGAAGGAGGATTTGCGATCCTACCGCAAAGCGTCTATTTTTCTAAGGCTGATGAAACCATCCGGTCTGCTTTCGTAAAGTGTCCTGATGTTTCTGTGACCAAGATAAGAAGCACGGCAAAAATATTATGCAAACGATTGAACCTAGGGAAGCTGACTCAAGCAATAGAGAATAACAAAAATACCTGTCTTGAAATGTTCTTTGCGGTAAAAACACTTAAGGTTGGATACACTCTGCGCGTTATAGTTTCAGAAAAAAAGACCTGGCAAAAAGACGTTGCAATATTCTTACAACATAAGCTGAACCTGCTTCCAATAAATGACCTTTTTCAAGTGAAAAATGCAGAAGTCGTTGATTTTATGAACGACGACCATAGCAAGGCCTTTCAAGGGTTCTGCATTGACGTCAAAGATTTATTTTATTCAATACCCAAGGATGACTTTCTGAAATGTATACGCGAGGCTATTGATCGCTATGGCGCTGTACCTTTTCAAAATCAGTCTGGCATATCTGTTGATGGTTTTTTGGAACTACTTTCGGTGTACCTAAGTTCAACAATCGCAGAGTGGAACGGGTCACGGTTCGTTCAAAAGAACGGGATCTGCATTGGATCTTGCATTGCTCCACTCCTCAGTGACCTTTACCTTGCCATGCACGACCGAGCTCTGAGGGACAACTTCAACATACATGCATTCTTAAGGTTTTCCGATATGTAGACGATTTTTTAGTTCTTTTGGACTGCGACAGTGAATCTTTTCAACTTAATGTGACTCATTCCTCAGTGTGTTTCAAAAGACATTGGCCCCTCTCTAACTAACGCATGAAATACCGGACAACAGTTCCATTAGAGTTCTAGAAATTAGACTTTTTTTTCACGCCGGTCCACGTATGCTGAGCTTTTGAGCCAAGGGGCAAAAAGCCCATCCTGGCATATGATTCCGCTCACTGAAAGTTAGTAAAAAGAAATATTGTACAGTCTACTTTGAACAACGCCTTCACAAGAACATGCAAGCATAAGCTAGAAGAAAGCTTTTCAGCTCAGGTGTGCAGGCTGACGAACTCAGGTTATCCACAAGAAGTACTCACTTCTGTGGCGAAAAAGATGCTACAAAACATTTAGCGCACGAATACTGACGCTTAAGCGGACGTGCGACAGCGAAATAAAAAGGTCGCCGTAGTTCCATATATGCACACAGTATCGCATAACCTTAAAAAAGATAGGAAAAAAGGCAGATGTTGATGTAGTTTTCACGGCCCCCCCAGCTCCTTTCCAGACTGTGCCGGAGAATCAATGCAACGACAAAAATTAACACCAGTTGTACCACGCGGCACAGAGATCCTTTGGTCACGTGTGCTGAGGGAGTAGTCTACTCGATCTCTCTTTCTTGTGGGAAGGCGTACATCGGCCAAACACGCCGATGTATCAATGAAGGATTAATGGAATATCGAAAGGATCTATCTTGTTCATCACTCAGGAACTCGCCAGTGCACTGTAAGAATTGGTTGGTTTGGTTTGGTTTATGGGGTTTAACGTCCCAAAGCGACTCAGGCTATGAGAGACGCCGTAGTGAAGGGCTCCGGAAATTTCGACCACCTGGGGTTCTTTAACGTGCACTGACATCGCACAGTACACGGGCCTCTAGAATTTCTCCTCCAAAGAAATTCCAGCCGCCGCGGCCGGGTCGAACCCGCGTCTTTTGGGTCAGCAGCCGAGCACCATAACCACTGAGCCACCGCGGCGGCTGTAAGAATTGCAAACTTAACAAACCAGGTTCTAATGAACAAGGCACCCCTATGTTCGAAAGAACAACCATCCTGAAGAAATGCCCCTACCAGCTGAGTCGCGGAATAATAGAAGCAGCCAAGATTTCTAACGTCAAGAGTGAATGCGTTAGTACGCCTTCCGTTTCACTTTCAAACAAAGAGATAGCGTTCCTGTCTGGTTTTATGTGATTTTAACCTGTTTTTTTGGGGTAGTTCTTCGTTCGTTTTCTACTTTTGCTTTTACTCTCCTTTTTTTGTACGTCGGTTTTACCTTTTTTAGTCTTTGTGTTAGCATTTTTACTTCTCATTTGCCACCAATTTTTGTTTAGCCATGTTAGTTGTTGGCTCTCATGCACTTCAGATGTTTCGCCTCACTCATCTTCATGCTTCGTTACCGCGATTTGTTCTTTTACAGCTTTTAAAAAACGATTTCTGCCCACTGTTTTTTACGCAGAAATTAGGGAAAGTAAAATAAGTTCTTCACGCTGCTTCTTGTAATCTTTCTTCTTTTTTGCGGTCTTGGTTACCTGTCTACTGTATGCTTAACTCTTGAACATTGTATCTTGCTTGTGACTTGACACGTGACGTGATTTTAGTTTTACCCTAGTGGGCGGTTTCTTGAGGGTATAAATACGGAGGTTGGCGCCTTTCTCAAATAAAGTTGCAGTTCAGCGCTCGTGTGTGCGTTGCCTCGTCTTGTGTCCTTGTGTAGCATGCGCTGTTGAAATTATTATTAAAATTGCGTTTTCTGTTTTAAGTTGCAAATGGAATCTTCCTTTTCGCTTCTTCTTCCACAAACTGCATCAAACAAGGAAGCACGAAATCGACAAGGACGATGAATGTAGGCTGGCAGAGTCCTACGTACGTATTATACTCTGGTCTGTCATAGCAATGTTCACCTCAAATTCAGGTGGAAACAACGCTTATAAAATCCCTGTCAACACACAGGCGCAGACAGTCCGGGGAATTGGTGGAGTAGAATTTCCCATTTTCGCTGCCTTGATGATGACTGTTACGAATCCAGTGCAGTCTTTGGCGCTATCCAAGGAATGCAAAAATAAAGTAAGAAGAAACTTCGGTACGCATTTTGGATTGTGCCTTGTGCCTTGTGTCTCGTTGCGCCGGCTTATGCATTAGGCCTTTTGTGCATCGAAAATAATTGTAGTGGTAGAAAGGGGCGCACAAATGTAATTACACTTGGTTATTTAAATTATCTTTCAATTTTATCAAGTCCTGCAAGTTTTGTAGACGTGGTCAGACACATCTGCAGCGAAATGACCGATTTAACAAAAGAGATCACTTAGCCAGTGCCTTGTTCTATTAATGTGTGGCCTCTGCCACAACAACGAATGCTACTGCAACGAACTTTCTTGTTTAATGAACGTTTAGGCGTTATCAATCGCGCATAGCTACTTCACAACGACCTAAGGTGATAAAGCTATGGTTCCTCGGGAAATAATTTTAACCTAGCATTTCACACCTGTACTTGCTGCACGAGGCACCGCAATGTCGCAAAATGAAACCAGCCTGCACAGACCGCCTGAAAAAAACTGCGGTTTTTCCTGTTTGGCAAGCGAAAGCCGCGTGTTTAACGGCAGTAGAGTTTTGACACGGAGACCAAGGCTATATAATCAGTAGAGGATGAATGGAAAACACTAGATTAGGCTAATGAATTAAGGACCAGCGCATCATCATAAGCGACGCCCGTCATAGAGTATCAGTTCACCCAACCAGACCATGACTTCAGCAAATTTGTGCGCCTTCTTCCCAGACGGTTAACTCCATTGTTTATGCCTGGTGCACAGGTGTCCGAGCCAGGAGCATCCCTAATCAACAGTCCTTTAATCTATGTTAAGGATAAGAATTTTTCTCGTGTGCTTGGTGGTGATGAAAGTTTTGAAGCGGAGAGCGTTTGGCTAAGAAGTTTTGAGAAATGCCACGACATTGTTCGGAAAACTATAACTAAATAAGAATGTATCTCTCCGCATGAACTCGCCGACAACAGGAGCGAGTGAGATCTGGTGGTGGTGAAAATATTTTAATGAAATGGTTTAGGAGGTTGTAGCCGTGGTTGGAGCTCTCAGTCCGGAACCCCATTGGCGTAGGCTGCTGTCCGGGCTCTTTCGATGAGTTGCTTTTGACTCTTTCCGTCCGAGCTGGACAGAGCTGCCTCCCACCCCTCCTGCGTTGGCTGGTTATTAACAGTGATCGCCTGATTTCGTTGGCAGGCCCATACCATATGGTACAGGTCCGCCTTCTCCCCGCAGAATTTGCATTGTGAGTCAAATGACTCCGGGTCTATGGCATGTAGTCTTCGTGGGTTGTTGTAAGTGTTGGTCTGTAGCTTTCGGAGGTGTTGTTCCTCCCCTTTATCTAGTGTCTTAGCCGGCGGAGGGTAGACCCGACGGGATAATCTTAAGTGCTGAAGTATGTCATTGTAAGTTAGTAGTGGGGTAGGAGGTTCCACGGCATCCGCACTGGGTGCCCGGGGGAGAAATGCTCGGGCTGAGGCATGTGCGCTCTCGTTCCCTGGGATGCCCTGGTGACCTGGTACCCATATTAAGTGTTTGTGTGTGGGTTGGTAGCCACGGATGTAGCTATCTTGCAGGATTTTAGCTGCTAGCGGTGCGACCCTGCCCCTGAGGTAATTGCGATACGCTGTCTGTGAATCTGTGAGAATGTATATTGAGCTAGTGTGTGTTGCAGCTAGAGCAATCGCCACTTCTTCCGCAGCCAGTATGTCCTGGCTAGCCAGTACTAGTCCGTCGACTGTTGTATTTTGGTGCACTACCGCGACGGCCGTCATTCCCTGCTCGGGACCCGCAGCATCGACATAGAACACGCCCTCGCGCCCGCCGTAGTGTCTTTTCATGGCTTCGGCTCGTGCTTGTCGTCTTGACTGGTGAAAATCAGGGTGCATATTCCTGGGTAGTGGAGCTGCCTTGAGTTGTCCTCTCCATGAGGCTGGGATGTCGGTTTTGGTGTCTAGCTGTCGGGGGCAATTGATGTTTAAATCACTCAGGACTTGTCGGCCAGTTCGAGTTGTGGAGAGCCGTACCACCTGCGCCGTAAGGTGTGCCTCTATCAGCTCATCGATCGTGTTGTGCACACCCAGTCGCAAGAGCCGGTCCGTCGATGTCGCAAGAGGGAGTCCCAGGGCCTTCTTGTAGGCAGTTCTGATTATGATGTCGAGGTTTTTGATGTCACGCTTCTTAAGGCGGAGGTAGGGCGCTACGTAGACGACGCGGCTTACAACGAAAGCCTGCACCAGTCGCAGAGTATCGTCTTCTCGCATCCCCGATTTGCGCGTCGTTATCCTGGCGATCATCCTGGCGACTTGCTCGCTCACGAGCCGTAGTTTCTGGAGGGCAAGAAGGTTGTTGCCGTTGTTATTTATGTACAGACCCAGTATCTTCATGGTCTGAACTTCCTTGATGGGTGAGTTGTCTACGCGGATATTGATGGTGTCTTGATTCTTGCGTTGACGGAAGACTATCAGTTCGGATTTTTCGGGTGAGCACGTTAGTCCACACGCCCGGGCATAATTTTGAACTGTTGTCGCCGCGGTTTGTAGTTGTTCTTCAATCATTCCCATACTTCCCGTGGTTGTCCAGATGGTTATATCATCAGCGTACAGGGCGTGGCGTATGCCCTGTACCTGACTGAGAAGAGGTGGGAGATTTAGGAGTGCAATGTTGAAGAGAAGTGGGGATAGTACTGCCCCTTGCGGAGTGCCTCTCGTGCCCATCTTCACTTGCGTTGTGTGTTTTGAGCCGGTGCTGATGTTGACGGTTCTGTCCGTAAGGAAATCGCAGATGTACGAGTAGGCTCGTTGTCCGCAGTTCATGCTGTGGAGGTTGTTGAGGATTGTGGAGTGTTTGACATTGTCAAACGCTCCCTTGAGGTCAAGTGTTAGAAGCGCTCGGTTACTGTTTGTGCGTGCGGGATCAATGACTTCACGTTTGATTTGCAGAAGCACATCATGGGTGGACAAGTGTGCCCGAAATCCAAACATCGTGTGTGGCAGTAGCTCATTGTCCTCAAGATAATTGGAGAGACGGGTGTGGACTGCCTTTTCCATGAGTTTGCCTGCACACGACGTGAGGGATATGGGGCGCAGGTTTTCAATGCTGATTTTCTTGCCGGGTTTGGGAATAAAGTGTACATTGGCTGTTTTCCATGCTTGTGGAATGGTGCCGGTACGCCAACATTCGTTTATGTAATCCGTGAGTTGCTGCAGAGCCTCCGTGCCGAGGTTGGCCAGAAGTCCGACAGTAATTTTGTCTTGTCCCGGGGCTGTGCCTCGGCGCATATCTGCTAGTGCTGCAATGATTTCCTCTGAAGTGAAATCTCTGTCTAGGTCTTCGTTCGGTTCCCCACGGTACTCCTTATTGTAGGGTTGTGGGTCTCGCGCGGTGCAGATATAGCGACGCGTGAGTTCATCCACGAGTTCATGATCCGTGCCTTGAAAGCTGTGTAGGGCTCGATGCAAATTTCTGTGTTGTTCACTCTTCGCTTTCGGAGGGTCAATTAGGCATCGCAGAAGGTTCCATGTAGCCTTGGTGTCTAGGCGGCCTTTGAGGGATTCGCACTTCGTTAGCCAATTGGTGCGAGCGAGGTCCCATGCGTATTGGTCTGCTTGAATAGTAAGCTTGGCTATTCGAAGTCTTAGTTTCCGATTGTGTCTTTGTTTTTTCCACCGTTTTATAAGACTACGTCTTGCTTCCCAAAGGTGTAGGAGGTGGTTGTCAACAGCTGGGTGGTCCTCCGTGGTGGCAAGAGACTTTGTGAGCTTTTCTTTAAGGTCGAGTATGGAAGCCGCCCAATCTTCGTAGCTGGTTATTTGTTCGGATGTGGTTAGTTTGGTGTCCTTTCTGAATGTCTCCCAGTCTGTAATTCTGGCTTGCCCTCGTGGTTTGCTGTGCTTGTTGCTTTCGAAGATGGTCTGCAGCACGTAGTGATCGCTGCCTAGGGTCTCTCCTGTATTGAGCCACTCATAGTTGCGGGCATTGCGGACGAGCGTGAGGTCGGGAGAAGTATCCCGCGTTACGCTGGTGCCGACTCGCGTCGGGTGCTGCGGGTCCGTGAGTAGGGTCAGGGCCATGTCAGCGATGGCGGATGCTAGTTTTCTGCCTTTCGTGTCTTCCCTGGGGTATCCCCATAGGGGGCTAGAAGCATTAAAGTCGCCAACTATAGCTAGGGGAGCTTTTTGGGCTTCTCTTAGGGCTTTAAGAAAGATCACGTCGAAGGCGACGCGGTGCTGTTTGGGGCGACTATATATATTGAGTATATAGGTGCCCTTGCTGTTTCTGTGCTGTGGCAGTATTTTTATGAAGGTATATTCAATGTCGCTGTCTAGATTAAGGTCTACAGTAATTGCCGTGCATGATTTGTGGACCAAGATGCATGTCGAGGGATTTGTTTGATGTGTTGAGTATCCTCTGATCTTAGCCTCCATATTCACTTCTTGCAGGGCTATTATTTGCGGCGTATCGGGATGACAGTCTATGTATTGCTGTAATGTTTCCCTCTTCCGTTTTAGTCCCCTGCAGTTCCACTGTAGGATAGTAAGTTTATGTCTACGTTGTGGAGCCATGCTGAACACTAGAAAATTGTGCCTCATCATGTGGTGCGCCCTCAGGTTGTAGATCTGGCTGAGTGCTTGGCAGACGACGAGTTCCCATTTTACCCTGCAGCTTTGTGCCTCTGTTGTGAGAACCATCTGATAATTCCTGAAGTTTGCGGTCAATTCTGATCTCCTGCGATTGCATCCTTATTAAAACTGGTTTGAGGTTTTCCATCATGGGTTTAATAACTGATTCGAACATACTTTTGATTGTCGTCTCGATCATAATTTGTAATTTATTTTCAATGAGGTCTTGAATTGTTTTTTCCAAGCGAGTGATGCGTTCCTGGGTTTGGGGGTGCTCTGTATATTGCTGCTTTAGTGCCTGCGATGGTGGTGCCTGCGGAGTTGGTGCCTGGTGGGGTGCGTCTGGTGTAGTTGCTTGCCTCTCGGGGGTGCTAGCATCTAACTGGTGTGGAGACGGAGGGTGTAGCTCTGCCCTATCTTCTTCCATCGGACATGCCTGTTGCGTCGATGGAGGTAATGTGTTGTTTGGATTGACTGCGATGACTAACTGCTGTTTCAATGTGCTATTTTCTGATTTTAGTTGTTCAATCTCTGCTTTAAGTCGTTTGTAAGCCAACGCTTCGGGGGAGGAGGCAGCTACATCTGCCCAGCTCACCTTGCTGCCGTTGCGCTGCTCCTTGTTATGGGGTCCTGTTGTCTTCTCGGCTGGACGACTGCCGTTGTTGTGCGACACATTATCGGTAGTCCCAGGTCCATTGCTTGAAGAGCGTGAGCCGGGTGGTGCTGAGTTGTTGCTGGACTGGTCCTGGTGGGTCAGTCGGTCCCCGCTGCTCGATGGACCTCTGCTGCCGGACCGGTTCCGAAGCCTGGATCTTGACCGGTGGTTGAATTCTCCTGTCTTGGGCTTGGTTTTTTGTGATGTTCGGTACTTGTACTTGCACTGATTCGACCCCATGAGATGTGGACCTTCGCAGACCGTGCACTTGGGTTGGCAGTCGTGGGATTCTGGAACATCTTGCTGACCGCACTGCGGACATCTTGACTTCGAAGGGCAAGGGCAAACATCCGCCCGGTGTCCAAGTTTCCCGCACAGTGCGCAGGCTGGCGTTGTTTTCTTGTATAGGCGTACTGGAACCGCTTCACCGTAGTAGAAGACGTGAAACGGAACCTTTCTTCCTTCAAACGTGATGGCCGCCACGTTGGAGGAACCTAATTTTCTCACGCTCACCACTGGTGCGTCCGGGGAGCGAAGCGCGTTCGTGATGTCTTCGTTGGAAACCCTCGGGTCCACTTGTATTACTCCTTTGCAAGTGTCGTCGGAGGGGCGGAGGTAGGAGTACACTGCCTGTGCCTTGTCCCCAAGCTGAATTTCGTGAATTGCCAGGATCTTTCTGATTATTTGGGCGTCTCGCACCCCGACGACGATGATGTTCTGTTCCCATATGGGCCAAACGCTGAGCTCGGCTGAGCCCTTGTCGACGCCAGCAGCAATGTGCAAGGCGTTTCCGACCGCGTTTCTTCCCCTGAATTTGCTGAGATCCAGCGTTCCTTTAGGTTTGATTATGATCACTGCATCTTGCTTGTCCAGACGCGGCTGCGGAGGAGGCTTCCAACGCTTGACTTGCGTGCGGGGCGTCTGCTGCAGCGGCGTATCCCCTGCCGCGGTGACGCGTCCATCTGGCGTTCGACCTTTTTGCCGTGCCGAGTGGCTGTCACGGGCTGATGCGCGTTCCCACTCTTCTATCTTGCGTTGGATAATCGCCTCCGTAACCTTGTCGAAAACTGGGGTTTTCGCCTGCGGCATGGTGACAATCTGCATCCCCTCCGGGTCGTATCCCATCAGGGTCGTCATGGTTTGCGGCAGAATTTGCCCGCGGAGCCGCGGCGGGCAGCTGAGTCGTGGCCTAACTGTTAGGCTTAGCAACTCGCGCGATCCGCTTGGTCTTCAAATTCTCGAAGGATTTGAGAAAACGGTCCCACCTGAACAAGGGTGGGTGGTCTCCTCGTTGTTCTGGAAGTGTAGCCAGATGGTGTCGCAGCGCTTCGGCAAATGCTTCGGGAAAGGATCATAAAATTCGGCGGAGCCGACGTGAGACACGTCCGCTCTTCCCGACTGCTGAGGCGCGTCCGAGTGAGATCTGTAGACTGCTAAATGAATATGAAGAAAAATTCAGGGGGCACTTTGACTGTCTAAAGTGGGTAGAGGCGGAAGCGTTTTACGCACCACCTTCGCTGTTTCTGTGGCACCGGTGGCGTCACATATAATTGAGTACTAATTACTAAGTGATGACAAATCACTAATTAATGGTTAATTACTGATTAATGCCTGAATACTAATTAACTGCTAATTACTGAGGCTTAAGCTTCGCCTTTAGGAGTGGAACGCGACAGCGCGTTGTAGCGCAGCCAGGGAGTCCACGGAACACCACCCGTTCAGCGCGATGCCTTGCCCTTTAACGCAACGCTTTTTGAGGAAAGGAAATGGCGCAGTAATCCTCTGTCATCTCGGTGGACACCTGAACCGCACCGTAGAGGAAGGGAGGAAGTGGGAGTGAAAGAAGATAGATAAAGAGGAGCCGTAATGAAGAAAATGAAAATTGTATTTGAGGAAAGGAAATTACGCAGTAACTGTCTCACAAAATTCAGGGGGGGCATTTTTTGACCTAAAGTGTGGTCACTGATGCCCCTAAGAGTGGAACGCGACAGCGTCTTGCAACGCTGCCAAGGAGTCCATAGAACGCCATCGCCCATTCGGTTCTACGCCTGCTCGTTAGTAAATTGGTTTTTGAGGAAAGGAAATGTATCTGTCTCTCATTAGTCGGTGGACACCTAAACCTCGCGGGAAGGGAATGGAGGAGGATGAGAGTGAGTGAAGACACCGTATTCACTAGACGCGCCTTTGTTCATTCCAAACCATCGAGCAGGCGTGGCGGAGTGGGTAGCATGCTCGTCTCTCACGCCGAAGACCGGGGTTCGATTCCTGAGCTCGACCAATTTCTTAATCGGTTTTATTTATTTATATGGCCTGACTAGTAAAGCTAATTAGGCTAATTGGGCAATTAAGCAATTAACTAAGCTCAGTCCTACTTACTTGGAGCATCACTATACGATCCCTTCAATTGGTTGCATGGTTACTAGCCAAAGTACAATTGGCCCGGTTTGAAATTCGCGCACTGTGACGTCACGACCGTTTCCACCAATTGAAAAGCGTGACATTTTCTGTCGACAACTGCTGCTTACAACGATGAGACATTAAAGGCTTCCGCCTTAAAATAATGTTCTTAACTTGAATGAACCTCTGCATATTTATCAAGTCTTGCCCCACAAAACGTTGTATGAAAGGACAGATTGATGCAAAGACGGTAAGAACTCTGTGTAGCACCTGACCATGATATACTGCTGTAGCTGAATGCAGAGAAGGTCAAGCACCTTGTCATCGCCTCACAGGGGCCTGTATTCTGGCAGATTGCGTTTTAAACGAGAAGGCCTTAATGGCGGCTCATTTGTTCCAAGACTAACCTCTGAAGGCGAAGCCTGAGAACTAAGAAGCCCAAGATTTTTCTACGGCAGGAAAATGCCTTCTTTACCACAGAAAAAATGCCGAAGCAAATCGAAGGAGTTTGCCTGCCGCCGAACTTCGCAATATCCCTGCAGCCGCTCGACCAAGGCACAATACGGTCCTCGAAAGGCATGTATCGGGCAAAAATGCTGCCGCGGTTTCTCTTGAATCTGGACCACAAGGATGAAGACTCGATAAACTAAGCGTTTTCCGAACCAGCTACATGTTCCACGGTATGCGGAACCTCGCGTAACTGTAACTGCTTGCAATAGGTTCGGTTTACCTCAGCTTACAGCACTGCTGACCACAATGCCAGCGGCTGCACCGGCGAATGCAGGCTATCATAGCTGCCATAGAGCTCCGAAAACCGCTGGATACCTGCTGACGGGAAGTCTCAGTTCATTACCGCATCTTACGATGGGGCTAATTGTGGAGGCCATTCACGAGCGCACGAGGCCCACGAGAATGACCAAGAGTGGTGGCTATGAGCGGGGCGAAGAGCCAAGAGTGGTGGCTACCCGTGAAGCCATAGACGCATTCGGAACTGCAGTTGTTCCTTGCATCCCTGCCAGAGCTTCCTAATTAGCAGCTGTAGTGCTTGACGACATCAGGTCAGCAATAACTGCGTACACTTTGAGGCCTAGGGTTCACTAACAAAATAACCGAATTCTTCCACTGAATAAGTGCTTTGCGAGCATTGCGCGCACGGAAGATAGTTTGGTTTCTATCAAGAGAAAAAAGAACACTTTAGAGGCGCGCGCACGCACGCACACACGCCGCACGCACGCACGCACGCACGCACACGCATACGCACACACACGCACGCACACACAAACGCGCACACACACACGCACACACGCTCACACACACGCACGCACGCACACGAACACGCGCACAGGCGCACACGCACACACGCACGCACGCACGCACACACACATGCGCGCACACACACGCACGCACACACACACACGCACGCACGCACACACACACACACACACACACACACACACACACACGTGCGCGCCCGCGCGCGCGCCTTAGAACTTGACAGCAGGGGCGCCGGCGTGCCGATGCAGCTGAGGTGCCAAATCACCCGCGTAATGTACCGCGTTACAGCTACTATTGTGCCCCTTAGATAGCTTATACCAGAGCCATTGCAACATTCGCTGTAAAAGTTGGTGCCTGGTAAACTTTAAAATGCCGTAAGTTATCAAAAGGTTTCTGTTCAATCACGTTTTAGAAATGGAAAGTGCTGTGGTCGCTGCTGTAATGTGCATCAGGAAAGTTTTTGCGAAAGCGTACACACCTCGTTTTTGTCAACAGCATTGACTTTGTTTCCAGCCTGCCATGATCCTCGTGATAACAAGAAGGGAAATAATAATAATAATAGTAAAAATAAAAGAACCATAGTAAGGTTATTAATACTAACAAAGATTTATTCATCCCAAAAATGCAAAGGGCCGAACAAAAAAGCCAGCAGGGCTTGAGGAGACCTCGGCCCCTATATATACAAAGGCATCAGGGGAACAAAGAATACATATTACACAGCAGTATCTCCACTACAAAATAGCACCAAAACTTAGGATGCATACATTGAATCAAAAGGAAAAATGAGCACATTATAGAATTAGACTAATTTTGCAAGCGCAGGAAATGCTGGCAAAGACCACGGATCTGCGTACTATTTACATCATTATTTTTGAGATGTAACGTGTTTAGTCGTTTTGGTAGTTGGGAGGCGGGGAATACTGTCTAGTGTCTATTGTCTAGGCAGGCCAGTGTCCCTAAATTATCAGTACGACGAAGTAGCTCATTCTTATGCCTCGAAACCAATTGAAAATTATAGATGCCAAAAATTTCCATAATACATGCATCTTCAAAGTACTAGTTTGTATTCTGTTTGGAACTAAGCAGGAATATACGTATTGACGTAAATCCTTGTAGTGTTTGTTCATTCTTCAAAGCTGCTGGCACGCCGCTTTATCGCTTTGATTGTGATGTAAGACGTGCCTAGATTTATCTCGATTGATCGCATCCGGGCGGAGCCGATTCTACGTTGTTCCAGAATGTTCTAGTAACTTTCCAAGCTTTATCTCGAAAGTTCGCGATCAGCTTTAAAAAAAGCACGGCCGAGAGCGCCGGGAATTCTTTTCGACATCCGCCGAGCTGACCTGCTGCCCGATGCCCGCAATGCGGTCTTTTAGAAACGTTGCGGCACGCTATGTTCGACTGTGTAGTGGCGCGCACCTTTTGGGTACTAGTGTCACGGATGTTTTTAACCCGCCTCGAAGCGCGCACTAGTTCACGCAAACTGTTTACAAATATGCTGTTGTGTGTCGGCATGTTCGTTTTGTGGCGGCAGCGTGGAGTGGCTTCCTTAAATGGGCGTCCGCAAAGAGCAATGTTTCCAATGTTGCAGCGCCTCCGCACACGCCTCTTTGAGCAAGCATGCGTGGACGCACTGTCAATGAGTGAGGCTGAGTTCTTGCGCAAATGGTCGACATATTTCATCGTCCTGCGCGGCGGTCGAGTGTCGGCTTTCTTACTGCCTTACTGACGTGCTCAGTGCTGCGTCACTGCGCATGTGGTTGACTAATCAGAGCATTGAGTTCAGCAGTTTTGCTTTGTATTTTTTTTGTTGACATTAGAAAAAAAAAACCTCTTTCTACGCCGTCGCCGAGCCATTCAGTTCTTTGCGGGCGAAAGTCAGCCCAAGAAAGAGTTTCGTTTAGATGCCATTCTCGCTGTTTTCCTGTTCGCCGGAGTGCAGTCACCACTACGCGACATCTGGTGGAGGTATTAACGGATGTCCCTGTCACCCTCATCCCCTGGGAGCCACCAAAGGAGCCCGAGCTGTCTCGAAGAAGGTCACGAGGAAGTCGCAGAAGCCGCCCCAACTGAAGACAGAGGGCGAAACAGCTGTCGTCTCCAGAGGCGTCCACCAGAATTCGGACTACTACCGAACCGCACGCCAGCAAAGAAGGTCTCCTCAATTCCGACGTCAACGATGGCTGCGACATCCGCCCCCATTATTTTCCACCAGCCCGACAGCCGCCCACGTTCAATGGTTCATCGGGTGCGGATCCTGAAAAATGGCTGGAACAATTTGACCACGTCGCCGTGTTCAACATTTGAAATTACGACGCAAAAGTAAGCCATGTTTTGTTTTCACTGGATGGACCAGCCAGTATTTGAATCGAAAACGGCGCTTCTCTGGTGACGTGTGAATCGTTCAAGCGGGGGTTTCTGAAGACATTCACAAGCATCATCAGGAAAGAAAGATCTCAGCTGCGTCTAGAGCCGCGCATGCAGCAACCGAATCAGACAGTGTCTGCGTACGCAGAAGACATGAAGCGCCTTTTTCGACGCGTCAATGCTTATATGACGGAAGAGAAAAAGGTGGAGCTTTTGATGCTTGGGGCAAAAGAGACACTTTTTGTTGGTCTGACCCGCAATCCACCGAGGACCGCCGCTGAATTCACCAACGAAGCAGCCACCATTGAGAAAACTCTGGGTGCACGAGCTCGCCATTTTTCTCGACAGCTCCGAGAGACCTCAAACACCTTCTTGGACGTAACCTACGGTATGTCATCCGCGAAATTGTACGGGAGTAGTTGCGTCACCTACTGCTATCTTCCAACCAGCCTCAAGTTGGCACCCTTGAAGAAATCGTCCGCGAAGAAGTGCAGCATGCGCTTGGCACCCCGCCATCTTCGCCTCCAGCTGAAGCTCCAGCCTTAACTGACGCTGCTGCAGTACGCAGTCCTCAGCCCCAACGACAAAGCTGAAGTCCGCCTCTTCGACGTGAACCAGCTGTTCCCGAACGCCACCACCCTGGCCTCGCCCGCCCAGCCTACGGACGAACGCCCAAGCCCCAGGAAGTGCGGCGCCTGGAGGACTTCCGACAACCGCCCGCGGTGCTTCCATTGTGGTGAAGCCGGTCATATTCTTCGTCACTGACTGTACCGCCCCATCGCTGTACCGCCGCATGCCTGTACCGCCGCGTCGCCACGCCTCAGCTACGCAGCGGCGGTGAGACGCTAATATCCCAGCCCCCACAGGGAAACTAAAGACAGCAACCTCTGGAGGTGAGGTTGCTCACGAGCGAATCACCGAAGATCCTCCAACGACCGCGCCACATGAAGATGCCGCTACCGACACGCCGACGCCGCTTACAATGACAACTTCGAGCACTACGCAAAACGCCTTGAAAACGACGCCGCCACCAAGAAAAGGTTCGACGGCACGCCCTGCCCACGATTTCGATACCCGACGAAGCAACGACCCGACGCAGAGGACGACGTGCGACGCCAGAGCCAGGACATCCGACTTAGAAGTCGTTATCGACGGCCGAAAAGTCACCGCTCTAGTCGACACAGGAGCCGATCATTCGGTGATGAATGAACTATTCGCTGCGCAGCTGAGGAAAGTAACGACCGCTTGGGACGGCCCGAAAATTCGCACCGCAGGGGGGCAATTCATTACGCCATGAGGACGATGCACAGCGCGAGTGACTCTCAAGGGACATACCTATCCCGCAACATTCGTAGCTCTACGGCAATGTTCCCGCAAAGTGATCTTGGGCATGGATTTCCTTAATGAGCATCAGGCGGTCATCAACCTGCGATCCAAGCTGACCACGCTTTCCACGCATGAGGCCATCCTATCGATGAGAACTCCGGAACATCACGTTGCGCTTAGTGTGCTGGAGGAACAAGTGAGTGTCCTACCCCGCTCAAGCGTCATCGTCAGGGTAGGCATCACGGAAGCCAGTAACACTGAAGCGATCATTTAAGGGAACGTGGAGTCGCTTCAAGACCGAGGAATAGGCATCGCAAGATGCACAGCACATTTCCGCAATTGCCAAGCCGAAGCACTGCTGACAATCTTCATCGAAGAATACCGGCACGGTCACAGAGGAACGACGACTGTTTCCTTCGACAAAAATATCCGACGTACGAGACTTACTGGCCCTCTCCGACCCATCCGTAGATTAGCCTTATCAAGAGAACTCGCCCACTTTCGACATCAACCCAGCCCTGCCCCGGAACAGACAAGACCAGATCCGCAATCTGCTTCGAAGCTACAGCGAATGCTTCTCGCCATCGCCGAAGGTGCGACGAACGCCGATTGCTAAGCATCGCATTATACCCGACCAGCACGCCCGACCTCTCCGCCAAATCCACTACCGAGTGTCGCCGCGAAAACCACAAGCCATCCGGGACCAAGTGGAAGAAATGCTTCGCGAGGACGTCATCCAAGCTTAAAGCAGTCCCTGGGTGGCACCAGTTGCTGTAGTCAGAGAGAAAGACGGCGCACTTCGATTCTGTGTTGAATATCGTCGCTTAAACAACACAAATAAGGATGTCTACTCCCTCCCCAACATCGAAGACACACTGGATCGGCTCGGCAACGCTAAGTATTTTTTATCGATGGGGCTCAAGAGCGGCTACTGGAAAATTGAGGTCGATGAAAGATATCGCGAGAAGACCGCACTCATCAATCCAGATGACCTTTTTGAGTTCAAAGTGATGCCGTTTGGTCTCTGTTCCGCACCAGCGACATTTCAGCGAGTAATGAATACAATGCTGGCAGGCCTGAAGTGGAAGATTTGTCTGGTGTAATTATATTGTCACGTTGTAGTGACAGCAGTACAGCGGTCATGAATACAGCAACAAGGCTTGCAAACGAAGCTCTTTATTTGGGCTGACTTGCGCCCGCAAAAGAACTGAATCACTCGGCGGCGGCGTAAGCAATAAATGTGCTCGTCAGTCGTCGAACTACGAATGCCTGCCGCTCGCGGCATCGCTCTATTTAAAGCCGACAAGGAAACTTGGAGATAACAGGAAAAGATCCTCTACAGTATTCTAGAAAAGGGTAGATGCCGCTCTTCATGGCTGCGATCAATCGAGATTAGTCCGGTCGCTTCTCGCGTCACGAACAAAAATGATAACAACCCTTTCCTGCGGCCTTGAGCGCGAATGAACGGACACTACAATGATACGTGGCATTACCCCCTCCCAAAGAAGCATTGTCTCGATGCTTTAAAATGAAAATAAACACGGAGAATGGAAACTTTGAGTCTTTTAGCGTTCATAATATGGCTTCAGGCGTACGACATGTACGACTTCCGGGCGAGTGCGGCGTCGCTGAGATGCTGTCGTGCCGTCGGGGATGACTTCATAGTCGAGGTCACCGATGCGACGGAGAACCCTGTACGGGCCAAAGTAGCGTCGCAGCAACTGTTCACTCAATCCACGGCGGCGAACTGGCGTCCATATCCAAACAAGATCACCTGGCTTGTAATGCGGGTCTCGTCGGCGCAGAATGTAGCGTCGGGCGTCGGTGTGCTGCTGGTCTTCAATGCGAAGCCGCGCATGTCTTCGGGCTTCCTCAGCGCGATGAAGGTAGGCGGCGACGTCAAGGTTGTCTTCGTCAGAAACGTGCGGGAGCATTGCGTCGAGTGTTTTCGTGGGCTTGTTGCCGTATACCAGCTGGAATGGGGTAAACCTGGTTGCCTCCTGGACGGCAGTATTATAAGCGAAGATCACGTAGAGCAGAATGGAGTCCCACGTCTTGTGTTCGGCGTCGATGTACATGGAGAGCATGTCTGTGATGGTCTTGTTCAGACGCTCTGTCAGTCCGTTGGTTTGTTCATGATAGGCAGTTGTCCTCCGATGTCTTGTCTGGCTGTAGTTTAAAATGGCTTGCGCCAGCTCCGCTGTAAATGCCGTTCGTCTGTCTGTGATGAGCACTTCAGGGGCGTCGCGTTCCTGGAGAGTTTGTTCGACAAAAATTTTGCAACTTCTGTTGCGGTATCACTAGGCAACGCTTTTGCTTCGGCGTAGCGGGTCATGTAGTCGGTGGCCACGATGATCCACTTGTTACCTGATGATGAAGTCGGAAAGGGGCCGAGGAGGTCCATCCCAATTTGCTGAAAGGGCTTAGTTGGCGGTGGTACGGGGTTCAGGAGTCCGGCTAGTCTAGTCGGAGGCGTTTTGCGTCGCTGACACTCACGGCACGTTTTCACGTAATGGGAAACGTCGGTAGCTAGCCGCGGCCAATAGTATTTCTGGATGCGGTGCAACGTGCGAGCAATCCCGAGATGCCCTGCAGTCGGCTCATCATGACATGTCTGCATAATTTCTTGCCTGAGATTTTTGGGCACGACAAGAAGATGCACTGTCCTGTTGGGCGCGAAGTTCTTCTTCAGGAGGGCATTTTTGTGGAGGACGAAGGACGACAGTTGGCGCTTGAACCCCCGGGGAGGCGATGCGGTCTTGCTATTCAAATAATCAACTAGGCTTTGCAACTCAGGACCCGAGCGCTGCTGCTGCGCGAAACTGCTGGCGCTTACCGGCCCTAGGAAAGCGTCGTCGCCTTCCTCTTCCGGTGCTGCGTCTACGGGGTCTTGCGATAGGCAGTCTGCATCGGAATGCTTGCGGCCAGATTTGTAGACAACAGTTATGTCGAATTCTAGAAGACGCAGGCTCCAACGAGTACGGCGGCCGGAAGGATCTTTCAAATTGGCCAGCCAGCACAGAGCATGGTGATCGCTCACAACCTTGAATGGTCGTCCGTATAGGTAGGGGCGAAATTTGAACGTGGCCCAAATAATGACGAGACATTCTTTCTCTCTCGTCGAATAGTTGGCTTCGGCTCTCGACAGTGAACGGCTAGCGTACGCGATAACTTTCTCCTGTCTGCCATTTTTCTGAACGAGGAACGCTCCTAAGCCCACACTGCTTGCATCGGTATGAACTTAGATTTTGGCGTTTTCATCAAAGTGCCCGAGCACAGGAGGGGACTGTAAGCGGCGCTTCAGCTCGTTGAAAGCTTCCTCTTGCGGCCTTTCCCATTTAAAAGGCACGTCAGTCTTGGTAAGTTGGGTCAAAGGTTCAGCGATTCGCGAAAAGTTCTTGAAGAATCGCCGGTAATAAGCGAGCAATCCAAGGAATCTACGTATAGCTTTCTTGCCATTAGGCAGTGGAAGATCTGCGATCGCAGCCGCCTTCTGAGGGTCTCCATGCTTGCTTACGACGTGACAAAGGAACAGCAGCTCCTCGTAGGCGAAGTGGCACTTCTCCGGTTTCAGTGTCAGGCCTGAAGACTTGATCGTTTCCAGCACTATCCGAAGCCTTCTGAGGTGGTCTTCAAAGCTTGAGGAGAAGACAACAACCTCATATAAGTAGACTAGGCAAATCTGCCACTTCAAGCCTGCGAGCACCGTATCCATTACTCGCTGGAACGTCGCTGGGGAAGAGCAGAGGCCGAATGGCATCACCTTGAACTCGAAGAGTCCGTCTGGCGTGATGAACGCATTCTTCTCGCGATCTCTTTCGTCGACTTCAATTTGCCAGTAGCCGCTCTTCAGGTCCATCGATGAGAAGTACTTAGCGTTGCATAGCCGATCCAATGTGTCGTCGATGCGGGGGAGGTGGTAGACATCCTTCTTCGTAATGCTGTTCAGGCGGCGGTAATCGACGTAAAAGCGAAGGGTGCCGTCTTTCTTTTTCACTAGGACAACTGGTGCTCCTAAGTGCTCCTTGATGGCTGGATGATGTCGTCACGTAGCATTTCCTCTACTTGCTAGCGGATAGCTTGGCGTTCTATCAGTGATACGCGGTAGGGGCTCTGCCGCAGTGGTAGCTCGTGTTCGACTGTGACAATGCTGTGCTTGGCAAGCCGGGTTCGGCGCACATTCGATGCTGATGAGAAGCAATCGCTGTACGTTTGAAGAAGACTGCGTATTTGGTCTTGTCTGCTCCGGGCAATGCCGGGTTGATGTCGAACGTGGGTTGATGGCCTTGGTCAGTTGGTTGTGCGGGTTGGTCGGGTAGGGCAAATACGTCTCTAATGTCTGCCAGCTCGTCGAGGAAAGCGATCGTAGTACCTTTGTTTAGATGCGGATATTCTTCGGTGAAGTTGGTTAGCAACACCTGGGCTTGGCTATTCCGGATTTGGGCAACTCCCTTTGCGACGTCCAGTCCTCGATCAAAGAGTAACTGGGTGTTCCCCTCGACGACGCCTTCGGCAGTTTCGATGTCTCCAGTGCCTATGCAGGCGACGACACTTGATCGGGGCGGCACGCTCATTGCTTCGTCGAGGACGTTTAAGGCAATGTGATGGGTCGCTGTCGTCGCGGCAGATATGGCTTTGTCCGTGGAAACTTGATCGACTTGGATCGAAGGTCGATGATCGCCCGATATTCATTCAGGAAGTCGATTCCCAAAATCACGTCTCGCGAGCATTTCTGTAGGACCAGGAAGGTTGTAGCATAGGTTCGCCCATTTACTCTAACTTTCGCGGTGCAGCGTCCTGACGGCGTAATAAGGTTACCACCTGCGGTGCGGATCAGCCGGCCATCGCAAGTTGTTGTCACTTTCCTGAGTCAGACAGCGAGTGGCCCGCTCATGACTGAGTAGTCAGCTCCCGTGTCGACCAAGGCAGTAACCGCGTGACCGTCGACCGTAACTTCAAGATCACTTGTTCGCGTTCTCGTATTGTACGTTGTCTTCTTTGTATGATCTCGGCTTTGTCGGGCAGTGAGACTGCGGTGGGCGTACTCCGACGTTACTTCTCTGGGCAGTGGTATAAGGTTCAAGTCTGGCCGCGTCGTCGTCGTCGGTGTTGTCGTTGTAGTTGAGGCATGGTCTTGCGTTTTCGTCGATGGAGGGTCTTTGATCTTGCGCTCTGAAGGAACCTCACCTCCAGAGGCTGCTTTATTCAGTTTAACCTTCGGGGGCTGGGGGAGCGCCCACGCATCGTGTAAGCTCGGCTAAGAGATACAAAGCGCGGTGAATATAGCGACAAGGAACGCGATAGGCAGCTCGGCGATGAGTATTCTTCCCGACGCAAAACCTCCTCCTTTCGGCTGGTCGCTGGCCGGGTCGGGGTCGTGGAGAGTCGTAAGAAAACCCTCGGGTGCCCAGTCTTCTTTATGGGCAGTGCCGGAGGACATGACCGGCTTCGCCACAGTGGAAGCATAGTGGGCGGCGCTGGTTGGGAGTTCTCCACTCGTCGCATTTCCTCGGGGGCGTGCGACGCTCGTAGGACGGGCGGGTTGGGGCGAGAGGGCGGCGGTCCAACGGAGCTGGCTGAGGGCGATAGGGGCTTGGGTCCTGTCGTCGTGGGGCAGGACGTCGCACAGCTGCGGCGTAAGTCATGGCTGGGGGCTGCAGAGGCTGCATGGGTGTCGGCGTCACACCCAAGGCCTGTTGAACCTCCTCCCGGACGACGTCAGTGAGCGATGAAAGCTGCGGCTGCGTTCCCGTTGGCAGCAATCGTCGGAACTCTTCTCGCACAACTTGACGGATATTCTCCCGCAGGTTATCGTTGTTAACGGTGTCCAGGCAGTTTGTTGAGAAGACGCGCTGCTGGCGGTCATATTGGCGGGCTCGGGCATCAAGAGCTTTTTCCATTGTGGATGCCTTTTGTACGAATTCCGCGACGTTTTTCGCTGGGTTGCGGACGAGGCCGGCAATGAGTTGCTCTTTAACTCCTCGCATAAGCAACTTCACCTTCTCTTCTTCCTTCATGCTCTCGTCGGCACGCCGGAAGAGACGCTTGATTTCCTCAGTGTACACTGCAACGGTCTCGTTTGGGTGTTGTATGCGAGACTGTAGCAGCTGCTGGGCTCTCTCCTTTCTCACGACGTTTGTGAAAGTTTTGAGAAGCCGCTCCTTGAAGGTTTCCCAGTTCGCAAGGCTGGTTTCTTAATTCTCCAACCAGACTCTTGACGGTTCGTCCAGGGCGAAGAGCGTCAAATGAAATGCTAACAAAACACTTGAATCGCGAGCTCAAAAACTCAAGCATATTAGAGGCTGGAGATGAAATACAGGCGTGGGCTATTAACATTTGAGAAGAGCGGTCTTTCCGGCTTCGATGGGAAAATCAACTGCTCATGTATTTTGCCTCCCTAGTATAATATCTGCGAGTTGTGCTGTTCGCGTTTCAATTGGCGTGTTCGAGTTTCAATTGACGCTGCTAGTACCTAAATTTCATGGCATCGTCCCAGTTGTTGAAGACAGCCACACGGTCGAACTGCTCCAGGCATTCTTCGGGGTCGGTGCCAGGCGAAGCATCGAAGGTTGGTGGCACCCGGGGCTGCTGCAGAATGATAGGAGTGGTCGTCTGGGGCAAGCTCATGGTGGACGTTGCTACTTGCTTTCGCTTCCGGGTAGGGCCCGGCAGAGTCCCGAACTCAGGTGCGTCACCTAGCAGACGTCGGTCTGCGCGGTGGACTAGAGTCAGGTCCTCCGGTGAATGACTCAGAGGGCTGGCGTCACGACTTGCTGGGGGTGTCCGGTACATGGAAGACTACCCAGCACCTCCACCAGATGTCACGTTGTAGTGACACCAGTCCAGCGGTCAGGAACACAGCAACAAGGCTTGCAAACGATGCTCTTTATTTGGGCTGACTTGCGCCCGCAAAAGAACTGAATCACTCGGCGGCGGCGTAAGCAACAAACGTGCTCGTCAGTCGTCGAACTACGAATGCCTGCCGCTCGCGGCATCGCTCAATTTAAAGCCGGCAAGGAAACGTCGAGATAACAGGAAAAGGTCATCTACAATATTCTGGAAAAAGGTAGATGCAGCTCTTCGTGGCTGCGATCAATCGAGATTAGTCCGGTTGCTTCTCGCGTCACGAACAAAAATGATAACAACCCTTTCCTGCGGCCTTGTGCGCGAACGAATGGACACTACAATGATACGTGGCAATATGATGTCGTTCCCCCCCCCCCTCCCACGCACACACACATTGATGAACACCTAAAAAGGCTTCGAGCAGTAGCACTACGCGCGATCAAATCGTCCGGCCTATCCTTGAAAGCAGAGGAGTGCCGCTTTGCCTATGAAGAGCTGCTGTTTCTAGGCCACATCGTTAGCAAGGAGTGAGTACAGCCAGACCCGCAGAACACAGCTGCTATCGCAATGTTTCAGCCGCCGGCCGATAAGAAGACTGTACGCAGATTCCTCGGACTGTGCTCGTATTACCGGCGATTTGTCAAGAACAGGTCGCGCATCGCCGAGCCACTGACCCACGTGGCAATGGCACTCGTGCCATTTGAATTGGAAGCGCCGTAAGTGGAAACCTTAAAAGAACTTCAGCGTCAGAACTTCAGTCCCATCCGATCCTTGCGCATTTTGAAGAAAACGTGGAGATTGAAATTCATACCGACGCACGTAGCGTGGGCTTAGAGCGCTATCCTCATTGAGTAAACTGACGGACTGGAGAAAGTAATAGCATTCGCTAGCCGTTCCCTGTGCAAGGCTAACTATTCGACAACTGAGAAGGACGGCCTTCGAATCATCTGGGCTACGTCGACCTTTAGCTCCTGCATGTGCGGAAGACAGTTCCAGGAAGACAATGATCACCATGCACTGTGCTGGCTCGGCAATTTGAAAGACCCCTCCGGCCGCCCAGCTCGATGGAGCCTGCGCTTCAGGGCGTTTGACGTAACCGTCGTTCACAAGTCCAGATGCACGCACTTGTCGCCGACCGCCTGTCATGACCCCATGTAAACGTACCTCCGGCCGACGACGATGATGACGCCTTACTGAGACCCATGAGCTCCAGCTGTTTTGCACAGCAGCAACTCTCGGGACCAAAAAGCCTCATCGAGTATTTGGAGGGCAAGGTTTCTTCACTCCTTCCCCCTTTTCATTCAAACGAGGATTGGCTGCGTTTTATGCACAGAACCTCCTTGTTGTACCTGTAAGTCTGCGCGAAGAAGATTCTCGGGCTTCGGACGACGACCCGACAGCTGGATGTCTCGGGTTTTCTCGTACCCTCCGCTGCATTCAAGACAAGTGTTACTGGCCCCGACTGTTTGCCGATGTCGCACATTATGCGAAAACCTGCCGAGATTGTCAGCGACGAAAGATCCTTCGAAACCGACCAGCAGGAT
Source organism: Amblyomma mixtum (assembly GCF_055824585.1). Taxonomy (NCBI): domain Eukaryota; kingdom Metazoa; phylum Arthropoda; class Arachnida; order Ixodida; family Ixodidae; genus Amblyomma; species Amblyomma mixtum. The sequence continues at coordinate 176,364,003 of NC_143016.1, forward strand.
GTTTGAACCCCATTGAACTCCCCTCTAGGCCCTTTCAGCAGATCGGCATGTGTTTGCTTGGCCTTTTCCCGTAGCCAATGTCTGGAAATAATTGGATTATTATAGCGACCGATTACCTGGCTCGCAACACCGAGGCAAAAGCCCTACCGAACAGAACAGCAACAGAAGTCGCCAAATTTTTTGTGAAGTGCATTCTTGTGCGACACGGCGCTCCCTATGTGCTCATCACGGACAGAGGAACAACATTCACGGCGGAACTGACGCAAGCCATCCTCCATTACAGCCAAACCAGCCACCGGAGGACAACTGCATACCACCCGCAGACCAACGGACTGACCGAGCGCCTCAACAAAACCATCGCCGATATGCTCGCCATGTATGTCGATGCCGAGCACAAGACTTGGGACGTCATCCTGCCTTACGTTGCCTTCGCCTACAACACTGCAGTGCAGGAGACCTCCCAGATGACGCCTTTTAGGCTCGTCCACGACCACGCTCGACGCCATGCCGCCCAACATTACCGAAGAAAATAATGTAGACGTCGACCTTCAATGCGAAGGATATGATGATAATGATGAATTTTTATGGCGAAAGGGCAGCTTTGGTCAATTAGCGCCATTGCACAAGGTAATTTGCATTGCACAAGGTGGCATCGAATACTCAGTGCCCAAACATTGTACCCTAAAGGAGCCGAGCACCAGGCCAGGGGAAAGCTTGTACCCATTGTATCACTGGTGGGTACCCGGCGTTACTTGGAATCGAACATTTTGGGTGGAAAAAACAACGCGAAGGGGCGGAAGACAAAGAAGGAAACCACAGGGACGAGCGCGGACGAGCGCTCATCCGTGTGGTTTCCTTCTTCTTTGTATTCCGTCCCTTCGCGCTGTTTTTTACGCCCAAAATGAACGTATACCAATTTGCACAACTTTCCATTCTACTTCATTGGAATCGAACCCCGCACCTCCCGAGGTGGATGCTCAAGCCACTAGGCCATCGCTGCGGTCAAAGCGCAGAAGCCCGAAGACTTGCCCGATTACGGATCAAAGACCAGCAGCGTACCGACGCCAGACAATATAATCTACGAAGACGCAACGCGGAATACAAGCCAGGAGAATGAGTCTGGGCTTGGACGCCCATTCGCCGCCGCGTATTGAGTGACAAGATTTTGCGACGCTATTTCGGCCCGTACAAGGTTCTTCGTCGGCTAGCTGAAGTGGAATATAAAGTCGCCCCTGACCAAATGACTGCATCCGAACGACGCCGTGTACGACCAGAAGCGGTCCATGTCGTCCGCCTAAAGCTATAATAAGCTCTGAAGGACGTTGGGTTTCCACATTGAGTGTATATTTTTCCGCAATCTATTTTTAATTGTTTGTAGTCGCCTTATATTTTAAAGCATCGGATCAATGCATCTTTGAGAGGGGAGTAATGCCGCGAATCTTTGTAGTATTTGTTCAGTCTTCAAAGCTGCCGGCACACCGCTTTAACGCTTTGTTTGTGATGCAGGACGCGCCTAGATTTATCTCAATTCGTCGCATCCAGCTGGAGCCGGTTCTAAGTTGTTCCAGTCTGTTCTATTAACTTTCCAAGCTTTATCTCGAAAGTTCGCTATCAGCTTTTTTTAAAAAAGAGAGCGGCCGACAGCGGCGGGGATTCTGTTGGACGACCGCCGAGAACGCTTGTTGCTACGCCGCCGCCGAGTCTTTCAGGTATTTGCAGGCGCAAGTCAGCCCAAATAAAGTGTTTCGTTTGGAAGGCATTCTCTAAGTTTTCCTGTTCGCAGGACTGCAGTCACCACTACGTGACAATATTGTCCCCTTCTTTTGAAGCAGATAAATTTTCTCAAGATTATTTAGAGTGGTCATGCCCCAAATAAGGTGACAATAATTTAAATGGGAAAAAACAAACATTTATATATGAGCTCCTTAATCCTCGCTGGAAGCATTGTTTTCAGGCGATATAGATGTCCTACGAGTCGAGCGAGTTTTGGGAACATAGTATCTACATGATGATTCCATGACATTGATTTCTGGAAAGACAAATTCAGGTGTTTGAAATTAATATACAGAAGTTTATTGGTTGTGTAATGAGACGACTCGCACAATTAGTGTGGATGGCCGGTCTTTGTTCAAGCGGTGCTGCTCAGCAGGCCAGCGTTCGCAAGCGCGCACCCGAGCTTCGTCAGCTTCGTCTTCTGACTTCCTCCTCTCCTTCGTCGGCGATAGCCGCTGGGGCAGCAAACCCCAACTCTCTTACAATACCCCCGGGGTGAAAAGGCGCCATCCTGGCGGCCTAAGGGCTCGAGACGATAGCTTGGTCGTAGTAGGGCTTTAGGCGGTCTAGGTGCACAATTTCACAGCCGCGGCGGCGATTATCAGACGAAGGCGTGATGGGCACGGTCAGATAGTTAACTGGGGATGTCTGCTCAACAACGCGATAGGGGCCTTGGTATTTTCTCAGCAGTTTTGTAGACTGCCCCGAGCTGGAGGAGGGCACCTAAAGCCAAACCAAGAAGTCAGGAACATAAGACGGCGGCAGACCGGGGGAAGCTGCGCGGGCGCTTTTCTGACGGTGCTGGTCGTGAGAAGTAAAGGAACGGACCAGTTGACGGCATTCATCGGCGTGCGCAGCGGCTTGAGAGACCGTGGTCAATTAGGACGAATCGGGGCAGTAAGGGAGTATGGTGTCCATGATGGAGGAAGGCTCGCGGCCATAGAGAAGAAAATACGGGGAAAAACCAGTAGTGGCTTGCGTTCCAGAATTGTAAGCGTAGGTAACGAAAGGTAGAACGCGGTCCCAGTCTGAGTGATCGGCAGAAATGTACTTGACCATCATGTCGCCGAGGGTCCGGTTAAAGCGCTCGGTCATGCCGTTCATCTGCGGATGGTACGAAGACGTCGTGCGGTGAACAATATGACACTCCCGAAGGAGGGCTTCCACGACGCCGGACAAGAAGACGCGACCCCGATCGCTGAGCAATTCCTTAGGCGCACCGTGACGAAGAATGATGTTCTGAAGTATGAAACCGGCTACTTCAGAGGCAGTCGCAGCTGGTAACGGTGCAGTTTCGGCATAGCACGTGAGATGATCAATGGCGACGATGATCCAGCGGTGGCCGGCGGCATTGAAGGGAAGAGGGCCATAAAGGTCAATTCCAACACAGTCAAATGGCCGGACGGGACACAGTAAAGGTTGCAGAGGAGCAGGTGAGTGCGGTGGTGGGTTCTTGCGATGCTGACATTCCAGGCAAGGGCGTATGTACTGGCGGACAAAACGGTACATGCCCCGCCAACAATACCGAAGGCGTAGGCGGGTGAAAGTTTTCAGCAGACCGGCATGAGCGCATTGTGGGTCGTCGTGACAACTGGCACAAATGGCGGTGCGGAGATGTCTACGAAACACGAGCAGCCATTTGCGACCATCGAGGAGGTAGTTCCGACGGTACAGCAGCTGGTTACGCACGACAAAGTGATGAGCTTGACGACGGAGTGCTCTATTAGGGATGCGCGCTGAGGGGTTGGCTAAGAAATCCAGAAGAGAAGTAATCCAAGGATCATTGCGCTGCTCAGAAGCCATATCAATGTTGTCAAGAGAAGGTGTGAGGCCGGAAATAGATGGCGAGTCAGGATCAGAGGTCACAGGGGAGCGCGACAGAGCGTCGGCATCGGAGTGTTTACGACCGGAAAGATAAATGACCCGAATGTCGTAATCTTGCAAACGGAGAGCCCCACGAGCGAGGCGGCCAGATGGATCTTTGAGTGAAGATAGCCAGCAAAGGGCATGGTGATCTGTAATGACATCGAACGGGCGCCCATATAAGTAAGGACGAAATTTTGTGAACGCCCAAATAATCGCCAAACATTCTTTTTCTGTGACGGAATAATTAGTCTCCGCTTTTGTGAGTGTACGGCTGGCGTGAGCAACGACGTACTCATTGAAACCAGATTTTCGCTGAGCTAGAACGGCACCGAGACCAATGCCGCTGGCGTCCGTGTGGAGTTCTGTAGGCGCGGAAGGGTCGAAATGGCGCAAGATCGGAGGAGAGGTGAGAAACTGGCGCAGCGTTGCAAAAGCTTCGTCGCATGCAGGGGACCAAGCCGACAAGTCTTGGCTACCAGCGAGAAGTTGCGTCAGCGGGGCGATAACGGCAGCAAAATTCTTGATGAACCCGCGAAAGTAGGAGCAGAGTCCAAGAAAGCTTCTGTGTTCTTTAAGGAAGGTGGGCTTCGGGAAATCAGCAACTGCGCGGTGCTTGGCAGAGTCCGGGAGTACACCATCCTTGGACACGACGTGGCCTAGAATAGTCAGCTGTCGGGCGCCAAACCGACACTTTTTCAAGTTCAGCTGCAGGCCAGCGTCACTGAGACAGCGAAAAACACTCTCGAGGCGGAGAAGATGAGACGGAAAATTCTGGGAGAAGATGAGAACATCGTCCAAGTAGCAGAGGCATGTCTGCCATTTAAGACCACGGAGGATGTTATCCATCATACGCTCAGAAGGGGCAGGAGCGTTGCAGAGACCGAAGGGCATCACATTAAATTCATACAGCCCATCAGGTGTGATGAAAGCTGTTTTCGGGCGATCTACTTGGGCCATCGGCACCTGCCAGTACCCAGAGCGCAGATCCAACGAAGAAAAGTACTCCGCTCCCTGCAGGCAATCTAACGCGTCATCTATACGAGGCAGGGGGTAGACGTCCTTCTGAGTAATTTTGTTTAGCCGGCGGTAGTCTACGCAGAATCTAATGGAGCCGTCCTTTTTCTTGACGAGCACGACCGTAGAAGCCCACGGGCTGTGAGAAGGCTGGATCACGCCGCGGTGTAGCATGTCGTTCACCTGTTCATCAATGATGCGGCGCTCGGTGGAGGAGACGCGGTAGGGGCGTTGGCGCAAGGGTACATAGGTGCCAGTGTCGATATGGCGGCGAACGGCTGTTGCACGACCCAAAGGTGCTTGAGGGGAGTCGAAGGATGCGCGGAAGAGCTGCAGCAAAGCGATGAGCTGGGCGCGGTGCTGAGGTGGTAGAGCGGCATCGACAGAATGGAAAAACATATCCGGGGAGGACGGGTCGGCGATGTCGGCGGTAGGATTGAGGGCGTTGATGTCATGGGCGTCAGGGTCATCAAGGACAGGAGAAGCGTCGTCGGGATCCATGACATCAACTGTGCCAAGCGATTCTCCCCGAAGTAAAGTGGTGGGGAAAGGCAACGGGTTCGCGACATATAGGGCGCCGCAACCACCAGAAAGTGTGAGCACGGCATGAGGAAGCATGACAGATTTTCGGTGCGCACAAAGAGGAGAGAGTGAATAAAGAACAGTAGGGTCAAAGAGGGCAGCACAAGTCAGCGGCACGACAACAGATGCGAAAGCTGGCACGTCGACGTCGTCAGCGGCGAGAATAGGCGCGGCGGTAACAGGGGAGGCGTCCAGAAGAGCATCACACAGCGGCGCGAAATTAATTTCAGCACGTGCACAGTCAATGATGGCGTGATGCGCGGACAGAAAGTCCCACCCGAGGATTATGTCATGAGAGGAGCGGGTGAGAACGAAGAACTCAATGGTGTAGGAGAGGCCATGGATGACGAGGCGGGTAGTGCACGCTGCCAGATGGCGAATGGGGTCAGCGCTGGCGGTGCGAAGTGAAAGGTCCGAAAGCGGCATCATCACTTTTTTAGTCTGCGGCACAAGTTCAGACTAATGATGGACACGGCAACACCAGTGTCAATGAGCGCGTCAACTGTATTACCTTCAACGATCACTTCAATAACGTTCATAGGAGCGGTGATAGGGCTTGAGACAGTCGTTGACGGCGCAGTTCTTGCCTCCGGATCTGCGGCGCCTAGTTTTCCGCTTGGAGTGGTGGTGAGCGGCGGCGCTTAGGAGAGAGCGAACGGCGTGGAGGAGACGGCGACCGATGGCTTCGGTTGTAGGAGTCGGAGCACGACCGGGAGGGATTCTGAGGAGGCAGAGCAGAAGAGACAGGTACGGAAGGCAACGGAACGTCGTAAGTCGGCGGGCGCCCGTAGTCGTGAGAACCGGATCCGCGCGTGCGGCACCAGCGGGCCAGATGACCAGCGAGACCGCAAGCATAGCATATCGGGCGGTTATCGTCGGTACGCCACGGATTCATAGGGCGGGGACGCGTGTTCGCCAAATGCAGCCGGTACAGCCAGCGGTGACAGCGCCGCCCACCGGCAGGTAGCAGCCGCATTAAGGCTGGTTATAAATATTCATTCAGAACGACAGCTTGACATCGCTGCTATGGCGCAGTGGATTAGAGGCTCGTTTTGCGTATGGAAGGTCGGCCGTTCGACTCCGCTCTCTGTACTGTAGTTTTATTGTTTTTTTTTAATTTTATTTTTTTCAATTATTTCCATTTTAGGTCGCAAATCGTGATGCTTAGTGGCATATAACGCCGTTTAAGAGGATTTATTATCCCTTTAGGTAAGGCGTAGTGACAATCTTCAGTCACCGTGATCAATTCACCGTGGTTTCAAGCCTTGTGGCTGTACAGGCTGCAGTTGGCGAATACGCGGCGGGGACCGGCGCGAGGCAGAGGATGGTGAGTGAGTGGCAGTGCAGGGGCGAGCTGCCGCTGAGGGTACATGTGACAGGTGACGAATAAGCAGGCACAACTGGCTGAGGTCGTGGCCGGGCGACTGCTTCTGCATATGTAAGCGGTGCAGTAATCAGAGGGGGTGGATTGGTGGGCGGCAGGACCTCAGCTACCTGCTCCTGGATGACACGCTGAATAGATGGCGACAGCGATGGCGTTGGGGCGGGTTGGAAGGTAACTAGCGATAATTGACGGGCGACCTCCTCCCACACAAGCTGCTTGATGCGCTGAAGAAGTGTCGGCTGATCGTGGGCAAGACCACCTACCGCCAAGCTGGAAAGGCTGTCGTCCGTGCAAATGGCACGCCGGGTGACATTCATTCATTTCATTATTTCATTCATTCATTTTATTTGTTTTTCACAACATGACGTACACATTGTGAAAGGGGCCAAGAAGAAAAGCCGTTCCTTTACGGCTTGAAAAAAATCTTGGTCCCCCTGGCATTGACGGCAACGAAGCAACACAATCCAGAAACAAATTTACCGAACAAAATGTACAGAAATATACAGAAACCTACAAATTTATAACTTGACATTTTTATGAAAGATATGGCGACAAGCTCATGGAACGGTCGGGGAATAAAGGCAGTTATAATGAAACCGTGGCTAAATATCTGTACAAGGTGTTTTGTTTATGAAATGTGTGGTGTGTATTAGGGACATGCAAATTAATAAAACAACGCCTTCAGGTTCCGGAAATTTAGTCCTAAAATATCTGTTTCCGCTTTAATATGTTCATTTAGTAATCGAGGCATGTTTTTCATAAGACTCTGAAACCCATACTTCGTACGGCATTTTGGCACTTTCCAACGGTCTGTTGTCCTCGTATTATAGGCCGCATTGCCTATTAATTCTTAGTTCGATATGTCCAAAAACAGCCTTTGATTTTCCTTGGTGCTGAGTTTATATTCGCGTAGGAGTTTATAATGATACATTTTAGTTATTGGAATGACCTTAAGATTTCTGAAGATAAGTTTACTTGAGTAAAACTTAGGCAAATTATTAATGATGCGTAAAACCTATTTTTGCATCCTTAAAAGACTACTGAGGTTTTTGTCAGTCGTTGTGCCCCAGACTAAATGAGAATAGTTCATGTAGGATGAAAATAAGGCATAATAAATGACTAGTTTTGCAGAGATTGGAAAGACATAACGATTTCGACTGAGTATACCTGTTATGGAACATAATTTCTGCAAAATATGGTTTACGTGGTCATCCCATTGCAACATCTTTGAAAAGAAAACTCCCCAGACCTTTATTATTTCGACCACATCAATCCTTGTACCTCTAAACAGAAGATCGTAATCGGTAGTTAGCTGCTTACCCTTGGGGTGAAAAATTACTGCTTTTTTTTTTTTTTTTTGACATGACGCTGTTTGCGGAGCTCGTCGTAGGTGTGGCACAAAGAGACTACGTCGGAGACGGTTTGAGGATCTTTTGACACCAACATTTGAAATGCGTCGTCCTCAATGCCTTTCAGAATGTGTCGTATTTTGTTAGTTTCGCTCATAGATGGGTTGAGCCGCTTACACTAGTCAACTACGTCCTCGATGTAGCTGGTGAAATTCTCGTCGTTCTGCTGGGCACGACTGCGCAAACGTTGTTCGGCACGAAGTTTTCGGACAGCGGGGCGGCCAAAGACGTCAGTCAGGCTGGTTTTTAGAGCCGCCCAGGTAGTAAAATCCGCTTCGTGGTTGCGGAACCACAAGTTGGCGACATCGGTCAAGTAGAAGATGACGTTCGTGAGCTTAACGACGTCGTCCCACTTGTTGTAAGCCCTCACGCGTTCGTAGGAAGCCAACCAATCTCCTACGTCGGTATCGTCCGTACGGATGGCACCGGAACAGATGACAGCGGTGGTAGCGGGCTGGGCCTAGGAGTCGGTCGTCGTGGTAGAGCCTGGTAGACTGGGTATCGTGGCGTAGCAAGGGAAGAGCAGGAAGCACCTCCACCATGTGTAATGAGACGACTCGCACAATTAGTGTGGATGGCCGGTCTTTGTTCAAGCGGTGCTGCTCAGCAGGCCAGCGTTCGCAAGCGCGCACCCGAGCTTCGTCAGCTTCGTCTTCTGACTTCTTCCTCTCCTTCGTCGGCGCTAGCCGCTGGGGCAGCAAACCCCAACTCTCTTACAATTGGAAGATGACAACCTTCCTTTATTAACATTTATTTTAACCAATTTAGTTATGACGAGGTATTTAGTTGGCATACAATTATGTTTCCTTTGTCTGTCAGGGCATCACAGTCATTCGTTGAGAGGAAAATACTTGTGTCGTCTGCACAAATAAAAAATGATGCTTGGCCGGTGATGTTTACTAGGTCGTTACTATATAAGTTGAAGAACAAAAGCCTAATATGCTGCCCAGTTGCACTACACATTTAATGTTCTTTGAAGAAGACTCAATACCATTAATGCTTGTATATTGTTCACGATGAGAAAGATAATTGATTAAAAGTTGCAGAGGATGACCTCTAATTTCATACACATCCAACTTCCTAACAAGCAATTTATGATTTAGAGAATAAAATGCTTTTTTGAAATCTACGAAGATACCTAGCATGATATATTTTCTTTTCAAAGGTGTCGAAGATATATTCTTTCTCGTGAGAAAGCGCGAGCTCATGAATTTATTCTTCCGAAATCCAAATTGCCATACTTCTGTAATGTCACTTTTTTTCAATGAATTTTTGTAGCCACGAGGAAATAAGCTTTTCTAAGCCCTTGGAAAAGACAGGGAGCAAAGAAATAGGTCTGCAATTCCAAGGAAGTTCTTGACACCTTTCTTGTAAACAACGACTTCTTCAGCCACCAGCATTTTATTGGGAAATATAACTTTTAAAATACATAAGTTGAATAAATACGTTAGTGGCGATGAGAATATCTCTATATTAAACTTAACTGGCCTGACCTGGAAATCGTCCGAATCACAGGCCAAACTACTAGAAAGTTCCGAAAATGTCGACACAATCTCAGCCTCAGAAAAGAATATAGGAACAAGCCATTTTCTAAGCGATCATTGATGTATAGATAATCAGTATTTCAGTGAGCTTGTAGCGACATTTTTAACCCTAAGCAATAGTAGAGCTGCTGACACGGACGGTATTAAAGTGAAAGCTGTAAAATTTGCCATTCATGTATTAGCACCTTGTCTTACCCACATGTGTAATATGTGTTTCTCCACACGATGCTTTCCTCAAAAAATGCAGCAAGCAAAAGTAACAGTTGTGTTTAAGAAGGGAAATAGAAATGAGATGTCCAACTACCGCCCCATATCCGTTTTACCTGTATTCTCCAAAGGTTTAGAGAAAATAATTCTGAAACGCCTGACCTCTTTCACTGAACGCTACAACTTAATAACATCCGCTCAGTTTGGCTTCCGCAGGAACAAGTCTACGGAACTCGCACTGCTGGCCCAAAAGGAGTTCATTCTCGAAAATTTCGAATGTAAAAATATGGTACTTGGGCTGTTTCTGGATTTTTCCAAAGCCTTTGATCTCATTAATCCTGAAATTCTCCTTCAAAAAGTCGATCACTATGACATAAGAGGCATTTCGCATCAATTATTAAGTCTTACTTACAATACCGTACTCAATTCGCCGTCATTGAAGGAAAACACTCCACAATAAAGTCAATAAAAAAAGGTGTCTCGCAGGGAAGCATCCTGGGACCATTTCTTTTCATACTTTATATTAACGAGATAGTTCGCGTTGATGCAACGGCACATTACATAATCTATGCTGACGGCACAAGTTTATTCTTTTCAGGAAAATCGTGTGTTGATCTAGGTACCCGAGCGAACAGAACGTTGTCCGAGATTAATGCCTGGGCTCAAATTAACTGCCTCAAGCTAAAGAGTAATAAAACGAAGGTTATTTTATTTCCGCCCCGACAGACACATGTCCAGCGACCTTCTATTTTTTTTTAAATAACACTGAAATTGAAGAGGTAACGTGCTTTAAATCACTGGGCGTGTATTTCTCAGAAAACATGACATGGGTTGATCATGTAAACTATATCGTTGGTAAGCTATCTAGGACAGCTGCTATTATGCGCCGTTACTGCTACAATTTTCCTATACCTGTTAACATGCTCATATATAACTCTTTATTTTCCTCATTATTAAATTATGCGTTTTCTGTATGGGCGACAACAATAGCTGGAAACATTAGCATACTTACTGTCTTGCAAAAAGGGGCTTTACGCCTCGCCTGTAAAGTTCCATATCGCTTCCACACAGCAGGCCTATTTAAGAAGTACCACATTATACAAGTTTAAACGATGAACGATCACCGACTATGCCGCTTAGATAAACTCAGTTTAATAAAAAATAATGATGCCATCACTAGCCTAGCAAGGCTAGAGAAAAACATCTCTGCTTTTAATGTGCGCCGTCCTGAGGTGTGGTATGTCCCAAAATGTAGTACCAATTATGGAAATCAAATGACAAAATTTAAATTGCCTACACTTCTGAATCACATTATAAACGATGCTAACATTGACATATCAGATATATCACCAAAAGAACTGCGTTTTTTGTTTGTATAATTTTGTGATATGATTTTCTAGTTCTTCTTGCCTGTTTTATACCAACTTCTTCAACGATGTTGCATTTCCGACTGTGCTCTCTTGCCGCACGCTTCTGTCCTTCCCCGTGTGTTGGGGGGTCAGGGCTTCTCAAGCTGTTCACACAGCTTTTCTCCTGTCCTCCTCGCAGCATCTTTTATGCGAAGCATATTGCTAGAGCTACCACTCACGCCGTCGCCGTGGGGCCCCCACGTGACACCGTGACGTCACACCACGTGACACCGTGACGTCACACCACGTGACATCGGATGAGAGAGCCGGCCTCCACCTCGCGCCGTCGCCGTGGGACCCCTAGCCGTAACGCCACGTGACACCGTGACGTCACACCACGTGACCCGCGCATTCCCGCGCATTTCGAACGCGCGTTCACACTCGGTGTAGGTGAAACGCTCGCTCCACCGGGCAGGCAGACGCGGCTTCCGTGGCAATCCAGGCGCCCACCCAACGCGCGTCTCGGGGTTAGTCGGCGTTCCGCTGTAGCCATGCCGTTGTCTTCCCCCACGACGAAGGCTTCTAGTGGTTGTATTAAAATGACCAAGTATTCAACCAAGGAAAGCCATGTATTACCAAGCCTAGCCACCAATATGCTTCGCATTCCTCAGGCTTAGCCAAGCTGAGCCTCAGCAATTTTTTGTTGCGGAATAAATTTCAAATTTCAGTATTAAACAAGGCATGCTTGTCACATCTGTGAAAAAGCTGTTAACAGCATTCGACATACCGGCACCCATGAGGACAATATCGCCACTTGTTATGGTTCCAATGGCGCCGTCCTTTCTCGAGGGCTTCAACAGCGAATAATTTTTCTCCATAGCCGGTCTGAATTATTACCACATTCTTCAAAATATTCACAGAAATATCTGGCTCTAGCAAACCTGATATCTTTCTTTTGCTTGTTTCGATAGGCTTTAAATGTTGCAAACACTGCAGGATCCCTGCATTTTATAAAGTTATTTTATATTTTTTTCCCTTCATTCGCCTTGGTAAATCACGTGTGATTCATGGTTTTCTTGTACGTCTCAGTGCAGTGCAGTGTGCAGTGCATTTATTTCAGTCATGTACAATGGCTGAGGAGAAAGGAAAAAAAAGCCGCGCACGCGGCTTGACAAAGCTTACATCTCCCGTAGCGGCTTGGCACGGTGATGACAGACAGCAGTAAAACAATATCAAGAGAATGCATGAAATAACAAATATGTACAATATCTTCATAACAGATCACCAGAATAGTCTCGGTACTGTTACACACACGCAAATGATAGTTTAATCCCAGCACATGGATACTTTGTTTATTTTACAGTTGGATATTATTCATTCCTTTGTAAGAACATATTTCTGACAGCGTTGTATGAAACGGAAAGAATGTATTGATTAGTGAAAGCGTTTCTATTCCTTTCTATTCTCCCGAAAGCGTCTCGATTTCCTTTTGTTTACATATGGAAAATGCTTTGCATACACTTTTTTCACAATATCAATAAACAATTGGTAGGCAACATTGCAGCATTCCATAGAATATAGTGCAGAGAAATCTGTCTTGCTAATATCATCGCGGGACGTTTCTAAGCTTTTTTTCAGAGACAAACTGGGAAGCGTGGGACGGCTTTGGTTTTTATGGCCTTTAGTAAACTCCCATAAATATACCAAGGTGATGCCGAATGTCACATACAGTGCATGTCACATACAGTGCCGCAGTGAAGCGGCATATGCAGCAGGTGCAGCAGTGCAGCAGTTGGTAGTTGGTTTGTTATACGTTTTTTAGAGCAATGGTCACCCACTCTTTATTATCTTGGTACGACGCGGACACGACGGCAAAACAGCGACATGGTTCGAAACGCCAAATGCGACCGTTGCTGCTGTGAACTCAATCAAGAATGATTAGTTATTACTTGATCTAGCGTGCTGTTTCTAGTCAATGGAAAGCGTGTTGGAACATCTAACTGCTGCTAAACATCATTGTTTCTTAATACTAGAGTGTATGCAGAGCAGCATGAGTAATGGTTTAATGTGTAGATGTTGAAGTTACCTATTAAATCCAATTGAGTACCGCATATGAGATCAGTAGTTGACAAATCAGTCTCGTTAATGACGCCTTATTTTTTTTCTGTGGTGATTGATATATTACAGCTATGACACTGTGATACTTTTTGTTCGCTAAGAGGTTCGAAGATTTACGATTTAGTGGAATTTGAGGAAACAGACTCGCACTACGCACATAATATATAAGTGTCAGAGCGAATTCTTTACGGGGGACGGTTGTTAACATAAAAAGTTAGGCCGTCATGCTGCCAGTCGATGATGATGGTGATGGTAGTGAAAATTGCCTGCTTCTGAATTCTAACCGGTAGACAGGAATAGTAATGGCTCTATTGGTGCTTTTGAACCAGATCTCTGACATAATGCTGATGTCAACTTTTTGTTTGATCTTAGAACAAAAATTGAGAAAATCTTAAATATGACACGGGACACTTCGAGTCTCAAGATTGGAAGTGTCCCGTGTCATATTAAGGAATGATGTATTAATGAATGATATAGCGGAATGCTGGCCGATTTGAAATGCAAAGAGATGTGGCTTGATGAAAGATAAGGTGATGATGCAGGTGTCCTTGTACAGGATTCGATAGACAAATTTGAAGAAATCAGTCTGAGATGTGACTACGAAGCAATCTTGTGAACCGCGCTGGTAGTCGTTTTCCGAACCTTGGTAACGAAGTACCCTGTTTCAAGTAACAGTGACTTCTGCGCGGGATTAATGTAGGTGTCAAAAGGTAACTTCCTGAGAATCAATGGTAAGTCCAAGGCCTTAAGTTGTTTGTCGCGCTATTTTTACTCTTTTCGAAGCATTTTTATTTTTCGCGAATTGAAGCGAACGACAATGTTTTAGATTTGGGATTGCTTGGTGTAGGTACTCTGTGCGCAATACCCAGGTCTGCAGCTTCAAATAGGCATTTTGTTTTGTGATCAATGTCTGTAAGCAGTGCCATCATTTCTTCATCAGATCTAAGGAATGCCAGAAAATTATGTTTTTTAGATGCAATTATTTGTCCAGCTTATGAGTTTGTTTTGCCACTTCCTTGTCAGCTTTTCTCAGATCGCTGATAGTTGTCCAAGAAGCAAACTTGGCAGGAACAACGTTTTAGTTGCTTTTTATTTAAGTCCTCATTTTGGTTACTTTGAAAATCCGGTGTTGCTATGGCATCGTTTACTTCTGTGCTGTAATTTGTAGCCTTTAGTTTTCCTACTTCTAGCTCAGCTTTCAGTTCATAGATCAATTCTTCAAACTTTTCTTTAAGTGTTTTCCTGGGTGATTTAAATTCTCTCTTCAATTCTGCACTGGACAGCATTGTGGCTGCTAGGCGAGCGATGCCAGGAATCCCACACGAGGCGTAATGCGAAAGATTGCCTGCGTGTGTGTATGAAGATAATTAGGTTGCTGTAAACTCCGTTATATATTGTGGATCTGACGCCAGTGGTTCTGGAAGCGCAGGTGCTTGGCTTATGTAAGCCAGGACCGGGAATAGCGAACGAAGTAAACGCTGGAAGTTATGTCAGCTGGCCGAAGTAGTTGTTACGTTTGGCGGCCTGTCGCCGATAGCGGTGGTTTCCTCGTTGATCCCGGACGGTAGCTGAACTGCGAGTATGAAACACAATTAGCTTACTGTCAGCTCCGTTGGGCGCTACGGATCGCTCGGCTGCTGTATTATAGCTTATTATATTGGAGTTGTTATAATAATTCGCGTGTATTGCAAGTTTAATTTCTGTGCTTTCAATATTTATATTTAAGCACTAATTCTTTCTTGTATGACTATAAAGTTCTCAATTTTCAACACTTTTTTTCTATTTTTTATCTTTTCAGTTTTTCCACCCGCTGGTTCTTATTGAACTCTTTGATCCTGCAACAGCCTTTCTAATGACGTTAGCCGTATTAAAGAAAAAATATATAGAGAAATCATCAAACAATGATTAACCAAGCCCAAAGTAGTCTTGAACCCATTCAGATCATGACCAAAATTTATATTGCTAAGGATCCAGCCCGATTGAAATCTCCGAGGCGCTTTTCGTTTTTTGACTCAGAAAGTATCTCTCTTGCACCTGAATACAAGATTCAACCTCAATAAATTAGTTTTCCGTCATAAAACACTAACCCTTATTTTTTTAGGGTTATATGCGCTATTTCATTCCTACTGCGTGAATCTTTGGAAAGGATAACATCGAAACGTGAGGATTGTCAAGTATGCATTACAGAAATTGTGCGATCACCTCCGTAATGAAAATGCGCATGCCGCCTGAAACTCGGAACAGGAATTGACGTTACTGCCGGTACCAAAATCGCGCCACATGAAAATGCGGAGGATGTGCGTGGCAAGACAATTATTATGCCAAATATTAATTACCCGTTCGCCGTTTGGAATAAAACCACCGTTTTTACGGCGAAAACATCATCAATGAGTTACACAGGCTGAGCAGAAGGGCAGGTGTTAAAATTAACACGCAGAAAATCAAAGTAATTTTCAGCAAACTCACAAGGCAACAATGGTTCACAATTGGTAGCGAGGTGCTGGAAGTGGTAATGGGATACGTACTTAGGGCAGGTAGTGGCCGCTGATCCGGATCATGAGAGAGAAATAACAAAGAAGAAGAATGGGGTGGAGCGCGTATGACAGATTCTCTCAGATCATGAATGGCAGTTTACCAATATCCTTCAAGAAAAAAAGTCTACTGCAGCTGTTTCTTACCGGTAGTCAGCTATGAGGCGGAAACACGGAGACTAACAAAGAGGGTTCAGCTTAAGTTAAGGACAACACAGCGAGCTATGGAAAGAAAAATGATAGGTGTAGCATTAAAAGAACGGAAGCAGGCAGAGTGGGTAAGGGAACAAACACGGGTTCGAAATAGTCGAAATCGAGAGGAAGCAGAGGGCTTGGGCAGGGCATGTAATGTGAAGGCAAGATAACCGCTGGTCCTTAAGGGTAATGGAGTGGATTCAAAGAGAAGACAACCGTTTAAGGAGGTGGAAAAAAGTTTCGTGGGTGAAGAAGGTTAAGAATCTTGCGGGGATGCGGTGGCTGCATCTGGCAAAGGACGGGTTTAATTTGGAGAGGCTTCGGAAAGGACTTTACCCGGCATTGAGCAATCAGATTGATGATGGTGATGATGATGTTTACGACGTGAAAATTAGTAAATTTATCTGATAGAGCAAAAATTCACAGGTTACAAAAGCGATTCTTTCGGAGTTGAATGCGTTAGAATGCTGGCTCTAATTTCGTGAGCGCAATGTGTTCACGAATTGAATTCATTCACACAAATGACAGTTTAAGTTTCGGTTTGTCGAATTGTCTAGTCGTATGTTTTCCAGTTCTTTGAATTCACTGCAAATACTGTTCATTTTTTCAAAATTACATGTCCAGTAGCCATTTAGCAGGCTCCTAACTGGTGAAGCGTTCGAATTTTGGACCGCGCAAAAAAGTGCTCTTATGTTCTTCCGCGTATAAGCTCTCACAATAAACCAGCCTGCACTTTCAACTTTGGGCTCGCATGAGCAAGTGCCCGAGTGCTCTGGCGTTTTGACCGACTCGCGCACTGATGAATGTTGATGCCCAGAACAATATCAAAATCATAGCGCGAGAGGCTGGCAGTTTCGATCGGGGGAAAAGGTGTGGTGATTACGAAGTGATATGATTGATATAGTGATAATATATGACTTAGGAATGGATACTTTAAGGCCGCTATAGCGAGCGCAAAGCGTTTTGAGCGCGAGCGGCTACATAAGAAGAGAACTCTCCCGAATATTCCCGCTGGCGCAGGCGGCTGCAAGCGCAGCGCAGGATCCAGGACCTCCTCCTTCCACGACCTTAGCAAAGCGCAGCGCGCGCGGGCAGATGTTCCAAAGAATTCCAGCGCGGTCGAAAACACAAGGGAAGGGTAGACTTAGCTTAGCGTGTGCCTTGACGCCTACTCCCTCTCTCATCGCCCTCGCTGTTCACTGGAATTTTCAAACTAGCATAATTAAGAGTGCGTTGCATCATGTTATGCGGTTCTAGGTCAGGCTTCGAGTATCTATGTAGACGGCCCCGGCTTCCGGCAAGACATGCAAAGCGAGCTTGGAGCTCGAGCGTACGTTTGTGTCAAGCTTCAATGGCTGAGGGATTCTACGCCAGGCTTCGTGCAGTGATATAGACGGGTCGCGGTTTTTCGGCAAGGCGTATAAAGCGAGCTTGGTGCTCGAGCATACTTTTGTGTCAGGTTTAGTAGCTAGTGCGTAGCTTCTGTGTCTCCTGTGTGAATTTGTATCTGTACAGTTTTTTTCAGTCTTATAAAAGTCAAGTTCTTTTGTTCGCCCATGTGTCATGAATCGTTCATCGTCTTGCGGTCTGCTATGAGTCCAACGCCAAACAAACGAGCACCTCGAAGGAATCTAGATTGGAAGAAAAAACATATCACCTTTCCTGATACCTTTAATGTGGGCGCAACTTTTTTCAATTTAAGCCGGGTATCTTGCACAATAAGGATACGCTAGAGACATTTGCATCTAAAACATAGGTCTTCGATAAAATGGTTCCTGTTCAACTATATGGCCAAGTTGATAGATATTTGTTCTGCGGAAAAAGACAATTTTGTGGATCAGGAAATTCGATTAATGAAAACTTGGTAGATACTTCACGGCATCACAGGTACTTCTCCTAGAGGCCCCCGTGCGGAATAGAGACATTTTACTGGGATTCTTCAAGGAGGATCGATGATGTCACCCTTTTTCATCGCGCTCTTGCTGGCCTCCAGGAGAAGTGAAACTTTCTGTTCTCTCAAGCTGCGCAAGGTCTCAGCCCTTGATGGTCCTGGCATTTTTCACACACTAACGACACGATGGAGCTGTGGCAGCCTTAGCCCGTGGCGGCTTCTTTGCATCACTAGTTGCTCAACGATCTCGCATTCAAAACGGCACATCGTTCCTCAATTTGGTATGCTTTCTTCATATCGCTCCCCTTTTTCTTTCCCCTTCGGTGTCTTCACCCTGTCCTTCTACATATGCTATCCGAAGCTCATGTGCATAAAGTTTCGATGGCAGATGCCGCGGCTTATTTCATAAATAAATATCACGAATCATTTCGCCATAACGCTCTCCTTGCGTCACCCGAGTGGCGCTACGCCGACCCGTAAGGCGCGTAGGAAAGCGTGTGCATAGGGGTCACGCCCGCGCTACGGTGTAGCGGGCTGCCTGAGTGGCGGTGCGGCAGGTTGAAAGGACCCGCAAGGCGCGTCCGTCTTCCGCCGCGTCTATCACTCGCGCCTTCCTGCCGCTTCGACACGCAGCCGTCGTCCGCTGGGTGCACACATCGGAGCGGCCGTCGAATGCGACTCGGAGACGCACAGGTGAGCCTCCCTGTCTCGTATTAAGAGTGTCCTTGTCCTGCGGTCATTCAAACTGTTTGCTGTTTTCTGGTACATAGGGGTACTAGTGTTTCATCATCCGTTCAGCACAATACCTGGTCACGCTGAATAATAGGCTTAGGTATGTAAGTGGATTATGAAAACTTGACCTGATGTTGGAGACAGAGAGAACGTTCCACATTAGATTTATTGTATTTTTGTTTGCGTGGTAGGCCTTCAATAATTGGCATTGTTTTTCTTAGTCGAAACTTTTGTATATTGTTACCAATATACTTGAGTACCGCATGTGAAATCAGTAGTTGACATATCAGTCTCGTTAATGAGGCCTTATTTTTGTTTCTGTGGTGATTGATATATTACACCTACGACACTGTGATACTTTTTGTTCAAATTACCAAACCCAACCCAGTGGGTTTTAATTTTCTCTTTAGCCGCGATGTTCAAAAATGACCAGGGCCCGATAAAGTAACAAGTTTTTTCGAAGCGCTAGGAAGAATGATTTCCGAAGTATTTGTGTGCGGTATTCACGAATGTTTATGCGACGCTTCTTACCAGAATACTGGTCACGACCGAGATCAATCTTTCCTATAACACCGGAAGAAAGGGCATGTCGATCATTACCGATCTGTATTACTGACATCGACATCATGCGAAGCCCTAGAGTACATAACTCATAAACCTATATTGAGTTGCTTTGTAGAGCACATGATGCTTATGGATGTTCAATATGTGTTCAGGTGCGGATATGCTATTCTAGGATTTTCGCAAAGTATTGGACAAAGTGTCTCATAGCAAATGGTACATGAAGTACGATATTGTACAAGAATTACCAGATACTTACTTATATTACAGCATCCATTTCCAACATCAGTCGATTCCTCATCTTAAACAATTTTCCTTCCCATTTCCAGGCTCAAGGGATCTCTTTTTTGTGCCATTTTAATTTTCTTATTTAATAATGTCATTATGGCAGGACCTTCAGATCGGGTGAATCTTTAAGCAGATGACTGCATTTTGTGCGGAGAAGTCACTTAAGTTGACAATCTCGTGCCTGTGAATAATGACCTTCCGAATGTCATTACTTGGTGTGATCATTGGCAAATGCCCATTAAGTTTGAAAATAACTTTTTTGATAATTACAGGCAACAAGAGACTTCTTCAATTTATGTATATTGCTAACAACTTACCACTAATGAAAGTAACACTGTACAAATAATTTGGCCTGTATATAACTAGCCAGCTTTCATGGAAAAAACACATAGGTAATGTTGCAGGAAATTCCCGGCGTAAACTGTGGTAATTCAAGCGCTCACCGGAGCCATCAGTGCCAAGTGTTCGTTTTTCAGTGTAGAATTCCCTTATTCGACCATCTTTAGAATGCGTCATAATTATCTGGAATCTTTTTATCTTGTCCAGCAAGAATTAACTACAACTAAGACTGCAAAAAGTAGTTTGGTTTGCTTTCAATTAATTCGGCGAACGAGCACTTGGAACCCAGTGGGTAACCGCCAGCGACTGTGCGCAATCGTGTCAGCCGATTGAAGTTTCTCTTGAAGCTCGTAAACAGTCGATGAAAGTGAATAGTTAACAATTTTTTCCTTACTCAAGTTACTATACGAGACGAAAGCATGATCTACACCTAACTGATTTAAATACGTGGAATGAATGTTTTAAGGCTATTTTTTTCCGAGGACAATTACAAACAGCAATAACCTTGACAGCGAATTTGTCAAGGAGAATGTTTTACTAGCGCTTGAAAAATGTCTGCAAATTTTATGAATTTCAGTGTTCATATGCTTGATGTATGTATATCCACCCTGCTACGATGTTTTACTAGATGAAGCATCTAGAAAGAAAATAAAATAAACCGGAAGTTGTTTGCATTGCCTCTATAAATCGATGCTTGGCTTCTGACAGAGAGTCCAAATTAGACACTCGGACCTAGGACATAATTTGAATTGTGACTGCGCGGCAACCTGTAGGAATGTCACAAACGACCTGTACGGAGGGAGTCATGCGAAGTCACTGGATCGAATCTACAGGCAGTTATTATGTAAACAGTGCGAGCGAGAAAACGATAAAGTACAACACAGGCTCAGGATGTAGGGAGTTCAGTGTCCGCCATTTCGCAACATCTACCTCACTGTCAACCCCGAGGAATGAACTTTTGCAATGCGACACCTTGCAGCATCCTATGATCTATAATTGTGTGAGTTTTATTTGAAAAGTGTGTGAATATTGTCAAGAATCTAGAAGGAAAAGCTTTAAAAACAGCTCGAGTCCGAGCGTTCTAAAATGATAAGAAGAAACGTGGTGGTACTGAAAGAAAAAAAAACTAACTCTCTGAATCAGCGCATAGGCACAGAATAAAGTGAATTTGGGCATTTTAAACACAGCTTCATGGAGCAATAGTTGCATTTTAAGTTAAATTGTCACCACTTAAGCACAGACCGCACGTGTGTAGTTAATGTAAAAATCTTAGGCGAGAAGGCACAGCACTGAACATGCAAACCACTTTGGGCAATCAAGATCAGTACAGATGTACTGCCCACCTTTATCTAGAAATACGAAGCTATGTAAATATTGTGACGTTAGAGACGTGGTTTAGCGCATGACGCGATATTTCTAAATTACCCATTGTTTCTATCAACATGTACTTTACATGGTCAAGTTTATCTCAAATTTTGTAAGACTTGTCCGGAATCATCACAATTATTTACGGCCAAGTTGTACAGAAACGTTCGCAGCGGATCTTGCTCAGCTTATTAAGAAAGCTAATAGAAAGCTATAGCGCAGCAGAAGTCGAAACCCTAAGTGGTTTACACACCGCAGCTTACATGCGCGAGCAGTACCAACAAACTCAGCTTACATGCGCGAGCAGTATCAGTATCGTTCAATCACGAACTATTTGTCACGTTATTACATACGTATATCGTGCCCTAAATATGTAACAGTCTCATTTGTTTCTTTCGGTGTCCAAGTTTTGCTTTCTTCTCTTATAAAGCATTTATAGAAGAAACGCTTAGATATCTTTCACTCACGTCCTATATAGTGATTGAAAAGCAATCTCTTCACCATTTCCCCCTATTTTTTAACATAAAAAGAAGAAAGATCGCTTGTCGGTCACTGTAAACTAAGGCTTACGTGCAGAAATGTGTTCTAATAAGTAGGCGAAAAAATAGAACAGTGAAAACAATAATTGCGGAGAACAATATATATATATAAACGGACAAATGCTAGTACTCCATGCCTACATATCTATGTGGCAAAAACGTCAAGTCCCTACGATATTGGTCATGGTCGCACATGCCACCTGGTGATACTTAAATATGTTCAGGCGTGAAAATTTTGATTCCTAAAAAAATTAATATTGTTGCAAGTTAGCAAACGTAGTCTATTGTGACTGTCAATTATTTTTCATAACAACTATGCTTCTTCCAATGCATAAGTTGTGTGTCGCCGTGGTGCCGCAATTATGGAGTTCGGCTTCTGTTCGAAAAGACGGAGGTTAGAGCCCGGCTCTCAAAATTTGTTGGAAGCGAAATTCTAGATGTCCTTGTAGTATGCGATGTCAGTGCACGTTAAAGAACTCCAGGTGGTCGAAATTACCCGGACACGTCCCCTTCGGCGTCCCTCGTATCCTTAGTCGCATTTGAACAGGAATTCCCATATAACCAAACCAATAAATCACTAATATCTACAGATGTTTTCTTGTAACGTATGCGCTCTCGACTGTTCTTGCTGGGACAGCTAGCCACCTTACGTTCTTGCATCGTACTCGGCTCTATAAGTGCCACTTAGGTAACCAAGCAAGAAAGCAAAACTATACAACAGTCACCTGGCATAAGGAAACAGGCAGTGCCGGTGCATGACGTAGATGCTACTAGACAAATTTTGCAGGTAGTGATTTACGTAATGTTCTATAGTCAGCTAAAAATGTTCTATAGTCAGGTAAAAAACTTTATTCTCATTACAGTCAAGATAAGCAAATAAAGTTATTCTTAACGTTGAAGTTACCATTTATTCCGATCTAAAAGTTGGTTTCTTATATCATAAAAATGAAACAGTTGAAGATGAACGGTAAATTGATAGGCCTTATATGTTTAAAGCGTCAAGTTTCACAGTCACAGAAGGTTGCTTATATGCGTTTCATTTGCTACATCAATAATGGTATAAATGGAATAATGCCTTTTCTTTTGCTAGGCTTGCAAACACATGCATACACCAGCAGCACACCCAATGTTTATTTTCTTGAGTTAATTCATGGTTCGAAGTGCACTTGTGTATAGATAATATCTTTTAAACTCGATTTGTCGCCTGAAATGGAGCACCACGGCAGCGGCTATTCTGGCTCTAGCACTGGAGTAGTCTCTTCTCTGCTTATGCCCCCTTTTTGAATATTGTCTGTACACTTAGGAGCGTGACATGACCATAACTGAATAGCCTGATTGGCAGAGATCTTCGAGCCGTCTTCGTGCCAACCGACTCCGTGCTCCTCCCCGCCGCAGAGAATGGCCGAGTCCACCAGCAGCACCTACTACTACTTCGGCGATGCAACGGTCAGCGTCATGGCGGTGCTGCTTCTCACATTAATGGTGCTTGCCGTGCTGGGAAACGCCATGGTGGTGCTCACGGTACTCCGGCACCGGGGCATGCGCACGCGCACCAACATGTTCATCGTGAACCTAGCGGTGGCTGACATCCTGGTCGCGTTGCTCGACATGCCCGTCTCGCTGGCCACACTACTTCGGGGCGACTGGGTCATGGGCCACGCCTTCTGCCAGTTCAACGGGTTCACCATGGCGCTGCTGCTGATGTGCTCCATTCACACGCTCATGTACATGAGTGTCCACAAGTATCTGAGCATTACGCGACCCTTCAGCCATCGAGGTGAGGGCTACCGGAAGGTAATCGTCTTCCTGGTGGCGGCATGGCTATGGCCTTTCTTCTGTGCCATTACACCTTTCCTGGGACTTACCGAGATCATCTACAAACGCGGGGCCTCGCAGTGTGGGCCAGCCTACCCGCGCAACCTGAAGACGTACTTGCATTCGGCTCTTATTACGGTGACCAACTACTTCATTCCACTCGGCGTGATGGCTTTCTGCTACGTCAACATTTTCCGAGTTATCGCCGACCACATGTCTCGCGTAAAGGCTCACATGGGACTGCACAACTCAGTCGTCCAGCAGAAGCGCATCAACATCACTCTCTTCCTGGTGCTCATCTGTTTTCTGTTCTGCTGGTCTCCATACATGATCTACACGTTCTACGTGAATTCAAGAGGCGACGAAGCGTACGTTCCGGAGATACTGAACCCTGTGGTTAGTTACCTTTCATAATTTTCGCACATCAATAATTTTTCTTTAATTTACTTTCGGCATATATCAGCTGAAATATGTCTCAAGTTGGAGTGGTCTGAAACCGAAAAAAATAATGCAATCAAAACAGAGCTGAAAAAAAAAGCTACGACTGGAGTAGGAACCGAAGTAATTCATCTTCAAAAAAGGGGCCAGAATATAATTTTGGGACGAGCATTTTTTCGGCTTCTCTTCAGGGAAAAAATTGCTCGTGTATATATTTGTTCTAGTAACTATTGGCAGTAAACTTATGCGTGTGACGGGTTTGGTTTCTGGAAAAGTTTGATGAAAGAAGGGAAATTTATGACGGCTGACCATTAAAGGCTATAATAAAAACTGGGAGGCTATTTAGTAGGTAATATTCTTCTCATTTAGCCAATACACGCACCAGACAAAAGAAACGAAAACTTAAGACGAAACACTGGCATTAAATGCGATGAATATAATGGTTGAAGCCAATTAGTCGATCAGCTAATTCTACTCAAGTACCATTTAACCCACTCGATTCCGTCTGGGTTTAATATCATTGTGTATTCCAATGAAAACAAAGGAAGCGTAACAGTCTGGTTATCATGAATAAATATGACTTCGTTACAATGAACACTTTTAAGTTTGCTTAACTTAAAGGCGCCCTGGTATTTCGGCATAGTTTAAATTAAACCTAACGGAGGAGCAAACGGCTAAGAGCTGGGCGTTTGTGCATTTTAGGGAATGACCAAAGTTTTATTTTTTAAGCCGTAATAGTCATGAGGCTGGCGTGCAGGGACAGAAAATTTCGCCACGCATGCAGAGCGTACTACATTTCACTTGTAACACGCATACAGCCACTTTTTTATAATTCAGCGTCACCCCTCCACACGTACACCATTTATCAATTGCCTCTATGACTTGCAGTAACCAAGGAACTGTAATCTAATACGATAATAATCAAAACCATCAGAGTCCATTGCCAACAACATTCGTGAACAAAACTTTGGTAAATTGAAAAACTGTGAGATACCGGTATAGAAAGTTGGAAAGCAATATTCATTCTTCCCATTTTTCGCACAATCTTTTATCGTGTTTCCATCGCTCGCATCGAGCAGCTAAGTCTACCTTGTGAAGCCAATAGGAATGCTGTTGACGATGGAGAAAACATTAATATCAAAAGAATAGAAACCTGCCGACAGGATATCTGCGGGTACATGGATTGTTATGGTGAAATCTTACAGTATGTGAAATATGTGCTCATAAACTTTTTTATGGGGTTTAACGTCCCAAAGCGACTAAGGCTATGAGAGACGCCGTAGTGGAGGGCTCCGGAAATTTCGACCACCTGGGGTTCTTTAACGTGCACTGACATCGCATAGTACACGGGCCTCGAATTTCTCCTCCAAAGAAATTCAACCGCCGCGGCCGGGATCGAACCCGCGTCTTTCGGGACAGCAGCCGAGCACCATAGCCACTGAGCCACCGCGGCGGCAGAACTGTTAGGTATGCAACTATAAACTATCCAACAGATACACCGTCTGCAATTACATAAACCAAATAATTGGCGTCAAATTTAATAATAATGGTACTGAGACGCCTTCTCGGAATGCACCTGAAGTGACACTCAGAATACCTCAGCTGTCAGCTCCTACCAGGAGTGTTTATAAACCGTTTAGAGAAATCCATACGCACGATGTCGATCTGGCCCGAGATATTGAGTTCAAGCGCGGAAAATGCACTCTTGACAACTGTTGCGCAACACTAGACATGTTCAGATGTTCAGTGGACAGAAGCTAATATTCCGACCAAATAAATTTAATGTAGTAAATAAGCATGGTGTGTTCGGAAATTAGCGCAGTAATTACCAAGCCGAAGTGTTTTAACGCCCCGACTTACTGATAGCACTCCGGCGACCGCTATGTTTCACGCAGAGTTACTGGTTCGGCTACATGAACTCTGCGTGCAACCCGATAATCTACGCCTTCAGGAGTCCATCCTTCAGGCACGGATACAAAGAACTCCTCTTCGGAAGTGCTGTCGAAGTCGTCAGGGCGGAGGGTAAGAGAAGGGCTGGCACATTGCCGCATCTTCTTAAAGGCTTTATTTGTTGGTTGATCAAACACGGGACATGTAAAGTAACATCTTGAGTAATTCACCGATGAAAGAGAAAGGATAAGAAATAGTACTTTTCCATTCAAGTCCGCTTTAAACGGAAGTTTTTATTATAGGAACCAGAACAAAAAATGTTTAACTGAAAGTGGGCATCTTGCTGAATGATTCATTTGGTCGGCAGAAAGCAAGAGCGAATTACCGTGAAATGTGTTCTGCTAGAAATACCATTGGTTCAGCTTTTCATCATCATCATCATCATCATTTTATTCGAACATCAACATTGCAGATGCTGAGGACCGTGAACAAAAAGCCTCTAGCTGGGCTTGACGGGGTTCACGGCCCTTAAAAATCGTGGCATTGGCAACAAAACTAGAATACAAACACAACGCATCAGACATGGGAGGATGTGGCACAAAGTAAGGACATAAGCAAAACAATTACAAGATTAGTAGAGTGTTTAATGAAGTATACAATGTACGGTGCAATACAGAAAAAGGTAGAAAGTGCAATTATTGTGGCTATGATATATTTACAAAAAAAACAGTATTGTGGCTATGAAACAACTCGTTTGTTTTGAAGCGACGGGAGCATATTATGTAGCATCTGGTATCCATAGTTAGTGCGTGCTCGAGGTATTTCCCACAGTTCAGTACTGTGGGTATTCCGTGTTTTTCGTTTAGGTGTCAGGTTTGCTATGCCGCCTAAAATGTTTTTATTCTGTTTAATTCCGTTAGAATAACGCTTAAGGAGCATTGTTTTATAAATGTCAGGAAGTGCGATAATGTTTAGTTCCCTGAAGAGAGGTGCAGTGTGACTATCGTATGCAGCGTTTGCAACTATACGAATTGCCTTTTTTTGTAGGAGGTGAAGTTTAGTAATATTTGACAAAGTAGTTGTACCCCACACTAGGTGACAGTAGTTAATATGTGAAGTAAAAAGGGCACTGCAAATAAGGCGTTTAATGCAAACAGGAGCAAAATATCGCAATTTGCACAGGATCCCTGTAATGCGACAAATTTTAGTTGCAACTGCATCTATGTGAGCATTCCAGGACATATTTTTTTTGAACAGAACACCAAGACATTTAACTTGCGACGCTATCTGAATATTTGCAGTGCCGAGATGGAGTATGGCCTGCGTGTCTATGTTTCGGTTTTTCGGCCTGAAAAAAACAGCTTTTGTCTTACTGTTGTTTATGGCAAGCGAATTAACGATACTCCAGGAATGTAGTTTATTTAGAAGTACATTTGCGCGTGAGATAAGAAGCTCGGCATCAGACCCCATTAAAAGTATGCTGGTATCATCAGCGTATATGATGAATTTTGCTGTGTTGTCAATGTTTACCAAATCATTGATGTAAAAAGAAAACAGCAGAGGCCCCAAAATACTTCCCTGAGGTACTCCTGCGTGAACTGCTCGTACATCAGACAAATGATTTTTGATAACAACTTGCTGGCGGCGGTATTGAAGATAGGATTTTAGCAACTGAAGAAAAACGCCACGGAAGCCATAATGTTGCAACTTTAATAACAGGGTATCGTGGTTAATGGTGTCGAAGGCCTTAGAATGATCTATAAATATGCCTAATGCGCACATTTCTCGCTCGAAAGCGTCTAATATTATTTCCTTCTGTGTCAAAAGTGCCGTCTCGGTAGACAGCCCTTTCATAAACCCAAATTGCGCAATGCAGAAAGTTGGGCGAGTTGGTAATACATGTTGAACTTAGAAAAGCGCAATGTTGAACTTAGAAAAGACAGGCAGGTGCCTGAACGATAGGTTGAGGGAACACCGTCGTGCTGTGCAAGCTGTAGCAACGGATGGGCACCTAGCAGAACACTGCAAGTCATGCAAAAAATGCAAAGCAAATGAGCCACAGTTCAATGCCACACGCACGTGCGGTAAAGGAAAAGAGAGGCTTCACAGAGAAATTATAGAGGCCTATCGTATTGTAAAGAAAGCTACCTTTCCACCAGAAAGTTACCTTTCCAAGCTGCAACTGTTTCGGAAAAATGCCATGCTGAAAAACGAGGTTAAAAATATGTTCGAGTATAGGAGAGATTAGGTCTAAGACATGTTTGACCGGTCGTATTTGAAGCCCGTCAATATCGCAGCAGTTGCTGTTTTTGACTGACATGAAAGGGCTGAAAACTTCATTTGTATCAGTTGGCGCTAAAAACGCACTGTCTCTCGTCCCTGCACCTATATATTGCACGCAGCTTGAATCATGAGTACTGCTTGATAGCGATACAAAATATTCATTGAATGAGTTTGCCAAACGTGCGTTTGATAGTACTTCGCCTTCTAAAGTAATCGAGTGTGTTTTGCTTGCACATTCAGGGCTATGATTGAGAACGCGATTAGGGTGCTGCCAAACGAGGTCAGGTTTTTTCATTACTTCACTATTGAATAAGTTGTGGAAATACCTTCTTTTTTTCGTAGCGCAGTAGGCTGCTTACTTTGTTTCTTTGTGCTTTGAACTCTTTGAGCGTGTTATCGTTTTTATTCTTTAAAAACACTTGGTACAATTTACTTTTCCTGCGCATTTCTTTTATGCAGTTCCTTGTGATCCACGGTTTTTTCGCTCTGCGTGACGGCTTGAATGATTTATACAAAAAATGCTCATCATAAATACTGACAAATTTTGTGTGAAAGCAGCTGTAAGCAGCTTCAGGGTCCTTCATGCTCAAAATTTCTGACCAGTCGGCCTTTGCTATATTGCAACGAAAAGTATCTAGAGGGAAATCATTTATGTCTCTTACTCTTACAGGAATATTTTCTTGTACTTCTAGCGTGTGAGTCGAGTGAGTGGTCATTAAGAATATCGGCAAGTGATCACTTATATGTGCGCCTACAACACCCGATATAAGCTTTGAGTCATGAATATTTGTTATGAAGACATCAATTAACGTCGAGGAAAGGTCCATTGGAAAATCCATTTGCGTCTAGCAATCTGCGAAGTTCAACCTGTGGCACAGAAGTTCTGCTCAAATCAATGTTCAAATCTCCTGCTAGTATTAGTTCATAACCATTGTCGTTTATCCGTCCCAAGTAACCATCGATAAAGCTAATGAAATTTGTTGTGCTGCCTGCAGGGGGTCTGTACAAAGTGCAGAATACAGTTTTATTGGAACGGATAGTGAGTATTTCATAATCGGAACTAATGGAGCTGTAACTCGATACAAGATGACATGTTATCTCTTTTCTTGCCATCACCATAATGCCACCTCCCCTCCGGCAGGTTCTATACAGAAAGTACGTTGTATAGCCAGGAGGCCTAAGAACATCAGACTCATCCCGGTACCACGTTTCGGTGATCATAATCACATCGGGTTCAAAACCGAAGGTGGAAATAAGTGCAAGAATCTGATCTGCCTTGTTGCGTGCCGACTGCGCGTTGATGTGTATGAAAGAAAGACTGACATGATTATTCTTGCGCAAAGCGCCTACTTCGGCTGGAGTTCGATAGGCGTTGTTCATTTCCGAGGAAGCACACGGCATCATCTGATACCAGAAATCAGTTTATCTTATCGAGGTCACTTAAGCACGTGACGTGCAGTACGCCTGAACTGTCAGTCTTTCTTGCAAAAATTTTGCCGCCAGTCGTCCACGCATATTTCCACTTCATTTCTTTCTTTTTCGCGACAGTCATCCCCAAAAGCTTTTTTAGTTCCGGGCACAAGTGGTCATTGATAAACACAGGAGACGATTCTTCAAAGCCAAGATCAGTTGTGCAAACGCGTTTTTTCCGTGCTTTTTCAAAAACAGCGTCCCGTTTTGAGCGGTTGCAGAACTGAACAATGATGTTAGTCTCAGTGGAATTTTTCTTAGGCACTCTGTGGCAAACTTCCACATCGCAGCTGTTGATCGACTCTCCTATCAGAGTACCTATGGTTTCCAAGACGGTAGGCAAATTCTCATTTTCGGTTGCTGGAACGCCTTTAATTTCCAGGTTCCTGTTCCTTGAGTATTGTTCAAGATTTGTTATTTTCTTTTCATGCTCAGTCATCTCCTTCCTTAGGACTGCGCACTCAGAAGACAGTGAAGCGTTCTCTGCCCTGAGTTCAGCATTGTCATTTTCGATCACTTTCATCTTATCGGTCATGTCCAAGCGGTGGTCTTGTCGCTTGATCATCCGCCTGGCATGATTGCGATTTGGTGGATGCTAAGCAGTAATTACTCCTTTATTAAAAATATAGTCCACCTCGAAAGTTCCCCTTCACACTGGACCTGTACCATACCAATTTACAGTTGATGACCAATTCCCTCTCGCCCTACCATCTGCTAATCATCTCGGTTACATCAGATGGCTGAGCAACTGCCGTGTACAGGCAGTGATTCCGGGTCTGAACTCCGGACTAGGACGGAGTTTTCAGCTGCGATGTCCCTGTGAAACTGTATAGCTTTCCTTTGCTGCCGTATGGCTTCGCCTGGATGGGTGCTAATAATTACTCCCTGATTACAAATATACTCTACCTTGGGAGTTTCCCCTGAACATTGCACCAAGCACATGCTAGGTGGAAAATCGGAGGGGAGACCTATGTTCCGCCTCAAGGAATAACGCGATAGCGTTTGTGGGGCAATGGACATAAACGCGCAATTGGTCATTCTCTGCATTATACTCATAGATCGCTGGGAGTCCTCATGCAACTCCTAGCGCAGTGTTGCAGAGGTCAATCGATGCGCCACTACCCGACCAGGTGGCTGCTTCAAGCACAGCCACCGGTGGTGCTTATGAGACCCAGGCTGCTCTTCCCGAGCAACCTCTGGCGACCATTCACTAATGTAACAGCCACCTTCCGCGGTGGGCAGATTGATCACAATCAGTTTGCTCCTCGTGATGACTTGATAATATCGCGTGATCTAGGTTTCCCGCCTAGGTTTCTTCTGTGTTGATTTACTGCTGACGCTGCCGCCGACGACGACAAAGACAAGTTTTCGTCTTAGCGGAAGCCTTAACGCTATGGTGTTGATATATATCGACGTTTTTTGAAAGAAAGAAAAGAAGGAAATGAAAAGAAAAGAGATGAAAGAGGGAGCCAAAGAAGCAGGTGAGAAGTTTTGAAATAAGGACCACTAGATCGTAAATGGGCGCATGAAACATATTTTGACATGAAAGAAAACCTGGACTGACACTGAAGAAATAAGAGGTCAGATACGCTGCCGAATAACGCAGATGTCAGCGCATCTCAAAGACATTTGAAGATGTGAAAATGAACGATGTGTATGCATACACACAGGAATACTCTGCTTGTAGCCCGCTCGAAAGTGCTGGGAAAGCGTCTTTTCACTCTTACCAGCAACATTTCAAACTGGAAGGTTCGAGAGACAAGTGCAGCGTCGCCGACGCGTTCAGTTCCCGCACTCCTGCTGCACTCCCTTTCACCGCTTCACTCGATGATGCGGTCCTCATTCCTGCATTCCTACTGTTATGCATACGGAGTTATGTCTACTCACGAAATACAATTGCCATAAGCGAAACAGGGAACGCCACCAGCCATCGCAGGTTTCAGGGCTATGCTTTGGCCGAAATAATGTCAACTGGTGCTTCCACTCGGGTTTGCGTCTTTATCTGAGTGCCGCCTAGATGGGGCATTTTGCTGAAAATTTGCAGACACCCCTATTTGCACCTGCGGGAACCCGGAGCGATTATGTGATGTCGGCAGTCGCTAGCGAGATAAGCTACGCCCACCGATGATGTCACTGCGACTTAGTTTAAAGCGCTGTATGACGGATTTGAAGAAACTAAGAAAGCACTTGACTGTCACCCAAGGTAATTTATTAAAGCGTGTTGTCCTTTTTGCGCTGTCAAAACAATATGGAATGTTTTCAGGATGTCACATCTGGACCAGTTGTAGAGAAAGGACAACTGCTTCGTATGAACTAGAAAGGAAGCACACTGAAAAAGGGCACAGTCAACAGCACGGTACAGGAACTATTAGAGAGCCGTTTATATTCTGCAGTGTGAATGTTGCGCGGAGATATCGAAACAGATAAGAGAAATAATGCAGCAATGTGGTGATAATAACACTCGCGGAAAGGATTAAAACACGATCATGCGACAGCTGAGGGCGCCTATAACCTATAATATGCGATAATTTGGTTTAGCGGAAAAACAGTGCTTTGGATTTTGCAACCCTGTTTTCAGCTCCGGCAGACCACCCTCATCGTTGAGGCACAGAGTTGGTTTGAGGTAGAAACAGTCTCGGCTCGTTGGCTGCCATATTCATTAGAATGATTTATTTAAAGAGGGCTACATGGAAAATATATTTGCAATGCCCTGTTTCCCGGCAGGGCATAAATTTCTTCCGGAAGCAGTTATGCACTTTTGCAACCCGGACACTAGTCTGCATGCCACGAGAGAAGAATAAAGGCGACCGTGTTGTCACACCTAGCATGCGGATTAGATACCCGTGCGACGGGACGTCTGGATACTCGCGAGGATGAAGAGAATGATGAAGCTAGCACTTGGCGGCGGCTCCAACCAGCCTTATTCTCCTACGGCACTATGTGGAAGGCCGGCATCGACGGTGAAGCACACCGGTGATTATTGTGACTGCATAAAATAAGTTGTTGATTCAGAACGCTCATTTTCCGATGTTATAAGGAATCGGATTGCAGGCAAGCGCCTAACCTTGTTAGGTATAATTTAACCACTGGAGAATAATTAACCGGCATACTATTTCAAATGACTCATCTGTTTTCTGATATCCGCCAAGACTGGTATTGCATCGCCTCAGAAGCAATCTCTCAATTTCAAACTCCCTATTTCTAAAAATTCGGGTTCTCCTCTGGAACAACCATCATAACGTTCTGTATGTAGAGTTATATTAAAAATTGTAACGCTGGCGCGCAGTAGTAATCGGCGCATCCCTAGGAGAATTTCGCGCTCAGTAAATGGTAAATGGTGTACTGTTATCTTGAAGAACTTACGTATGTAGGGTATACACGAGTTATTTCCTTAGCAAGCAGCAGAAAAAGAGCGAGAAGCACAAAGCCTCTGGAGCTTGCCGGAGCAGTCGCCCGCACCTCTGCAAACGAGTTCAAATGAAGTGGGCAGTGGCTATTGGTCGGTGCGGGCAGTGAACTTCGAGCCACGTTGGATTTTGAAAACAGGTTCTAAGCCAAAATGAATGACAGTTCGACTGACATGCACGGACGCACGCAGACAAGGGCTCACGCGCAAAAACAGTTTTTTTAACATGAATGCAGCGACGAAGTCATCGCATTCACACTTAACTCTGCTCCTTCCTCGGCGTATGTTTTACTGCAGTGCTGCCTCGTGCTATTTTGAATTTTTAGTTGTTCAGCAGACGGAGAAACAGGCGAGAACTTCATAGTTGGCAACGCAACGTGACCGGCATGCTACTTTCTGCATATCTCGGCAGAAGCATATCCAGGACGCTGCGCTTTTCACATAGGGCACCATTTCGCTGCCAGGAGACCACTCCTGTAGCATAAAAATACATCGAGCTCACTTACAACGAACTTGTCAGTCACGTGGACTGCGTTCGGCGTTTTCGAAGTTTGTAGGGAATGGACTTCCCAAATTACTGAAAAAAATACAAAGTCTAAAAAATCTGGCTTTTTTTTAAAAAATTAGTTATACATGTGTCCGTTTCATCAAAGCAGCTCATATCGCGGCGCTTGGGATGCTATGAGGTGCGGCTATATTCTTGTACTGAGATATTTGCTGGCAACAAGCCATTTTAGGAACACTAGCTATATAGGTAATTGTAGTTAAATGCTTACGGCAGCCGGCAGGCCGGCTTCCTTAATCCCATTCCTGGTGGTAAGGGAGTGCTCGTATTTCGCATAAACTGGCTTTGTTATACCACCTCCCTGCTATGTCGACGTCCGCACCGACGAAGTCATCCCAAGAGACATCCTACCAGCTATGCATCAATGACGCTTAGGCGGAAATTCGAACGCCTCTGATCACGATGGTTTTAAACAGCTCCAGCTGCCGTTCGTAGGACCATGCCGCACCAATGGTAGCTGTCACACACTTCCACCTTGGCTAGGTCAAGGCGCTGATTCCCTTTACGGTTACCCGCCTTCCCACTACGGATCGCTGTGGCGCATTAATTTGATTAGGTTTGATTAGGACGGTCGACCTCCATGCCCGGTGGACCGAAAGAAAGAATTCGCAAAACTCTGGTTTGTGCACACAAAACAGCTGGATATTATGGTTGGTTTATGGGGTTTAACGTCCCAAAGCGACTAAGGCTATGAGAGACGCCGTAGTATATCGGAAGGAAAAGTCTGCAACAGAAACAGACATTCTAAGAGTGCTACACGGCTACATGAAAGCGAAATCAACAAATTCAACTAGACTAAGATAAGGTGAACAAACAATTAGCTTAGTGTATATACACGACTAATTACATGTATACAAATAATAGATTAAGGCAACACTGAAAATGTGCAGGCGGTGTAGAATGTACAGGCATACAGCAACAAATAATAAAAAGCAAATACGTGCGAATGGATCGTTCAAGAATGCGGAATTTCATTTCATTTATTCCATGTACTGAAAGGACATAAGGGGGCGAGAGAAAAAAGCTGCCTTAAGGGCAGCTTGACAAGCTCGCACCCCCTATTACATATGGACAAGGGCAGACACAGTACATGCGCGAAACATTAGGAATTACATATTTTGTAAAGCCATTACAGTAATTAGATAACAATTATTATCAAAACACATGACAAATCTATAAATACTGTAATAACATGGAAATTTGACAAACCAGAGAGTGGCAAATTTCCATTGCCGTGTAAAAAAATGTCGACATAATACACACCACTTTCACACACACATATACACATTAACTGCATTCATCAGAATTCATATACAATAAATAAAATCAACTGTACAAGACGTCAAGGTTTCTCATATGTTCAGGCATTGTATGGCCTTTATTAAGATTATTTAACAGTCTTGGAATTACGTTACACAACATTTGCATTCTATAGTTTGTTCGTGATAAGGGAACTTCCCAGAGTTCTGTGTGTCGTGTGTGATATGGGCGAATGTTGTGACCTATGTTTGCTAACTGCAAGAGGAAGTTACTTTGTTTTTTATCTTTCACTAGGGCCTTGCATAAACAGAAATTATAATAGTGTTCCATGTTTACTAAGTTAAGTTCTTTAAGAAGTGCAATAGATGAACATATTGGAGGTGAGCTTGTAATAATTCTTACAATTTTCTTTTGAACGCGACCAAGTTTAGCAATATTTTTACATGTACTATTTCCCCACAAGAGAAAATGCGAGCCGAGTTCTCACAATCTGTCGGAGGCGAGCACGGGGTTGACGGCGTGGCAGTCGTAGCAGGGTCGCGTTTGGTGAACGGCGAACGCATGATGGCAGAAACCTATGGGGCAGAAACGTCGAGGCTAACAAAGAGGGTTAAGCTTAAGTTAAGAACAACGCAGCGAGCTATGGAAAGGAAAATGATAGGTGTAACGTTAAGAGATCGAAAGCGGGCCGAGTGGGTGAGGGAACAAACGCGGGTTAATAACATCTTAGTTGATATCAAGAGGAAGAAATGGGCTTGGGCAGGGCATGTAGATGCGAAGGCAAAGAAAGCAAACGTAGCAGGGGACGGCAGAAAGTTAGGTGGGCGGATGAGATTAAGAAGTTTGCGGGGATACAGTGGCCGCAACTGGCAAAGGACAGGGTTAATTGGAGAGACATGGGAGAGGTCTTTGCTTTGCAGTGGGTGTAGTCAGGCTGATGATGATGATGAACGCATGATTCCGCAGGAGACATTCGAGAGACTGGATCTCTCCAAAGCGCACTGCCCGCTGGCGGGAAGAGCCCGCCTTTTTAACCTTTTGTAGCGAAACACTACGGCCGCGCCTGTAACCGCCAGGGCAGATCACTGACGACTCGCCGACGAAGACGAAGCGCCAGTGGAAGACGAAGAGCCGCCGCGCTGCACGAGATCGGTTCGGGTGAGAAAGCCGTCCTTGGAGACGATGTGCCCCAAGATGGTCAACTGCCGAGCACCGAAGTGGCACTTTTTGAGATTCAGCTGCAGTCCGGTGTCGGTGAGGCAAGTCAGAACCTGCTGCAGGCGCGTTAGGTGCGTAGAGAAATCTGCCGAAAAGACAACGATGTCGTCCAAGTAACAGAGGCACGTGTGCCATTTCAGCTTGCGTAAGACGTTATCCATCATTCTTTCGAACGTGGCTGGCGCGTTGCACAGGCCGAATGGCATAACGGTGAACTCGTAAAGGCCGTCAGGGGTAATGAATGCGGTCTTCTCACAGTCAGCGGCAGCCATCGGGACCTGCCAGTAGCCCGAACGCAAGTCAAGGGAGGATAAGTATTCTGCGCCTTGGAGACAGTCAAGAGCGTCGTCGATGCGGGGGAGTAGATAATTGTCTTCGTTGGTAATTTTCTTTAGTCGCCGGTAATCGACACAAAATCTGATAGAACCATCTTTCTTTTTGACCAGCACCACCGGAGAAGACCAAGGGCTGTGAGAGGGTCGGATGATGCCACGGTGCAGCATGTCTTCAACGTGCTCACTTATTACTTGACGCTCAGCCGCAGACACGCGATAGGGGCGCTGCCGAAAAGGCGGGTGGGAGCCGGTCTCAATACGATGAGCCACGGCGGATGTACGTCGTAAAGGTTGATGGGCGGCATCGAAAGCGGAGCGGTACGTGTGGAGAAGGGCTGAGAGCTACTGACGGTAGGTGGACGGAAGAGTATCGTCGATGGCGGCGCGGAAAGGTTCGTCAGGCTCATGTTCAGCAGCGGGCTCGGATTGCATGGCGTTTACTGAGAGACTGCTGGCTGCCTCGTGGACATTAAGGTCAGAGAGAAGGCAAACAGGTTGAATGCAGCCAGGGGACTCACCAGGGAGCGGGGTAAGAGGACACGGGGATGGATTGTAGAGCACCATTTTCGTCACACCCTGGCGGACATCGAGGACAGCAGAAGGTAGCGGCAGGTTCTTGCGGCGTACAAAGGAAGCAGACGGCGTAAATAAAACGGTGTCATCCGACGCGGCACGGCACGATAGGGAAACGAGGGCAGATGCTTCCGGTGCAACTTCGACATCTTCAACGATGGTGACCTTGAGTGGCCAGAGGACAGAGGTTTCAGTAGTAAGTTCGTCAGACAAAGGGGAAAATTCAACTTTCGGTGCGGGCGCAATCGATGACGGCGTGGTTGTGTGACAGGCCAGTTCACCCGAACCGATCTCGTGCAGTGCGGCGGCTCTTCGTCTTCCGCTGGCTCTTAGTCTTCGTCGGCGAGTCGTCAGTGATCTGCCCTAGCGGTAACAGGCGCGGCCGTAGTGTTCCGCTACACTTTCTTCAGGGTTGCGTGGCGCGGGGACTTCAAGACCTCGAGCTGCACGGTCACTGCTACGAGGTTCCTGTTGGAACATGCCCGGTATGCGGGGAGGCTCTCCCGTACATTTTGGCACTTAAGAGGCGGCTTGTGACAGTAGCCCAGCGCACATGCGCACAAAGCGTATGAGCTGCATTGTTTGCTCTCTGCGCGCTGTTTGCGCCTGGTAGTAGCACAAAATGTGAAGAACCGACTAGGCATGCGATGGATACCGCTTAACCAGCGGGGACACCAGGACGCTGAAACTTCTCATATTTCTCTCCGTTGGTTGATCCCCGACCATGAGCAGAAGCTTGCGCTTTTAAACGCGCCCTCTCTTGCTCCCTACGCACTTTCCCCACGTTCGATGGTTTCTTCAGACTCCTCAGATATATGGAATGACTGACATTGTACGCCATCGCGGCTTGCTTGGTCGGCTCTAGAAACGGTAGAATTTTTAGCGATTCACCATTCACTATTAGCGTAGTGTTGCGGCCGAAGTTCGTTGTATCTCAGATGCATTCACATTGCCCTAATAAGTAATTTGACGCTGGCTCAGCAAGCGTTCGTATTAAGCGAGCATTCATTATATCTGCGGCCGTTTTATGTGGGCTAAACTGTAATAGGCTTCTAAGCGTATGCTGTAAAACACAACATAATACATCGATTTCGGCTTTGTCAACAAACTCAACACAGAACCATGAATAAGCATACGAGGTGTGTCCAAAAAGAAAGAGAACTTTTGCTATATGACATATGTATCGCTTATTGCAGGACCTTTTCAGCACAGTACCTCTCAAACTAGTCAACTGTATAGGAAATGCACCATTCCTATCGTTTCTTCCATTTTCGGAAAGCTTCCTGGAGCGCACTTTCCGGGATAGCGCACAGGTGTTTTGTCACACTGTATTCAGTCTCCTCTATGATTTGTAAACGACGTCCTTACAACGTGGTTTTTAGTTTGCGAGACGAGAAGTCTGCTTGGGCTGGGTCTGGAGAATGCGGTTGATTGGGCACAACGGA
Source organism: Amblyomma mixtum (assembly GCF_055824585.1). NCBI lineage: Eukaryota > Metazoa > Arthropoda > Arachnida > Ixodida > Ixodidae > Amblyomma > Amblyomma mixtum. Next base: position 176,402,388 of record NC_143016.1, read on the forward strand.
AGCGATGTTTTGCTAGATAGCTGCGGACAAGGAGGGCCGCGTGAGCCGGCGCATTCTTATGATGCAACATCTAAGTCTGGTTTATTCACAGTTGGGCCTCTTGAACAGCATCGATCAAACGTTCTACAATACTTGGTAGATTTCCTCGTTTACCATCTGACCACGTGGTCTAAATTCCTGGTGTACAATGTCTTTGCAGTAAAAAGCACAACCAACACCTTCTTGATCTTTGACCAACTAATTCGTGCTTTGTTTCAGACATACCTTTTCGCCATCCACAGCTACATCTGCACCTTCGTTTCGGCATCATAGCCATAAGCCCACTTCTCATCGCCGGTTATAATGTACTAAAAAAGGTCTTCATTGTCAATGGCACTGACAACCAGTCCCGAGATTATTTCAGCACCGGTATGTTTCTGATCATCAGTCAGCAAACGCGTCACGAATTTTGCACTGACAGGGCGCAGCTCAGGTTTGTCACTCAAAATTTTATGGCATGAATATGCGCTGATGCCCACTTCGTCGGCAACTTCTCAAAAAGTTAGACGATTTTCACGGTTAAGAGCACGAAATCTTTCTCCATGGTCATCATAAACAGATGACGACCATGTCGAGAGATTTCGTGCTGTGAATCATGAATATCGTCGTCATCTGTTGATGATTACCATCGTCCAGGCTTGGGGTCACCATCGAGCGATAATCTGTCGTGTTCAAAACGCTTAAATCACTTATAGCACTGCGTGCGAAACATACAGTCCTCCCCGTTGCTCTTTACCAAGTAACTGAAATGACTCTGTGAAAGTTTTGTAGGCTGTACCAAAATTTTATACGTACACGTTGCTCTTCAAGCTCGTTCATTTTCACTTTCACTTTGGCACTAAACCGATGAACACCTTGTACGCGTCTTCACTTTAGCTGCTGTAGCTCGCGAAGTAACGGACAGAGCTAAACGTGGCATCCGGCAGTTCGTTGTCTAAACCTGCCGCTACGCGCGCTCAGGAGCCGCAGCGCGCGCCCTCTGGCGTTTAATGCGCTAATTAAAAAGTTCGCTTTTTTTTTACATATCTCGTACTTTTCGAAGGACCACTAAGCTCGCGTACGGTACTGAGGGCTTCCGAAAAGAAAAAAAAACAGGAAAATGAATTTTATTCCATTAAACTATAAAAAGAACATTCCGGGCAGTCAGCGTCCACGGCGTGCATGAAAAGACCTCAACGCAGCGAACAAGAGCACAGCTAACGACACGGAGCGAAAATGCCCTTGTGAGGTCACGAAGAAGAAAATTCCTTAAAGAAATTCCCGTTTTTTTTCAACAAATATAAAGACACTGTTGGTTTTAGTCCTAAGCAATTGAGAACCTACTTCGTGCAAATATAATCTATACATACATGTGTTCTTACTTTAAATATTATACTCGAATTTACAAATTTTCTGCCTTGTTGAGCTTTTTCCATTGATTTTATTATTGATCAGCTTTTTTGTTTTGTTTTCATCCCGTGCTACAGCGACGTATGCATTTTATAACACTTTTTAATGAACTTCTGGAATTTTGCTGTTTGCTCCTGCTATGTTGTGTACTGTTTTCCTGGGCCTTTGTCCAGCTGTTTGTACAGCTTTTAGCCTAGGCGGCCATCCACTTGTTGGAAAATAAATTTGATTTGATTTGATTTGAAATATCTACCCCAGCAAATGGAGTCAAAATTCCAGGAATTACAATTTGAATTCATTAAAACTTCCTGTTGAGCGAGTTGGTAGTTCATCTTGAATTAGAAATGTTATAGCGCAAACAAAGACACGGACAAAAGAGAGGAAACACACACACGCGCAATTTGAAGTACGCCGAATTGGAATTACAATCTATGGTATGGCGAACATAAAGCAATAAGCATTTATTGCGAAAGCACCGCTCCGATGTGCAAACCCCAAGCAACATCTTGCGATATCAGTGGGCTTATGCCATAACTGCCGTCGGTCTCGCTATCACATAACATCTTTTACACTCCTAGCGCCCCTGTTTAACTGATACCCCTCCTCACACAGCGTCGCCGGATTGCGCCGCCGTCCCCGTTCCCGCCGCGCGAGAGCCATCGACGTTGGAATCACTCGAGCAATGGCGCGGCTGGGTGGACCCGCGCTGCTCATGCCGTGGCTTTTCATGCGGTTGCTTTTGAGGCGGTGTTGCCTCAATTGCTTTTGCACGTCCCAATTGGTTTACCTACGTTAAAACACCACCATTTACGACATGAGAAAGAGCATATGCCAACATTAGAATGCCAGCGCTTTCGGGCAGCCAGCGGGCAGCCAGACTTGCAAGGACGATTTTGTGCTGGCAGCGCTGGGGCAACTGGGAGACGACGGATGTAGGTAGTATGGCAGCGGAAAGCTCGCGCGGCCATTTTTAGATGGACTAGAAGGACCGCGGTACTTCATGCGATGTTTTGCGCGACGCAGGCGCTTGTTTCGGCTTGGTCACGGTGCATATCAACTGTGTTGCCTGCAATAGTACCTTTTGCGGTAGTTCCTGTTCATTTATATGTTTTGCGTGCGTATGTGCGACCGTATTTTGATCGTGTCACCACCTCGCAAGCACAAACGCCCGCTTCATATTACGATAGCATAGTTCTGATTCAGAAAATATTTAGGCTGTTATAATTTCGTGAGCCCGGCTGATATTGCGGTGGTGTTCGAGGCCTTTCACGAGAGGGTGGTGGTGGGGGTGAAAACATTTATTAAATCATAGGGAGAGGTGTTGGGGGTCGTGACCTGAAGGGTCACGCCCTTGCAACCACTAGGTGGGATGCCTAGACAGGTACCCCATTGGCGTTTGCCGCAGCCCGGGCGCGCTGCGTTAAGGCCCTTTGGGCCTCGAGGGTGCAGCAACCGGACAGGGTCGCCTCCCAGTCCTCTCGGGTGGGGTTTGGGATAGGGGGTAGGGATGGGTTCTGCTGGCAGGCCCACACCATGTGGTAAGTGTCAGACACCTCCCCACAGTGTGAGCACCGCCCGTCGAATTGAGGATCGTAATGTTGCAGAGTTGCCGGGCACAACATCGTGTTGGTGAGCAGGCGCAGGAATACCCGCTCGTTGACCTTCCCCAGCCCTTTGCACGGGGTGGGAAGAGTTTGGTGCGTGGATTTGTAATACTCGCATATTTCTTTAAAAATATAAATCGGATTGAAATCAGTGTCCTGGTCGGCGTCGGGTCCCGTGGGAAATGCCCGGAGAGAGAGAGCGCGCGGGCGGCGGCGTCGGCTGCCTCATTTCCGTGGACGCCTTGGTGACCTGGAGCCCAAACGAGAGATCGGTGCGCGGGATCCGAGTCTCGGCTACAATTTTGGTAAATGCGATAAGCTAGGGGAGTAACCCACCCTTGCGTGACGTTGCGGCAAGCCCCTCGCGAGTCGGTGATTATGTATTTGGAGGAGGTGTGAGAGGCTGCCAAAGCGATGGCAACCTCTTCTGCGTGAATTGCTGACTGGGCCTTGAAAGTAAGGGCGTCTACTGTTTTACCCTCGGGGACAACCGCGGCCGTGTACCATCCCCTGGGGTCCGGGCCGGACGCGTCCACGTAGAAGACTCCTGGTTTGCTCCGAAAAAGGCGGTCCAAGGCTTCCGCCCGCGCCAGGCGCCTGCCATTATGATCCTCTTCGGACATATTGGTGGGGAGAGGCCGCACGTGGAGGGTGCGTCTCCAGTGTACGGGAAGGCGGCATGTCTCCTCTGTCAATTGAGTGTGCTGGATGTGAAGTCGGGCTAAAAGGCGGCGACCCGACCCTGTCTTTGTGAGACGAGTGTATTGGTTGTTGAGGTGGGCCTCCCGAAGCTCCCTAAAGTGTTAACCATCCCCAGTGCCAAAAGGCGGCTGGTAGAGGTAGAGACCGGGAGGTCCAGCGCTCGTTTCATGATTTTGCGGAGGATGACCTCGAGGGCATCCTCCTCCTGTTTCCGCAGGTGGAGATAGGGAGTCGAGTGCAAGATTCGACTGGTCACGAATGCGTTCGCCAGCCGCAAGGTGTCTTTGCATCGTAACCCACCGCGCTTATTGGAAACCCGGCGGACCATGCGGCCCACCTGGTCCCCCACCTGCCGGAGCTTGGCGAGTGTTGTGTCGCAGCGTCGCTGGTTGTGTATGAAAAGTCCGAGGACTCTGATTTCCTTGGATTCGCGAATGGGACCGCTTTGCAACGAGAGATGGATTTGGGTCGAGCATGTGCGCGAGGGACGCAAATGCACGAATTCCGATTTCTGCGGGGAGCATTGCAGACCACAGTCTCGAGCATAGCGGTCCACTATGCTGGCGGCCGTTTGCAGGCTGGTCTCCATATCCCCCAGGCGCCCTTGCGTAGCCCAGATGGTGATGTCGTCGGCGTACATCGCTTGCTGGACCCCTTCGACCGCACCCAGTAGGGCGGGTGGGCGCATCATGGCAATGTTGAATAGCAGAGGGGACAGCACCGCGCCTTGTGGAGTCCCCCTCGTGCCGAGCAGGAAAGGTCCGTGCTCTTCGTCCTGTATTCTGATGTAGGATAGTCTGTCCGTGAGAAATTGTTTAACGTAATTGAAGGTATTGGTGCCACAGTGAGTTTGACTCAAATGTGTGAGTATGATCTCGTGAGTTACGTTATCGAACGCTCCTTTCAGGTCGAGCGCAAGGACTATTTTGTCGTTTTGGGGGTGTGTAATCGGGTTCAAGATTTCGCGGTCGAGTTGGAGCAGGAAATCCTGTGCGGATCTATGTGGGCGAAATCCGAAAATTGTGTCCGCGAAGGTGTTGTGTTGTTCGAGGTACTCGGACAGCCGATTGCGCACCATCGTCTCCATCAATTTGCCCACACACGAGGTGAGAGAGATGGGGCGGAGGTTGTCCGTGTCGATCGGTTTTCCGGCCTTCGGGATGAAGGTGACAAGGGCCGTTTTCCGGTCAATGGGGAGCGGGGTTTCCCCCGTCCATATCGCATTGATGTATTCTAGAAGGCACTGGTATGCTGAATCAGGAAGGTTCGCCAAAAGTTTGACGGTGACCTTGTCCCGGCCCGGCGTGGTGCCCCTCTTCATTTTGGCCAGACCCGCCCGCAGATCGTGAAGCTGGAAAGGCTTATCCAACTCAGAGTTTTCTCTGCCAGCGTAGGAGTAGGCCGATCTGCGGGCGTCCTGAGTTGTGCACAGGTAGCGATCCCGGAGCGCCTGTGCCAACTGCGTTGTATTTCCTTGGAATGAGTGCATGGCTTTGTGTAGTTGCTTCTGCGTTTCTGTACGGGTATGTGTTGGGTTGATTAGGGCTCGGAAGAGCCGCCACGTGTTGCGGCTCGACATCTGCCTCGCCGCCGTGTTGCAGCGGTCTACCCAGTTTGAGTCAGCGAGTTGGGCCGCGTACTCTTCTGCCTGCCGGGTGAGGTCCGCAATGCGCGCTTTGAGCTTCTTGTTGTGTTTCTGGCGCTTCCAGCGGCGCGTGAGGCCGCGGCGCGCTTCCCAGAGGTGGAGGAGGTGGTTGTCCACGTCCGTGACCACCTCAGTGAGCTGTATCTGCTTCTCGTGGGAGCGAAGGTGCGATATGACTGACCGGGACCAGTTTGCGTATCCCTGCTCTGTGATGTTCGTGTTGGTGTCGGACGGGAAATTTTGGCGAAAGGTGGTCCAATTGGGAATGCGTGCTAGTGTGGTAGGGCGCTTTAGGAGGCGTGTATAAACAGTGGTGTTGATGATGCAGTGGTCGCTGCCGAGGGTATCCTCGGTGTTGATCCAGTCTGCGTGTCTTATGTTGCGAGTGAAGGTGAGGTCCGGGCATGTGTCTCGGGTCACCGAGTTGCCTACGCGAGTAGGAAATGCCGGGTCGGTGTGGAGGGTGAGGCCCAGTGTGGACGCCAACTCCGGCAGCATGCGTCCGCGCACTTCCTCCTTACGATAGCCCCATAGCTGGCTAGGGGCGTTGAAGTCGCCCACAATCAGCAGGGGTTCGCGACCCGCCTCTTTAAGTGCACAGCTAAAGAGGTCCGCGAAGGTCACTCGCTTCAGTTTCGGGGAGCAGTATACATTAAGTACGTGCAGGGGAGGATCCGATCGGCGAAGGGGAAGGATCCTTACCATGGCGTACGAGTACAGTATGTTGAGATCGAGGTCGATTTCGGTGGCTGTGTACGACTTGTGTACGAGGAGACACGACGAGGGGTCTCGCTGGAACGTCCCGTAGTTAGTCAATTTCGCCGCCGCTCCTGGCTCCTGGAGGGCGACCACGGCAGGTAAAGCCTCGAAAGTTTCTAGGTAGAGGCGCAGGTTCGCGCGTTTCTGGCGAGCCTTGAAGCCTCTGCAATTCCATTGCGTTACGGTTACCAACGTGTGTGTTTTCGGAGGTGGGGAACGCTTGTTAGGCCGTGCCGCCATCATTAGGATTGGAGGTGAGAGACGGGGGCTGATTGGACTCTGGCCTACAGCTAGCACTGGATGGGGGTGCGGGGTTGGAGTCCTGCGATGCCGGGTCTCTGGGATTACAGATAATTTTCTTGTGCGTATTGCAGGCTTGGATCCCCTCGAACCGCCGACTGGTTCGGGTGGTTTTCGATTTCATGCAGCGGCTTATGGCTGCAGGGACCGATGACGAGCATTTGGACTCCATGCAGTTCATAGCCGTTTCTACCATTTTCTGAAGCTGGGAGGTGAGACGCGCCTCCATCGCGGTCATTGCCGACGCGAACGCGGGCGGCAGTTCGGGCTCACTCTCCATGGCGTCGGGACTCGGGATACTCGTCGCGGCAGCTAGCTTTTCTTCCAAATTTTGAATTTTGGCGAGCAGTTGCCCGATCTGTGCTCTAAGCTGCTCATTTTGTCTGCGGCTTTCGACATCTACGCCGTAAGCCGAGGAGGGGGAAGTGGGCCAGGGTGAGGGAGGGGAGGGGAGGGAGGAGAGGAAGCAACCCCTGCCCAGCTGCTCACCTGAGTGTGTTGTTGCTGCGTCGGGGCCCGGGCTCCGGCAGCGCCACTTGGTTTGAGGCCGCGAAAGTGCTTGGCGTAGTCTCTGCTGAGGGGCGGTGGCGGTGCCTGCTTTTTCTTCTTGTTTTTCTTCTTTCTCTTCTTCTCTCCCGTTGTCTTCTGTCCTGGAGATGAGGAAGCCGCGTTGACGTTTTCCTCGCGCGAGCCGGTGGCGTTATTGCCATGTACTGCGCCGCCATTGGCTCCGTCGGTGGTGGGATCTTGTCTGTTTCCAGACTCTGGCTTTTCGAATCCTCCATGTCGAGAGGGCTTGACACCGGCAAGGTGAGGCAGCGGCGGCGGCAGCGGCGGCGGCAGCGGCAGCAGCCGCAGATTCTAGCTCAGAGAACGCTCTCAGACGCGCGCATATATGCATGTGCTGAAAGTTTTTTGCTGGGTGTTAGTTGAGCGTGATACGAGAGCGTATACGTTCTTCATTGCGTTCTGCGCAGTGCAAAGGCGGATATCATTTGTGAGACGCTTCACTGGAACATGTCCTTTATTAAAAGGCCTCAAAAGCAGATTGCTCGTGGCATCTCTGCGGGATATATGTGGCCATTATGGCAGTTGCCGATCGAGGCGAGTGCTGATTTTGTCATCCACAACTGTTGTACAGCTTGATGATCGGGCCTTCTGCCACATATGCTTAAAGTATCCGAAAAGTATCGTAGGCATGCATCTCCTCGCGTTTGGCTCATTAAAGAGATTAAAAGAATCTCCCAGCGCTGATCATCATGCAAGCGTGCACACGCGGTACGTGAGGTGTCGACACGCATGGTTTGACTAGCGCCTTTCATTCCAGTGCCATTTCTCTGCGGTAAAGCTGTACGATTACAGATATGATACGCAGCTAAATTTGTAGAATACACGCACTCTTTCTAGATAAACGTTCAAAACGCTGGTGTGCGCTTCTGTCGAGGTTATGCGCGCATTCCTTGCCCGCAGCAAAAGCCGGCTGCCGACAGACTACAGTTAAACGGAACGTATCCAGATTCGTTTCTGATTACAGCTTACAGTAAGCAGTTTACAAGCGTAGAAATTGCAACGACCGCAGCAGAGTGAATCACCATGCAGGGTCGATCGTCTACGGTCATACCTGTCATACTTACTGTGTAGTAAACAAACTCCCAATAATGCGAGAGTACGGCGTATCGTTTGATAAGCAACGGACGGGCAGTCATTCCGTCCTATGTGGTGTGGACTGAAACACATTAGACTGCTGATCGAATGCTTTGGAGGATTTCTCGAAGCTTACACAGCATACCGTGCACCGAAGGCACACGCTCGCGTTGTCGTCGCCGATGTATATGGGTGCGAGCACAATCAGCTGTTTGTTCTGCAGTCTGCGGCAGCCCTCAATAACTTGAGGTCGTTGTTTTCGATGTGAAGCAGCCCATTTCTGCCGTACGCGTGCGTAGCAATAAGACGCAGCAAGACGCGAAGTGACGGAGACCATATGCCTTCCGTGATCCGGGACTTGCTTCCCACCATGATGGCCGGCTGGATGGTTTCGGTGGCCGCCAGCCCATGCGACCATGATGCGCTTTCTTGTCAGAGGCGAACTTTCTGGCAGCCAGCGCGCTGCCCAAGCGCGGTAAATCTAAGAGGCCCAGTGTCCATGTCTACGAACTGTTACGCAAAGAGGGCCCTATGCCGATAAAGGAAGCCGTTAAAGCTATCGCGTGATGTACTTAAGGTAGGGCTTAAGTGTCCGTTGAAGTTAATATTTTTTTTATATTTTTTGAGGTGATAAGTTAACCCTCAAAAAATGCAAGTGTCAATATACATCTCTAAGCATCCCTGTTTCTTACAAACGTCACATGGGAATGCATCACGAAATTGCTCTGAGAACACTTTCTCTAATTTCGAACAGCCTGACTGGCATTGGCGTCGGCAGTACACAGGCATAAGTGGTAATGGCGAAAATGGGAATTTTAAAATTTTAAGTAAAAAGCAAGCACGGTGTGGCAAAACGTGAAGGGGAGGCTTGTATTCGGGCCGCTAAGCTTCAGTTGAAATAAACAGCATTGACAGTCGGGAAGATTTCATCGGGACCCCAGAGAGTTCTATACCATTAATGTTGCTTGCGCTGCAGTGAAGATAAGACGCGTTTGTCAATTTCAGCATTTTTATTTTGTAATTTTCGTGAAGGGAAGGGGCGGCCGAGAGGAAGAACGTAATCCTTGAAGCAACCAATGTATGTTATGCAACTGTGCAGTGCTACCACGGGAAGCGCAACCCAATTCGTCCGCGTAATTATCACCTTGAGTGCCTTTTCAACCAACACGGCGCAGCGAGAGCAATCGACTTGAAGAGAGATTTGTTGCAGTAATCGGAGGACGGCATGCCCGATGTGGCTAGTAAAAGCAGCAATGAGCAATGGCGTGCGCAGTTAATGCGTGGGCAAGATTTACTTACGAGGGTGTTATAGCCTTTCGGTGTATTGCACCATAAGCGAAGAGCATTTGTATAGTGCACAAACGACAAATACTTTCAGCCGATTTTTGAGCGTGATCTCTACTGAGTTTTTGCAGAAAAAAAATGAAATACCTGCATATTCCAAAACATGCTTTTAATTGAGGCCTCTCCGCTTTCTCACGCTGCGCGTTAAGTTCCCGGGTTAGTGGTTTGGGCTTGTTGGTGTGGGTGCGTGACGAAAGGAAGCAACTCGAAAAGACGAAGACGAGCTCAGAAGTTGAAAGGACAGGCGCCGAACTTAAACGAACAAAAAGGAATAACGCATAGGCAATGTCACTGCATAAACACAACACCTGTGTCAGATCTGCCGGCTGCTATTTGAATGACCACTGTATTATGTGCAAAAAGTGTGAGTCATGTACACACGTACCCGAATCGAGGAACGGGCTCGGACTAAAACGGAAAGGCTGATCGCTGTGGCACTGCTAAAGACCGAGAGCAGTGCGTTAGCACGCCTTAGGTTTTACTGACTGACAAGGAATATAGTTTCCTAGAATGATATTAATTTTGGCACAGCTTTTGCGTTTCTGTAATGACATTAACTATGCGTTATTCCAACTTGCCCGTTTAGGATCGGCACCTGTCTTGTCAGCATTTGTCTTGTCCTTGTCTTTACGCACTGCTTCGTCTTGTTAAATTCCTAGGCCTCTTATGCGAGTTTCGCATATGTCATGCATTTATTTAACTCTTAAGTGGTGCCGAACCAAAGTTCCCGTATTTTATTTGCTGGAGACGTTGAAGCGATAAAGTAAAATTCAGGGGGGCGCTTTGTTGACCTAAACTGCGGTGAGGCGAAAGCCTTAAGCGCGGTGTTGCTGCTTGTGTCACTGATGTGTGGTTAAGATGTTAAGTTACGCCGGTAAGAGTGGAACGCGACAGCGTCTTGCAAAGCTGCAGGGAGTCCACAGAACGACATCGCCCGTTCGGCTCTACGCCTTCCTTGCTCGTCGGTAAATTGATTTTTGAGGAAAGGAAATGTATCTGTCTCACATATCTCGGTGGACACCTGAGCCTCGCAGCAAGGGAACGGAGGAAGATAGGAATGAACGAAGGCAGCGTATTCACTAGACGCGCCTTTGTTCATTGGCAACCATCGAGCTGGCATGGCGGTAGCAGCTTAAAAAAGAAGGTTTTCGTTCCTGGCGGCACCTGCATTTTTTGAACCCTCTTTAAAACATCTCTCTGCCGGGGCCTCCACTGGGAAAACTATGTCGCACAAAGCACGGTACAGTGTCTTCCGTTTCACAGTGGACAGAAAATCATTTGAAAACCGCGCGGAAAGGAATCTTGCACTCGCTACGATTTCCCGGTAAAAACCGCTGATCCTACCATAAACCTCTTCGGTTGCGACTACGCACCCCGGCAGCGGGTGCCGCAGCTTAACTTGGCATACGGTGCGCAAAAACGGGTCTCTTGTTGGTTGGTTTATGGCGTTTAACGTCCCAAAGCGACTCACGCTATGAGAGACGCCGCAGTGGAGGGCTCCGGAAATTTCGACCAGCTGGGGTTCTTTAACGTGCACTGACATCGCACAGCACACGGGCCTCTAGAATTTCGCCTCCATCGAAATTCGGCCACCGAAAGACGCGGGATCGAACCCGCGTCTTTCGGGTTTGATCCCGGCCGCGGCGGTTGAGTTTCTTTGGAGGAGAAATTCTAGAGGCCCGTGTACTGTGCAATGTCAGTGCTTGTGTCCCGAAAAAACAAATAAACGATTGATTAGCTGTCGCAAAAGCAGGTGGCCCAACCCCAGCCCTCCGTCTTGTACCCGTCGGAACAGGTTGGTCCGGCTGCAGGGCTCCCATTCAGACGGCCAGATGAAGACGGCGAAAACCTTTGTAGCTTTTGAATGCTTAACCTTGAACAGTGCAACACGTGCATTATGTACCAGAACCTGCTGATAAAAAACAAGTTGCAAACAGTGGCTGTGGCAAAAATCTACAAGGTTGCTCCTTTCCACTTATCCGTTTTCTCCCGTAACTCTTTGACCCGTCCTTTCCAATACTGTTCATTATCTCGGTAAGCAACGAACGGAGCGCATAAGTATACATATCTGATGTCGTCGTCCAGGACGCACTAGTTAACCATTCAGTCGTAGATGGCTACCTTCCATGCCAAAGCACGAGGCACTTCGACCAATCAACCCCGCTGCCTGTAGCTTGGCTGAATTTGCGTACACATTTAAAGCCTCGCTTATGCCACCCTAATCAACCGCAAACACAGCAATCTCATATGCGTACGCCAAGAGCTTTACTTGGGCTGTTTTCTGGCCATCCAGAAAGCCGCTGCAGAGCCTCCGGAGTGGATCTCGAGACTAGAGCCGCTGTGCAATATGCGTGAATTTTAATCTGACGAAGCTAGATTAATGCTGGATGACCACGACAGTGTCGTGTGTATGTACATGTACACAGCGTTTAGTGTGTTTTGCTGATTGTTTGTTTTCTTGAATGTTATGTGCCAAAGCCAGGCAATAAAGAACAAAAAGATCTGTCATGGCGGAGTGGTTACCATTCTCGTCTCGCACTCCGGAGTTCAATTCCCCAACTCGACCCATTTTTATTTATTTATTTATTTATTTTATTTGGAGCATCACTATACCATCCATTTAATTGGTTGTACGGTTACTAGCTAAAGGTTAATTGGCCTCGTTTTAAATTCGCGCACTGTGACGTAACCACCATTTCGACCAGTTTAAAACCGTCACATTTCTGTCGACAGCTCCTGCTTACAACGATGAGGCCTTAAAGGCTTCCACCTTAATATGGAAAAGCTGCGGCAGTTGTGCCTTTAAATCGGTATGAAATCAAAGAGCCACCGAACCTCCAAAGCGAGGTATGTTGCGCTTTTCATTAATAGAAGATGCCTCTTTTGGTGCGAAAGCACTAATCCGGAGGTTTGACAGCCTAGAAAAATCTTCGTCTTCTGTTGCGGCCGGGTGAACGAGCCTAGCGTCCAGTATGACCTAGCGCTTGTGCTCTGTCCCGCGGCACTGCCCGCTCATCGTCGGCTTCGGCGTGGCAAAAATGCGGTGCCTCTGACCAACCAAACCGAAGACTTCTTGTCCGTCCGGGCCGCAACGCGTAACAATGAGATGGCAGAGAACAAAAGGACAAAGTGCACCGTGATTTCGCAGTGTGTAAGAATACTGTGAATATTCTCTATCATTTTTTTTTGCATGCAATAGCCGGAACAAAAGGGAAACCCGATCAGGTTGTGCATTTTGAGACATCTAAATTCATGTTTTCTATTGCATTTATGTGTTTTCGCGCGCTCATGTTTGTCTTTATAATAAGGGAGTAATTACACGTTGGCATCCACCCAAGCGCAGCCATACGGCTACAAAGGAAAGCTATACAGCTTTCTCAGAAACTTCGTAGTTAAAGAAAAATTCGTACTGGTCCGGGGTTCGAAGCCGGGACCACCGCTTCACCGGAGCAATCGCTCTACCAACTGAGCTAACCGGGGCGGCAAGCTTATGGTAGGGCGAGAGCGAATTGATCAATAACTCGAAGTGGAAACAGTGTTGGTCAAATGTTTAAGGGGTTTGTCTTTGCGTGCATGCGTGCATTCCGGTGTGCGCGTTCCGTTGGAGTTGGTACTCATCCTTCCACACGGCATCATCCGCCTGTCCTACCCATCTTTCCGCTTCGTTAAGGATGTCCTGTGCCGTTCCCAGTTCTGTGTTCTCGCTTATTTACACGATCTACGCAAGTGAAACTCAGAGCCCCGTCGCACGCTACAGCAAGCCGTCAGAAGCTGCGCACTCTTCCATTAGGCACGTCCCGCAGCGCAAAATTGCGTTTCCTGATATCAGCTGCATACAAATGGAAACTCCCTTCTTACCTTCCTTCCTCATACTCCATGAACCTACACAACATAAAATCGACAAGGGCAGCAAACATGTGCTGCCAGAGGTCCAGTCATAGCAGTGTTACCTAAAAAGGAGGTCGCAACCACGTATATAAACTCCCCGGCAAGTCACAGTTGCACACAGCTGGCTGAATCGATGCCGTGCAACATCCTAGTTTAAAGGCCTTGGTGGCGACTGTTAAGAATTCCGCGTTGTGTAAGACGCTATTCAAGGAGTGTAAAAATAAAGTCAGAATAAACTTGGGGACGCATTTTGATTTCTGTCTTGTGCCCCCTGCTTACGCCGACTTGTGCACTGTGTCTTAGGTGCACCGAAAAATAATTTCATTGGTAGAAAGGGGAGCGCAAGTGCAATTAACGGAATCATTTTAATTAGCTCTAATTATCGCAGGTCCTGCAAATTTTGTAAACGCAGACAAACGCCTCTGCTACGAAGTGACCTGCTTAACGGAAGAGATAGCTTAGCCGGTTTACTGTTCTAACACTATAGGGACACTGTCACTGCAACGAATCCTACTACGTACAACGAATTTGTCTCTTACATGAAACATTTACGCGTTCTCAATCGCGTATATGTCATTTCGTAACTAACTTGGCTGGTAAAGATAGGTTTTCTCGGTAATAATTTTAAGCTAGCAACGCGCGGCTTTTCACGTGCCGCGAGAAGCCGCAGGAGCAAAAAATGAAAGGAGCCCGCTCTGTTAGCATGCAGAAAACGTCGCTCTTCTCCGTCTGCAAAGCGCACGAAATATCCTCCACGCCAGTCGAGTTTTGACGGGAAGATCGAGACGATCAAAGCACTTAGGCGGGCGGAAGAAAAAACATTCGGCTAATGAGTAAACACTCAGCGCATCACCATAGACGACGTACACCATCGAGGAAAAGTACATCCAAGCGCAACGATAACAACGTGAACACGGACCATCACGACAGCGAATTCCGTGCCTGCTTAACAGAACGTCAACGCCGTCATTTGCGGCTGGTGCACAGCGTCCGAGCCAGGAGCACTCTGGTTAGGGAGCCTTTAATCTGCGGGAAGGCTAAAGAGTTCCTCTTGTGACCGATGCTCATGATAACTTTAAAGCGAGGATTTGTGGTTAAGAAGTTTCGAGAAACTGACCGACAACTGTAGGGCGCCTAGATCACTGTACTGCTGCAGGAATACGAACTAATTAATGCTTTCAACGTGGATGAACGCGTGCTTTTTTATCTGCTCCTGCCTGAAATTGTGTGAGAGCACAAAACTGCTCAAGGATTGCAAGAAGTCGATGCAGTGCTTGATCTTGCTTTATGCTATGGATGAACGAAAATGGAGCAGTTGAAGCCACTTGTCATCGGGTGATGAGCGAAAACACTTTGCTCCAGAGGCATTCCGGCAGATTCCACTATAAACAAGAAGGCCTTAAAGATGGCGCCTTTGTTACAAGAGTACCCTGTAAAAGTGAAACCTAGCTGAGAAGCCCAAGATTTATTTTCTGCTGGAATATGCTTTCAGTACCCAAGAAAACATGCTGAATCACACTCACAGAGTTTTCTTATCGCCAAACTTTATAATAATAGCCCTGGAACGACACGACCAAAGCACAATACGGTCTTAAGACATGTACCATTCAAAACTGCTGCAGAGGGTTCTCGCGAATCCCGACCACTAGGCTGAGGTCCCGATTAAACTAAACATTTGGCAAGCCAGCGACACATTCCACGGTAAGGCAACAGTTTTTGTAACCGCTAGTAACTGCTAGGAAAAGTCGGGTTTACCTAAGATCAGAGCACTGCTGGCGACAATTGCAGTGGCTGCGCCGACGAATGCAGGGATGCCATAGCTGCCACGGAGCTCCATAAATAGCTGTGCACTTGTGGAAGAATACCTCTCATTCGATAGCGATCTGTTCATTCGGTCACATCGTTCGATGGAGCTCACTGTGGAGGCCATTAATGAGCGCACGAGGCCCTCGAGGAAGACCAAGCGGTCAGTGACTGGAGCGGGCGAAGAGCCAACAGAGGCGGTTACCCGTGAAGCCATAGACGTATTGGACACTGCAGTTGTTCCTTGCATCCCAGCCGCACTCTCCCTATGAGCACGCAGTAGAGCTTGATGGCATCAGGTCAGCCGTAGTCGCGTGTATATTGAGGCTCACCGTTGATTAACCCAATTACCGAATTAATCCACTAGCTATATTCTTTACCGGCATGCAGTTTAGCTTGATTGGTGTTAAGAGAATAATATTTATGTATTTCATACTGCAGATCATGTTACAGATACAAGCAGAACAATTAGAGATGTAGATATGTCAGATCAAAGGGCACCAAGTAAAAAGACAACCAAAAAAGAAAGCATGCAAAATGACTATCCGCTGACTGTCGTTGTGGCGGTGAGTCTCACTCGCGTATGGTATGCGGAAAAAAGGAAAATTTAAATGTGTCAGTTCGAGCAAAGTACAGGGTAAGTGAACCGGGATGATGGTGACGTGTGATTCGTGTAGCTGAAAATGATATGTAGGGTGCAGGATCAAGCGCTAATTTGTTATCTATGAGCAAAGAAAGAAATTTTCGTCTGATATTCTCGGCAAATATAACCAGACAGCGAATGTGGACAGAACAGAGCAGCACAAGTAAATTTTCGTTGAGTAATGTTCGTTTAATGGCAGCGACAATTACATTTGCACTTCACTACTACTTCATTATTTGCTGACATTGCGATTACGTTGTTGGCTGCCCTGTCCTGAAGACGCCTTTTTTTTTTCTCTGCTGCGTTTCCAGCGCGTTTTCTTGTCGGATACCGTTTCTCTGACTGCGGATCCTCTATTAACTTTTCTTTTGTTCTACGAATGGGTCACTCTGCCATTTTAGTCTTGCTTTCGAGGTGGAGGGTATTCATAGTGCGCCGTTTGGTCGTGAACCTTGTCGCTCTTTTTCTCGACACTCTTCCTATAGCATGGCATTCCGCACTGCATAATCGCCAACAGGCGCTTCAATCTTAGAGGACTGCAAAGGCCATGCCTGGTGAGGTAGTAAACACATCGCACAGAAGACGCTATAGTGGTTTCTAATGTTTCAGCGTACCACTACCCGTTCAACTCAACCCTAAAGGAGTCGTTTTTGTGTCTTTCTTCTCTGCAGGAAGTGCGGCCCACAAGTCCTCCAGTTCTCAGCCCAAGACCGGGGAGGATGCACGTGAGTTGATGTTGAGAGTAGACTCTTTATATGCAGCGAAAATTCAGAGGCTCATTTCAATCCACCCCTCTGATAGTAGTGTTGCAGGAAATAATTCTGTAATATGTGCAGCCACGTCCTCTCTGGATTGCTATCAAAACCTTGGTTTGAGATAGCTGGTCCATGCTACAATATCTTATAAGAACAGCGCGTAAAGGACGGGACAAAGCAAGAGGAACCGTCCTGTATTTTTAAGTCCCTTCTACGTTTTCCCGTCATTTTCGCGCTGTTCTTAGAAGATTTTAGAGTCAGGTTTAAAGAAATGAGATTCGTGATAGCAGCAATGCACTAGTGACAAAAATTTGGGAAGAGAATAAATAGGACCTGGATGGGAAGTACAGTGCCAGTTAAATAGCGCACGTGATAGCGTACTGAAAGCACGCTGCTGCAGACTATTGAGTTCAAATACCCCCTCATGCCACTACTATTCGGGCATACGTGTAGTGGACTCAGTCTGAATTTATTAGCCGCGCATGTTACGGGTGAATAAAAAAATAGCGGAGCCCTTGACAGACGCGTTGTTACGAGATTTACAGATTTCATCTATTTATGCAATATCGCAGGCCATAAGCACACAAGCTGGAGTGGGGCACAGTACATTCGACCATGGTTACAAAATGCTGTGTAAACGGTCAAATAGGAGCGATAGATGAAATACAGTAGGTGGAAAAGCGGAAAATGAGCTTTCAACATATATGAAAAATTGATTACTGCTGAAAAACACATTAACTGGCAGAAAGGAGATTTTTCGTATGCACACATACCGGGAGACAGATTGTCTATCTTTGTTTGTTTATGGGGTTTAACGTCCCAAAGCGACTAAGGCTATGAGAGACGCCGTAGTGGAGGGCTCCGGAAATTTCGACCACCTGGGGTTCTTTAACGTGCACTGACATCGCACAGTACACAGGCCTCGAATTTCTCCTCCAAAGAAATTCAGCCGCCGCGGCCGGGATCGAACCCGCGTCTTTCGGGCCAGCAGCCGAGCACCATAGCCACTGAGCCACCGCGGCGGCTAGATTGTCTATCTGGGTGTTTTTCTAGGAAAGCCTGTTTCTTTTCATTTTTATACAGTGGAGTCGCATGACTCTATGCAGAGGTGAATGCAAAATAACGAATATAAATAGCATGGCAAGCTAGATATCACACCTGATCTCCATACAGCAGCACACACGTGGTACGAACGCAACGGGAATTCCACACATTCATGGCTCTCAAATTAGCAACAAATTTTTACACATTCGGGCAATCCACTACACATTTCAGCAATTTACTCGTCACTAATTTTTTAAAATAAATTAGAATTTCAGTTTATTACTCCTGGTGGATATTCCTGAATCATTTTTTCATTATAATGTTTTCTGGCGCGGAAAACTAGAGCAATGAACTCATAACTATGCTTTTTGATTTGATTATATATATTAAGCACAAAAACTGCAGCCTGGCTTCGGTGAGTCTCGCCTACAGCGTCTCTAAGCCAAGAAAGCTTTGAATTTTTTTACGATATCTGTTCTTTTATGCCTGTTTAAAATAAATCGGAGTACGATCCTTTTCGCTGTTCAAAGTTTTAGCATGTTTCTCGCTGTGTATACGTTAGATAAACGAGACGCATGCTCGAGATGAGGCCGCACTAAAGCAAAAAAAGGAAAGCATCATCATGGAAAATCTCCCGTCTACTAAAAGTTCCGTCTTACAGGGATTTCTGAAATATCATTTTGGTTCTGCGTTTGTTCGCTGAAATTCTGTTCTAAGAAAACCATTCCACTGTATAATTTCTGTTTTCTTCAAACGTCTGCACTGCCCTCCAGTAATGTATGTACCTTGTAAGCAAAACTGAGTCATTCTTGTATTGAAAGGCACTTGCAGGCAATTAAGTTCAGGTCATTTGTAGATAGATATAGATAGATACAGAGAGAGGGGAAAGGCAGGCATGTTAACCAGAAAGGATTCCGGTTGGCAACGCTGCACAGGGGAAGGGAATGAGGGTATTAAAGAGGGAAGAGAGAAGAAACGTGAAGCAGCCACAATCTGTCAATGAAGGCAGTCGCTCTCAAAAAAATTACCGACGATTACGTTACTTCCTAATGCGAAATTTGAGCGCAGCAAATAAGCTGTTTCACCTTTTCGATAGATTGAGGCAAAGAAATCGAGCAACACATGTATGCGCTATCACAGAATTTTTTTTTTCACACGTATTCGCAATTTCGGCTCGGGCGGTGCACATATACAGATCCGGCGCCACCGATCTGGCTCTCTGATTGCCACCGCACAGGGGTTGCATTCGAGGAGGAGCGAAGAAAGGAATTAAGTTCGAGCCGGCGCTTTGACAACCGGAGACTCGCAGGAAGAGGGGGGAGGGGGGCGGCGTGTACACCCAGCGGCAAACGATGGGGGCAGAAGCGCGCGCAGCAAGCGGACAACACGATAAAGGGAGGAGGGAAGAGATAGCAGCGACTGACTGATGCCGCTGACGCCGATAGCGCTGGGGGGATGAAAGGTGGGCGGAGCTGGTTACGAGGCCGACGCCGACGACGACGCGAAACCCAGGAACGGACGCCAAAGAGCTGCGCTCTAAAACAAAAAAATGCCTTGTAAGCCTTGATGGCAGTCGACCGCTGTGGCCACAGACCGAGGATCTTGGCCTCTGTGAAAGGCCGAGGATCAAGGCGGTCCAGAGCACAACGCAGCTTATTTCTTTTGGTCACAAAAACAGGGCACTTACACAAGAGATGAGGGATTGCCTCTTCACAGGCACAGTTCACACAAGAAGGGCTGTGGCCATCGCGACCCGGAAAGCATACTTATTTGTGAAGGCAACGCCGAGCCATAGACGACACAGTAATGGTGCCTCACGACGAGCTACATCACAAGGAAGACAGAGGCGCAGTCCATGGTCCGATGCCCTGAGGCGACGGCTGCGAAACGCTCCCGTGTTCCACGCTGAAAGTGTGAGCTCCGGCCTCAAGGAACGAAGCCCACACGATGCGGCAGCTCTCGTTACAGGGATATTGACAGTGATTCCGTCATTGTGGACAGTACGGACAGCTTCGTCGGCCTAGTGATTGCCATAAATACCGCAGTGGCCCGGCATCCACTGGAAAATTATGTCATGTTCTTTCAATGTGGCGTCATGGTACAGCTGGCGGATTTCTGCAACAAGTTGTTCGTGTGACCCACGGCGTAGTGCAGCTTGCAGGCCTTGGAGGGCTGCTTTAGAGTCGGTAAAAACTGTGCAGTCATGTGCAGATTCTTGACTAATGAGTTGAACTGCAGCCCGTAAGGCAGCTAGTTCTGCACCAGTTGAAGAGGTGAGATAGGCAGTCCTCACCTTCATTAAAATAGACCTGGCCGGTATCACCACAGACCCAGCAGAGCTTGTTGAAGTCACTGAGCCATCTGTGTAGACATGTATGCGGTGTTTATGGTTAAAATGCAGATGATGCAGTGTCAGTTGTTTGAGAGCAGGCAATGATAAATTTGATTTCTTAGTAATTCCCGGAATAGAGAGGTGCACCCGAGGTTCACGGAGACTCCCTATGGGTGAGCATGGTCTTGAAGCATGGGTGAACTGCGAAGGAAGATAGGCACGATGAGCTTGAATCACTTTTGCAAATGCAGTATGTGGTCTGAGTACGGGAAGAACTGCAAGATGATGACTCGGAACTCGCGTGAGGTGCCGAATGTGTGTTCTCATGGTTTCAACAGCAATGTATGAAGTAACAGGATGCTCACCAGCGGCAATAACAGTGGCTACCGTTGAGGCGCATTTAGGCGCAGATTCGTAGAGCTTGCGCTTGAACACTTTGAAGTGTCTGAAGGTTTGTCTTTCTAATATTGGTTAAAATTGGAAAGCTATACCGCATGTATCCCAGGAACAGCGAACGGTGCAGTTGAAGCATCGAGCGCACAGATGCGCCCTAGGATTTTCTCCCGAGGAAGGGAAGAATATGAACAATCGCTGTCAGTTTCTTTCGCATGTCGTAAAGATGGGGACTCCACGAGAGGTTCCTATCGATAATAATGCCAAGAAAGCGGTGGCGTCTTTCATACGAAATGGCGTTGCCATTGATATATATGGGATAACTTGTCATATTTTTTCGCGTAAATACATTTGTAAATACAATGTAAAGAGCAATGCAGCTATAATTGATCCCTGTGGTATACAAGCCTTCAAGGCAGAATACCACTATGCTCGATTTGGTTATTTAATCTGAGAACTTACGAAGGACCGCACAAAAAATTCTTGACGTTGGCATAAAAGGCAGCTCGAAGGCCCCATAGATGCAGTTTATGCAATGAAATACTATGGTTAGCAATATCAAAGGTTTTCTTAACCTTGAGAAAGAGGGCGCAGCTAAACGAGTTTTCCTCGACACCAGCGTAAGACTAGTCTGCAAATTCCTCAAGACGTAATTCATTGCTCCTTCTGGTACTATACCCTTATTCACGAGTGGCAAAGACCGCGAATTTGTTTAAGGGCGTCGTGAATAAAAATAGGAATTTCTCGGGCATTTGTGATAGAATCGGCAGAGAACAATTTGGTCGGTAGTTCTGAATAGCGTTTTTTTCCCCTAAAAGTATTCTTACATTAGCAGTTTTCAACTTTTCCGCTGTTACAGCGGTTTCCAAAAACCCATGAATCAAAACTAGCAGAATATCTGAAAGAGTGGACGTGCTCAGTTGTAGGAGTGAAGCCGATATGTCATCTTATTGCAAAGGGCTTACTCCCTCTGAAGCTAAGTACTAGCCTGGCAAAACTTTTTTTTCACATCCTTGGATGATAAACGGAAGGCGATAAAGATTATTTTAATATTCACTTATTTCTTTGGTCAGCTGCTGCCATTTTTACCGCAAGCGGGAATTCTTTTTTTGAATCCTCAGCTTTTGACAGAGGGTCGTCTACCAGGACGTCAGAGCACGTCAGGCTCACATTTTGTAAGCTGCAAGCTTTAAAGGACAACTCCAGCGGTCTTGTAAACATTCTGAGTTGATTAACACATCTTCTTTACAGTCCCGTCTCTCCGGCACATGAAAGCCGTTCTTCAAAATACCGCCAGGAATTTTTTAAAAGGACCGAAACCTGGAAGCTAAACCACATTCTGCCCAAAACTACAACATCATGACATACCAACCCATGAGGCCACAGTCATTGTACAAAATTTATCTAGTAGGCTTGGATTGGCTAAATTTCCGGCAGCCTCGGTTATTTCTTTTTCCGAAGTGACCGAAACGACGCACGAAATTTTTTCCTTCACTAAACGCAGAGCGAATGTCAACGAGCTGGCCAAACTGTGACGTCACATTCGCAAGGTTGCCTGTAGAAATCGTCCAGAGTGATGAAACGACACGGACGGCTTTCAAATTCATTTGTGCTTCAACATGAAGTCGCTAAGCTGTAGCATTTGACACAAATTACCAGACAACTGCCGATAATCCACCCTGAAAATTTCAGTTAAATGCGTGGAGGTACTATAAACGCCGGAGTCACCCGTTAAGTTTCCTGTGTCAAAGAAAAGTCGGTGTCGTTGGCCATCAGAATAACAATCTAATGGAAGCAGAATATGAATAGAAATGGTCTGAAAAGAAAATCTGTTTTTGAGTGACAATCGAACCGAGAACCTTCTTTATAGAGGGTGTTTCACCTAAGACTTTCTGCAATTTTTAAAAATAAGCTATTTGAATTAGATGCGCGCTTTTTCTGGCATAGCATTGTCAGTGGTGTAGTACATCATAATGCAGCTAAGACGTGCTAACTAGCAGGCTTGTTAACCAATATTTAATAGTTAACTTTTAAACTATTACCGTTGGGCTCCTTAATTATTGAGAGGCATGTAGCCCACCGTAAGTAATACCCATATCCGTTTTTAGAATTTCAAGAACGCGATTATCCTCGGCGCTGTGGCCCAACAAATTTCGCCTACATCGCGCAAAAATACATGCGGTTTCAGAAGCTTGCAGGCAAAGCAACCTCTCCAGTGAACCTAACTCGTCGAGATAGCCAAAATTTGATGGGCCACAGCGCCGAGGATAATCGCGTTCTCGAAATTCTAAAAATGGATATGGACATTACTTACGGCGGGCTACATGCCTCTCAATAATTAAGAAGGCCAACGGTAATAGTTTAAAAGTTAACTATTAAATATTGGTTAACAAGCCTGCTAGTTAGCACGTCTTAGCTGTATTATGATGTAGTACACCACTGACAATGCTATGCCAGAAAAAAGCGCACATTTAATTCAAATAGCTTATTTTTAAAAATTGCAGAAAGTCTTAGGTGAAACACCCTGTTTGCGCCATGCATTCGCTACGCATAGGCTACGAGGTCTTTTTTTTTGTTATCGGCTTCGGCTTAGCATGACATTTCACAAAAAACAAACCTTATATAGCAACAAGAAAAACCGAAATATCACGCAGAACACAGTGCATACATACACAAAGTGTATCTGACAACATTGTAATCACACAGCCACAGGTTGGTTGCGTCTAAGTAAAATTCGCGCAGAGGTAACAAGAGCTCTGCTGTTGAAAGGCACTCAAGAATTTCCACCGCCTGTTTTTGGACTTACACAAACCAATGCATACTTTCACGTAAGTAAATTCGAGCAGGTATTGCTTCTGGATCTAAGTTGTAACCTGCCATTCTTGAGCGCCATAAACAATGAGGCCGATCAGCACAATTGTATACAAAGGTAACCCGTCTTCATTGTCTGCACTAAGTCGCGGGTGCCGTGGGAGTCTAATGAAAGTGTTTTTTCATTGTTCGTTGCAACACATTCCAAAAGTGTAATAACCATTCCCAGCAATCTATGAAAACAGTGTCTGTTGTTTCTGGCTGCATAAAAATTAAAAAATGCGATCGTCACGGTAGGAAAAAATCTCTTGCTTCTAAAAACTTGTGAACCGATCACGTTCCCTTATGTTGCTTGAAAAAAAAGGCGTTTGCTCCTGGCCGCACCTGCATTTTTGTGACTCTTTTTAAAACGTCATTGTCTTGGCCTGTAGTGTAAAGGTCGTGTACAAGGGATCTGAAAAATCAACGTTGCAGAAAGCGCAGTACAGTTTTTTTTGTTTACGCCACAGAACTATTCGCTAGAGAAACGTATTCCCAGAAAACGAACGCTGGCCACCGTTTCTTTGTATCAACCACAAATCCTCCCCGAAACTTTTTCCGTGGAGAACACAAGAAAATCTGGTAACACGCGACGAAGTCTCGCTTGGCAAACCATGCGCAGGAGAGCATCAGTAACCAGCTGTTAAACAAAAACAATTTACTATCTGCCGTAAAAACAGATGCCCCAACCCGCCGTCTTTTAGCCGCCTGAACAAATTAGTCCTGCTGCACCGCTTCCTTTCAGAAGCTCATACAAACACTGCGAAACTCTTATGTAGCCTCTGAATGTATAGATATGAACAATGCAATGTTTACGGTACATACCAGATTTTAGTGAAAAAATCGACGTTGCAAACAGGAGCGCTGCAAAAATTGAGAGTTTGGCTCCTTTCCAGTTTCCTGCTTTCTCACGTATGTCTCTCGTCTACAAAGTCCGGTACTGCTATAGCTTTCACGGAGTTTAGCTGGTTGGAACTGAATAAAACAGTGTTGAGGATTTTCGGGGTCGCAGCGGAGCACCAGAGAGAGACGACCAGCGTGGCAGGCTTCTCGTTCCGAACAGCCCGTGCCGGGCGTGCGCCTCGAGCACGCGCTGTCCATCTTTATTTTTTTTCTAGCGCGCGCTGTAACGCCGATCTCAGCGCCGGCGCTTTATAGCGTCGCCGGGCGCTATAACAGTACGTTCTGAATTACTCGTCATCTTTGACTTAGTGAACTGTCTTAGCGGCATATACTGATGTGCGCATGGATAATTGTGCCCATCTTAATCGTGAACTATGCCACTGTGTTAGTGTTGACTAGGCAGTGTGAAAGGAACCTGATAACGCTATCGCTTTCTAATCTTAACCCTTTGAGGCGCTTCGTGCCCAGTTGTGTACAGAACGAACTCAGAGCCTTATCTGAAATTGTGCTGAGCAGCAGTGATTTCATTGTTTCATGCGAATACGGCATCGGCTATGTCACAGATAATTTGGTTCTTTGTGACTTGCAGCGAACGCATTATATAATATTTCACAAAACGTTAAGCTGGGCTGGACGTCATGCGCCATTTTTATCCAGACAGATTTTGTCATCAGTAATAACATCTCTTTTCCCCCTCAATTTCGAGTGTAAGTGCATCTTTGAAACAGAAACTGTTTCCCGATCCCTCGGGTGCTTGTTTGAGAAATCCTTGAATTTTGATCATAGTATTTCCATCCTCCATGGCAATGATATGAAAATTTAAGGCGGAAGCCTTTAATGTCTCATCGTTGTAAGCAGCAGTTGTCGACAGAAAATGTCACGCTTTTCAATTGGTGGAAACGGTCGTGACGTCACAGTGCGCGAATTTCAAACGGGGCCAATTGTACTTAGGCTAGTAACCATGCAACCAATTGAAGGGATCGTATAGTGATGCTCCAAGTAAGTGGGACTAAGCTTAGTTAATTGCTTAATTACCCAATTAGCCTAATTAGCTTTACTAGTCAGGCCATATAAATAAATAAAACCGATTAAGAAATTGGTCGAGCTCAGGAATCGAACCCCGGTCTTCGGCGTGAGAGACGAGCATGCTATCCACTCCGCCATGCCAGCTTTTTTTCTTTATTGCCTGTCTTTGGCTCATTACATTGCACAACAAAAATACACATAACGCTATATACATACGACACTGTCATGGTCAGCCAGCACGAGACTGGCTTCGTCAGCTTAAAATTCCCGCAACATGCACAACGGCTCTAGTCTTGAGAGCCACTCGGGAGGCTCCGCAGCTGCTTTTTGGATTGCAAGAAACCAGTCCATGCTTTCCCGAAAATAAATTCGGGTCGGTCGTGCGTCTTTGTCACAATGGTAGCCTGCCATTCTGGAGCGCCATATACAGTGGAGGCCCAAGAGCATTATGAGATCAAAAGGTGCCCCATCCTCATTATCAGTGCTTAAATAGCGAATTCCGTGCGCGTCAAGTGGTAGCTCTTTCTTTATGGTCCTTTGTAACACGTCCCAAAAATAAACCCCTTCCCAGCAATGCAAAAAAACATGGTCTATTGTTTCAGGCTGTTTACAAATTAAGCAGTTAGATCCCCACGGTAAAAAGAAATCCTTTCCCTCTACAAACTTTTTAACTGGTAACGTCCCGGTGTGTAACTTAAAAAAGAAAGTCTTTACTCCTGATGGCACCTGCATTTTCTTCACCCTTTTTAAAACATCCCCACCCGGGCCTCCACTGTACAAGGCCCTGTACATGGGCTCTGGGAAAACAATATCACAAAGATCATTGTACAACTTTTTCCTTTTGCTTTTCCACAAATAATCGGTGGAAAAACGTGCCGAAAGAAACCGAACGCTTGCTACAACCTCTTTGTAGTAACCAAAAGTTCGACCAGAGAGCTCTTCTGTGGATACCACAAACTCCGGCAGCAATCGCCGCAGCTTCACTTGGCACACGGTGCGCAAGAACGGGTCTTTGACGTCGCGAAAAAACAAAAAACGGTTCACCAGCTGCCTTAAAAAGAGGTGCCCTAGCCCTAGCCCCCCGTCTTTTACCCTCCGGAACAGGTTCGTTTTGCTACAACGTTCCCATTCGGACGCCCATATGAAAACTGCAAAAATCCTGTGTAGCTTCTGAACGTTCACACGCGAGCAATGCAAAACCTGCATCACATACCAGAGTTTGCTAATAAAAAAAAGATTGCAGACTGTAGCTCTGGCGAAAATTGCCTTTCCATTTCCCAGCTCGGTCACGTGCGTCTTTAGTTTGCTCTTTCCAATAGTCCTCGCTATCGCGATAAGCATCGAGCGGAACGCCCAAATACTTGCCCGGGGTCGTCGCCCACAGTACGTTGGCGAAATGTTCCGGGTGGGATGGCCACCATCCATGCCAGAGCCCAAGGCACTTGGACCAGTTAACCCCGCTACCTGTGACTTCGCTGAACGCGCGTACACACCCGACAGCTTCACTTATGCTCCCCTGATCAACCGTAAATACTGCAACGTCATCTGCATAGGCCAGCAGCTTGACTTCAGCTGCTTGTAACCTAAAGCCATTAATACTATTGTTTTCTATGATTTTCATGCACAGCGTTTCGATGTAAATACAAAACAAGAGAGGGCTGAGGGGGCAGCCCTGACGCACCGAACGCTGCACGCTAATGTGGGCCCCCAAACTCTTGTTAACAATCAGTCTCGTCGTGCAGTTTCGATACGCCAGGGCTACACCCTTACGGATAACTGAACCGACGTTCACATGGTCTAAAACGGTAAACAAAATTTCATGAGAAACACAATCAAATTCCTTTTCAAGGTCAATCTGAAGCATCGCTACTCGCCCATTGATGTCACAGCTTTCAAGCACACTGCGCGCTTTGTGAATGTTGGAAAAAATTGAGCGCCCTTTGATTCCACATGTCTGGTGGGGTCCAACAATATCCGATATCACTGTCTGCAGTCTACGCGCCAATACCTTCATAAAAATTTTGTAGTCCACATTAGTGAGTGCTATGGGTCGATACGCTGTAACCAATTGTAATTTCTCTATATCATCCGTTTTAGGTATGAGCACTGTATGGGAGATCCCAAAAGACGGAGGCAATACGTTTATTTTATAGGCTTCATTGAAAATTGTACACAGCACTGGGGCAATTTCGTGCTTAAATTCTTTATAAAATACCGCACTGAATCCATCTGGTCCTGGTGATTTTCCTAGGTTTAACTGATCTATCGCGTGCTCTACCTCGCTGTGAGTTATTGTTAGTTCCATTTTCTTTTTGGTTTCTTCGTCCAGCCGTGGCATTGCACCAAGAAACTGATGCGTAAATAGGTTTAGGTTTTATGGGGTTTAACGTCCCAAAGCGACTGAGGCTATGAGAGACGCCGTAGTGGAGGGCTCCGGAAATTTCGACCACCTACTGCGTCTACAGGAGTCGATGAAAAAAGCCTCTGGTAGTATTCATTAAAGGCTTCTTTGATGTGGTCAGTGTCTGCCGATAAGATACCCCCCCATTCTATTTTATCGATGTGATCGAAACGTGCTCTTGGTCTAGAAAAAGCCCGCCATGCCAGCTCGATGGTTTGGAATGAACAAAGGCGCGTCTAGTGAATACGGTGTCTTCACTCACTCTCATCCTCCTCTATTGAGAGGCAGAGAGAGGCAGATGCATTTCCTTTCCTCAAAAACCAATTTACCGACGAGCGAGGCGTAGAACCGAATGGGCGATGGCGTTCTATGGACTCCTTGGCAGCGTTGCAAGACGCTGTCGCGTTCCACACTTAGGGGCGAAGCTTATCATCTTTACCACACATCAGTGACCGCACTTTAGGTAAAAAAAGTGCCCCCCTGAATTTTGTGAGACTGCGTAATTTCCATTCCTCAAATACAATTTTCATTTTCTTCATTACGGCTCCTCTTTATCTATCTTCTTTCACTCCCACTCCTCCCTTCCTCTACGGTGCGGTTCAGGTGTTCACCGAGATGACAGAGAATTACTGCGCCATTTCCTTTCCTCAAAAAGCGTTGCGTTCAAAGGGCAAGACATCGCGCCGAACGGGTGGTGGCGTTCCGTGGACTCTCTGGCAGCGCTACAACGCGCTGTCGCGTTCCACTCCTAAAGCCGAAGCTTAAGGGTCATTAATTAGTATTCAGTTAATTAGTATTCAGGCATTAATCAGTAATTAACCATTAATTAGTGATTTGTCATCACTTAGTAATTAGTACTCAATTATATGTGACGCCACCAGAGCCACAGAAACAGCGAAGGTGGTGCGGAAAACGCTTCCGCCTCTACCCACTTTAGACAGTCAAAGTGCCCCCTGAATTTTTGCTTCGCTTTGTAGAAAAATTAAACGCTGGTATTTTGTGGCGGAAAACTCACAAGTTGTCTGTCTTAAAGCCTGAGTATACTGTTTAGTAGGAAAAATAATTGTTTTCGATTGAAAACTAAAAGTGCCATCTGAGAGGATTTAATGCGAAGCTTAACTGCCCCCCAATTTTTTTTCCACGCAGATATTTATTCAGCGACCACAGCTTTGCAAGATGACCAGCTTGTATGATTTTAAAAGGGTCATTCGAACTCCTTCCAAAAGCGCAGGCGTTGTGCAATTCGAATACGTGCCGCAGCCCTTTATCAGTGTCTTTTTATTCGGGAAAAAGGTCACCGTTTAGACATTTAGCATGTTTATCGCGTTTCTAAAGCCAGTCTCTATTCACGGTTGCCAGAATAATTTCGGCCTTTGCCACATGTAATTCTTCCCTTTTGTGTGCAAAATTTCTTGGCACAAGCGTTTTTTAGCTCGTCAACTTAACAAAACATTTCGGACAAACTATATCCACAGGTTTACCATCAAATAAACGTGCCCGTTAAAGGATGCTACTAACTAATTTTCTTTCATCGATAATTTTCCCAAGTATCTTATTAGCATCACTGAAACCTGACAAAGCAGTTCCAGACAGCGTATACTACGGAGAAAAATTACAGGCAGTTAATTAAGGAACGGTAGCCATTGTGAAATGATGCATGGAGTCAAGGTGAGATTCGGCGCATGAACAGCGATGTGCTCAAGACATGACTTCATCCGTCTAACTTTCATGAAAGCTTCTCAAGTAGGGGCATTATTCGTGTTCTCAGTTCGAGGAGTGGGAAGAGAAAACAGACACTCTGGAATAAAAATTTTGCTTGCACATAAAATATCGATGTTCAGGTCACCTGTCAAGCAGAACTTTTCACCTCGTTTGTGCTTAAAAAGTATTTAATTGAGTCTAATTACGAATTGTGCCATGCTACCAGAAGGGGGTCTATGCAGGGCTAATATTGTTAGTGTTTTAAGTAATCAGTTCAGTTTTAAAGCTAGAAATTGCGCATGCAATGGCAACAGCAGAAAATCTTACTTTTAGCTAACAAAGACAGCAGTTCCTTCCCCAAGGGGTACCGGGCGTGTGATAAAACTGGCAAATTAGCTATTCTAGGAAAACAAATCTAATAAACATTTTGGTGCATTTACGTCGATACTAAGGAATACGGCGACAAAGCGTAAGGGATCCTCTGCTATAGCCTTTAATTGCTCCGAATATTTGCGATTGGTACGAACATTAAGTTTACCAACGTTCATTGACGACCTGCATTTCGGCCACGCTCTGCTTTAAACCAAAAAAAGTACGAAAATTTCAGTGCAGAAGGTAAGAATCGGTCATTTATTTTATGTTACACATGTCAGCGTCACGAGTGATTCGGATGAGAGCTGCAACTTCGCCTTCCTTTGCGTCCTGTAACGCATATAAATTTGCAGCATTTGGTCTTCCCTGTGGTCCTTTCTCGCGAGAATAACCTGCAATTGTTCTCTGTCATTTTGTTTATTTGAATATAGCTGGTACAAAGATTATTATTCAAAAAGGCTCTGAAGCTTGCCTCGCGCTGGAAACCAGCGTTCTCGAAAAACAATTGATTACAGTCTCACGAAAATCGGAGGCTATGGTTTGTTCGCCTCGAAGGCGGTCCACTGCCACCACTCCCCCCATTACGAGGCTTCTGCAGTTCGAATACCGCGGCAAGCTCATCAGAGAAATCAGTCACATTTTCATCTTTTTGCCATTTAAAGCTATGAACTTTCATTCTGGCTTTCCTTCTATGTTGCTCGGAATGATCTAGCGCTTTCTGTAGCCGCTGGCTCAAAGATTCTCTAAGGAGCATCCTTTCCTGGTTTTTGTGCATCTTTTTTCTGCCAACCGAAGCTTTTTTTATCTTTTTAAATTGATGAACGAACTCGTCTTACCTAGCAGTCAGAACTGTTTCAGATTTCTGCACATTATTAGACGTATTATGATGCCTACTAAGTTTGCTTGTGACACCGTCAGAGAATCAGCCTTGACAATCAGCTCTGACAAAAATTCTACATTTCGTTTCATGTCTTTCATCTCTTTCACAAGTACTGCAAGTGAGTCAGAGTTGCCCGTAGATTAGAACATCTGCTGCGGGCTGGAGGAAGTGAGTTTTTGCTAGTGCGGGAGATTTTGCCCCCTCAAGCAATTCGTTGTGGCGGTCCCACCGCAATGAACGTAACTGCAGCGAAACGTAAACATTTGTGCCCCTAATTGCACGGCTCTTTACAATCCATGCATCTCACAAAACGGCCATCATAGAGCAATGCATGCGTCTCACAAAACGACCATCATTGAGCAATGGCTTCTGACAAACGATACATTCATTACTCTCAGCCATAACAGAGCGTCCGGCTGGTGACCAAAAAACGGGTGTTCTATTACGACCGCTGCGGTCGAGTTTCGATGGAGCGAAATTCTAGAGGCCCGGGTACTGTGAGATGTCAGTGCGCTTTAAAGAACCCCAGGTGGCAGGAATTTCCGGAGACCTTCACTAATTCGTCTCTCATAGCATGAGTCGCTTTGGGACGTTAAACCCCATAAACCAAACCAAACCATAAGAGAGTACCACTCTTCCCAATGAACACTCATAATTCGGCGGCAATAAAGCAAAAACCAAAAACAATGTAAAGAAAAGCACTGTACTTACGGACACAAGCGATAAGTTTTGAGCAAGCACGTCGCCGATAACTGCACAGCTGTACGTGTTTCCGCGCCTATTATCTTCTGACTTACTGGCTGGCCATGGCAGGATTGTCGCAAAGATGGTGTCAGTTGAAATCTTGCCCTGGGTGCAGCTTGAAATTACCTTCAGATCCCGCTGGTTAGGGGTTATGTGCAGTCCGGAAGTACAGAGAACTGTCTCAAAAACAAGCGATAAGTGTTAGGTAAGCAGGCCGCCTCCGTCGCCACATTACTTTTATAATTATTGCAATACTGATAGTAATATTTATTTCGTGTGAAAAATTTAAATGGTGGCCTCCCGAACCATCAAAAAGGCTTCAGTTTCAACGCCTGGGAGCAGGCAATAAATAAGGCATATGCTGCCACAACACAGAATAGAAAACTCAAAATAAGCAACAAAAATATGCCACATTAAAAAAATCAGCAGACACAATATAACGTGATAACAGCGCAGTTCAGCAAGTCAAGATTTCATTTTATTTCTAGTGTAAAAAGAAAGTATTTTTTTTTATTAGAGATGTTTGCCATGAGGCATAATGTAAAAGGGAAAGAAAGTTATAAGAAGGAGTGTAAACAAGCCTCGCCTAAAAGTGGCAAAAGTTCAAGATAAAGCGATTATCATGAGTCCACTTGCGATAGTCGTCTGAAACATCCCATCGCAGGCCTACCTTCTTTAGGAAGCGTCGTCTCTCGGAAGCTTTAGCCGGGCAAGTCCACAGCAAGTGTTTATCGTCACACTGGTCTGGCGCAGCACCACAATGAGGACATTTGTCAGTCACTTCGAAACATTTGTGACGCCACCGATGACGCACAGAAGGAGTCAGAGCCGCAGAATAAGTGCCATATTTCAAGCATGATTGGAGTGGTTCGATGTCACTTACCTTCTAGGAAAATAAGTATTCCGTGATTGGCTGCATGGCTGATATTCATCATGAATACACTATACCCAGCCCATAACAACCAAGAACAAAGCCACACAAAAGCACTAAAGGAGAGCGGCACGCGCTCCGGCAGCAAGAGAAATTGGTTCAATTTAGAATCTTGATTTTGTTATGAATTCATGTGAGAACAAAAAGGGCGCAGTATAAAATTTCATTTTGAGCGAGGTGCGCAGACATGTTTGCCTTCGTCAAAGAGGTGCCTGTTCCTGACAGTTCCGTCGACTCGACGGCAGGTTGCGGCGCGGATTAGCCAAGGCCGTTCATTACAGCCGGAAGGACAGCTATGACAGAAAGGATGACACATACTCCCTAGCCATCGTCATAATAAATTAATAGCGTTCACTGCAGCAGAAAAGCCTCTCCCGCATCCCTAAAATGAACCCGGTCCGTTGAAACCTGCCTATCTGCACAAACTTCCTATTCTCATCATTGGTCAAGCTACCCATCTCTGCAGTGGCTAAGTGGGTCCGGCGTTGCGCTGCTTAACCCAAGGTGGCAGGTTGGATCCAGGTCGCGGTGGCCGTATTTCGATGAAAGCGAAATTCAGGAACAGCTCTGTCATGTGGGATGTCAGCCCACGTTAAGGAGTCCTTCAAGATCCGCAGTAATCAGGAGCCCTCCGCTACGGCTTCTCCAATAACGCATTTGTTGCCTAGGGACGTTAAACCCCAATTGTACATTTTTCTTCCGCCCTCCTAGCTCTCTGCCACCCCTCCTATGCTTACTTTCACTAAAGCTGCAACTTGTTCAAGTCTTTCTCGATTCATAGCTTAATTCCGAGAAAACAGAATGAGAAAAAATCTACAGAGAATGTTTACTACACTCAAATCAGTGCGAAAACATCAATGTTTGCTGCGTAGAAGCAGACGATAATTGGGCAGTGCCGCTCGACGGAGCGCTCACGCTGCGCGAGGTCCTCGGACTTACTGTAGACGATTTTGCTGGACTGAGAACCTTCGGATTAGTGCTTGCGCACTAAAAAAAGCGTACAGTAGAAGCGCGGACTCACAGCTCAATTTTTTACTCCGAGAAACAGCTCTTATACTCACTTTTCCGAACGAAAATGAATAAAGCACAAATAATAAAAAAATGCTTGTCATAATACACGTTACCCCACTATGTCGTTCGCTTCAGGCACAGACACGACACCTCAGTAGGCCAGGCCCGAAATGCCCCCCTGCCGTTTATTGCCTTTGATTTATAGCTGCGGCTGCAGCGAGGAAAAGAGAACGGAAAAGAAAATTTGCCTTGTTATCGGGCCGCTTGAGTGATAGGCACACCTGATACGCCCACCAGAAAAGGAAAAGGCACTCCCTCACGGAGGCACACACGCATTAGAGTGGTTATATGGCTTTTTGTAGTAAACAGCTAACCACGTTATCACTCAGTGTTACTAGATGATGATGATGAAAACGTTTATTGAAAGCGCATAAGCTTCGGCCTGAGCTTTTCTTCCCCGGAATCCTTCCACGTCCTCCTTTACTGATTCAGGCTCCCTCTCTCCATTACCAACATATTCAGAAATATTACAACATTTGCGCTTTGAAAGGCAGGCACTCCCGAGGCCCGCTAAGGGTCTTAGTAAATCAGAAAAATGTCACCTTCGCAGGCTACTAACTATGTCTTTCAATAATCCAGCTACGTTTCACGCCATTGAGCCCGAGTGCTTTTCGGCACAGTGCAAATTTTCTGGCCAGAAGGCAAACTTATACCATATGGTATGGGCTTGTCAGAAAAATGACAGCATTGACATCATAAATCAGCCAACGCGGGAGGGCTGGGAGGCGGCTCTGTCTATCTCGGACCTCGAGGAACAACGAACACTCGTCGCCAGAGCACGGGCAGCGGCTTTTACCAACGGTGTCTCAGTGTTACTAGAGGATTATTTATGCAGACTTCTTTGTTATTGTAGACGTTCTAAAATTCTTCTTTTGAGCTGACATCTGTTTGCCAAGCATGATGGTGTTAGAAAACTGATGAATGCATTCATCTTTCCTGCAATGAAGACCAAGCCGAGTTAATCATTCATTGAAATGGGACGTTAATCTAAATGAGGACAACCGTTTGCCAGAAAAAGTGGCCTCTACGACAGGCTACCTCATTGGAGGCACCTGGGTGGAGCGTTCTCATGATGCTAGACAACATCCTAATAAAGAAGGTAGTAAATTACTGCCAGCTTATTAATTACGAAACACTAAATTATACTGGCCGGTATGTACTACAGTCTTGGTCAAAAGTTTAGAGCCCAGGGCGTCTCTTCACAATTCTATTCTAAACACAATTTTATCGTCTTTTATAGATAAAGTAGAGCGTTAGCGAAACATCTCGTACCGAAAGAGCAGAGCGTACAGCGTGTGTCTCGTGACCGCCTTCGCAGAGGCCGGCGGCTTCCGGGCATCCCTGCACCGGCACAAGACCAAGCGGTTCCTGTCGCAGACCAGCTGGCTGAGCCTGCCTGGCCGCAAGGGCGGCTCGGAGGTGTCCGCCCAGAGCAACGGCGCCGGTGGACCATCTTCGCCGGGGCCGGCAGCCACCATCGCGGAGTCCTCCGAAGAGGCACCCGGGGCCCCCGGTGCTACAGACGCTGCTGACGAAACAGTAGCCGTCGCGCACGTATAGGGCATGGAGGGAGTTTGAATTCTCATTTTTTTTGTGAGAAATTGTTTCCATATCTCGGCGCGACCTCGGGCGCCTGGCCACAAGCAGTGTTTGAGACTACATGGATCCCTTCTTCTCCTATGCAACCAAGTGCGAACGATGATCTCGCGCTTCAGTTCGTGCTTCAGCAGCCACGGCCGGCTGGACAGCCGGCAAAACAAATAGGAAAACAACAAAGCTGTCCCATAAGCGCGCCATCATATAATGGGGTGGTACTGCTGACTAAGCACACACCTGGTTTCCAGTCATGCACGAGGCATGGCGTCGCGCAGCACAGAGAAACCCACGGTGTTTCTGGCTCCAAATGGAAGAATATATTTGTATATCCATTTTTTGCTTTACCGCAGCATTTTACACGGGTGAATTCTTCGCAAATGCTGAAATAACGGGTGTTTCACCTAAGATGGTCAGCGATTTTTTTTAAACATAGCCTCTCTCATCTAGAAGAGTGCTTTTTTCGACAAATCATTGCGAGTGGTGTAGCTGATCAGAATACAACTGATACGTGCTAAGTAGTAGGCTGGTTAACTTGCACTGAATAGTTAAGTTTTCAGATTATAGATTTTAGAATTATTTACTGACAACTTTCACTGACTGAAAAAAATGTTAGGGCAGGAAAAAAGCTACTAACATATTAGCTTGGCTAGCTTCCTACCTATACTTCGTATGGGCAGCAGTCCCGATTGAAGGTTAACGTACATATTTTTGTACAAAAAAAAAACAAAGCGCTAAAAATTGAAATAAAAGCAAGTAGTTGAGAATTGATTAAAGTTATAAATGTCTGATACCAATTAACCTTTACTTCATACATTGGTATGGGAGCCGCCCACGGTGGCTCGGTGGTTACAGCGCTCGGCTGTTGACCCGAAAGACGCGGGTTCGATCCCGGCCGTGGTGGTCGGATTTCGATAGAGGCGAAATTCTAGAGGCCCGTGTACTGTGCGATGTCAGTGCACGTTAACGAACCCCAGGTTGTCGAAATTTCCGGAGTCCTTCACTACGGCGTCCCTCATAGCCTGAGTCGCTTTGGGACGTTAAACTTCATAAACCAGCTAACACACATGTATGGAGTATTCTTAAAAACACATTCACACATTTCTACTTCCTACGTTCATCATTATGTAAGGCAGTTGATGTGACAGAAAAAAGGCACTGCATGCCATTATTCGGAAAATCACTTTGAATTTGATTAGAGAACATGGCCAATTATATTGGCGCTCTAGAACAAGGTATTTTCTCATTAGCTTTGGCTCATGTTATTTGTATCAATATTTTGTCTGTAAGAAATTCAAACAATGAGGCATATAGTAGCGTAGCATGTGTCGGCCGTATTTGGTACGGGAAAAGGGTATTAACCAGCAATCATACTTGTTTATTCTTCATGTGATTTTGAAATGTCTTCGGTGATTACAAAGGTTAAGGAAAATTGTCCTTTTACTTCCAAGACTATGAATTTATTTCATAATAAGAATAAATTTGTGAGCGTGCTGAAAAGGGAGCGCAGTGGGCTTGACAAGGAGGTCTGCATGAGTTCCATATGGCGCACTCACTACGTGGAGAATGGCTTTTGTCTGAAGCACGAGCAATCTGTTAATGTTACATTTAGCCTCCTTTATAGAGAGGTGTGAATGGTTTATGGTTTATGGGGATTTAATGACCCAAATCAACTGAGGCTATGTGGGACGCCGTGGTGAATGGCTTCGTGAATTTCCACCACCACGGGATTTTTAACGCACACTGACGTCGCGAAACACACAGGCCTCAAGCCTTCCGCCGCCGTCGAAGTGCGACCACCACGGCGGGATTATTGACAGGTGTGTAGCCCATTATAAGTAATATATATATATCAGTTTTTGCAATTTCGACGAGCTACGTATACTGGAGAGTTTACTTTGCCTGCAAGCGTCTTGAAACCGTATACATTTGGGCGCGTTGTAGGCAAAATTCGTCGGGCCCACCACACGCCTCTAAATAAGTAAGGAGACGAAAAGCAATAGATAAAATGTTCACGATTCAGTATTAGTTAACCAGCCTACTAGGTTAGGACGTCTTACTTGTATTCTGGTGTACTACATTGCAGAGAAAGCTAGGCCCCAAAAAGGGCTCTTCTAACTCGAAAAGCCTCTTTTTAAAAATTGCAGAACATCTTAGGTGGAACTCGCTGTATAAGAGCTCGTTTCTTACGTATTTGTCTACAGTGTGCTTCTGCTTTCGTCCACGGATAAGTAAGTGTAGTAGGAAAGGAAGAAAATTTGGGGCAATGATTTTCAGAGGTCTTTCTTCGACAGTGTCCATTAACTAGTAGCAGACGCCAGGTTGGGACCTGACCTGGTACAGGATGGAATTAGGCCAATTTATAATGAAATGCTCTGTTCACAGCAATGTTTAAGCACTTGGCCAGCTCGGAAGTATTCCTCGCGTGAAAAATTCTCGTGAACTGTTTCAAGGATGAATGGTAAGCTATAACACGCTGCACCCTACAGACGCGCACGCTGATTCGGATTGCGCCTGTTGGCTTTTCTCTTCCGCTCATAATCATTTCGCGTCAGGTTCTCATGAGCACATGTTCCCCGAAAGATATGGCAATGAGGAAGAAGATTCAGTTCTTTCAGGTCTGTGCACGCCGCCAAGAACTGAACAGTGTGCTGTACGCTTCCCTGCGCGACCTGCGCATTGCGCTACTCTATGTATGTCAGGTCGCAAGTACAGCAGCGCGGTAGTTGAGCTCTTCCGTGAATGGAGTGCTTCGAAACGTTTTCTGGGCACCTGTACAATACGTATTCTACACGTATTCTACGAGTGTACGTATAGGGATCGTGCACGTACATTTAAGATGATTCGGTGTTGATATATCTGAAGGAAAAGGCACTTACTAATCACGGGCCGAGAATGAACTTCGTATGCTTTGCATGTTTATTCCGAAATAAAGAATTAAAACAAAGAAAAACGACTGTGTTCGACTCTATGTATACTAAGCTATAGCGTTGCTAGCGAAGCTGCATCGCTTGTAGACCAAAAGACTGCTTTGAACAACTACACGTGTATGTGGGGCAGCGCGCATCTTTTATGGTGACTAGTACCCAATACGGGCATAGAGTAAGGGCCCTATACTGACGAGGTGAAGTAAGTCGTAGGCGGTAAGACACATTGCAGCATTAGTCTGAGAAAACGAAACAAAGTTCAAAGCTACAACACTTGATGGGCTTGATATAACGTTAATAAATTAGCGGTCGCTCCATTCAAGCCCAGGCTTAACTCTTCTCATAATACAATGGAAAATGCAGTGTAAGAACCGCTCAATTCCTGTATGCCTTTAGCGCCTACGAAACGGCCCTCTGCACCGTGCAGAAGCACAATGATTCTGACGGGTATGGATTTGCATCTGGACCATGCACATTGATTCTGGTCGAAGCAATTTAATCCAAACCAGCACTATATAAAGGACAGTGGGCCTAAACTTTCATGGGAATTTTAATGGAAATGGCAGTGCACATACTTGATCGCATAAATCTTCATCAGTTTCGCACGCCGCTCTGTTTGCCAAGATTCATTAAAGCATGCATCCTGGCAATTTCTGCGGGTGCCCAGAGGGGAGAGGCCCACTGTTATGGTGTCCATCAGCTGCATACACAGAAACCGGAGAAGCTAGCAGTTTTCATGTAGCTCGCAGCATTTTCCGGGCTCTACTGGCACTTTTCAGATGTGATTCCTGCGCCAATCCTTTTAATTTGCAGGGTTCACAAGCAATAATTACGGCCATCTGGTGACAAACAAACGGAAAAGGAAAACACGTTTTGTTATAATCAGCCTAAATATGTACACTGCATGACAAAGGCCTCTATCATATCCCTTAAATTAACTCTTGCCTGTTCCAGCTGATTCACCTTATCCCTTAGATCCTCTTTATCTCGTCCGTCTGCAATTCCTACCGTTCACTGCTACGCATGCCGCTTGTCGGAATCAATTCTCTTGCAATAAGGGCCCGCTCGTTACCTTCCCTTGGGCCTCACGGACCTCACGATGTTCATATATTTTTTTTATTTCAATTAGGCATATTATTAGCTCGCATTTGTTTCCTGACCAATTCACCTCTCTTCCTGTATCTTAAAGATGCCTCTATAATTTTCTGTTCCATATCTCGCAGCACAGTAGTCTTGAAAATTTTAAATTTATGTAGTTAAAATAAACAACTATTTATTTCATTTAGGTATTAAATTCAGTTTCCTATTTTCATTTTTTATTATTCCAAGTTCCTGCCCGATAGGCGAGAAGTGCCAACATACAACTAATGTATATTTCCTTCTTCAGTAATAGAGATAAACTGCTATTGATCAGTGAAACTGCTTGCCAAATGCGCCTTGCCCCATTCTTATCCTTCTAGTTCATTTGCTCTCGTAGTCTGTCTCAGCGGTTATTGCCTGTCTTAATTAGAAGTATTGCCTTACGATCTGCAATGATTCGCTGCCTATCGTAAACTTTTGTGCTCTTCCGAGGGTATTTAACCCAACTTCGGATTTGTTTATATTTTTTTGCATCTGACTTTCTGGTTTCCTGTGTAGGCAACCGATCATGCTGTGCCATTCGTCCCCACAGTTAAGTAACAAAACACTCTCTTTAGCAAATCGGAATTTACTACACTTTATTCTTCAGTAACCTTAATCTAGTTCTTTGAGTACCCCACTTAATGACGCGGCAAATAGTAACGGAGAGATCGTGTATCACTTCCTGATATACCCCCTGATTGGGATTTTACCGCCCTACCTACGGAGAGATATGGTGGCTGTCAGGCGCCACAGGTAGTTTCCAGTATAAATCGCTTCAAAACTTTTGCAGCACACAGTTTCCGTAACTCTTTCAACTTTAGTTTAGCGATACACATTTTTCATAAAATTAAGGAGGATTTCACTTCCTTCCGAAATATGTATCTTTCTAGAAACATTGAATACGAGTTGCGCTTGGTTTCTCTATCTACTACAAGATCCAGAACGAATTATGGAACGCAAAGTATAAGTATAATGAAATTGCAGCTTTATGTAGTGCGCATCCATCTTTAGTGGAAATAGGTCAAGAAGCTACGAGTTCTATCGCCTTTAAAAAGAAATTGAAGTCGCTCTTTCCTGCTTTGTAATTTTGTGTTTATTTGAGTGGGTTGGCACATTTTTTTGTTGTTTTATCAGTGTTGTGGATTTGTCTCTTTCTTGTATATTTGTACTCCAGTGTCTGTTGTCAATTTTGCAAAAGATTTTCAATTTGCTAGTTTTAGTTGTGTTGTATTTTTTGGTTAGACAGTTCGGGCGTAACGGTGTCACGTTTCTGTTTTTTAAGATTTCAGAAGTGTCTTTCTTTGTCTTTGTGATTAGGCTTGCTACCTTAAAGTATGCTCTTCTTTTCTTATAAAGCGTTTTTTTTTAATTCCATATGTGATATGCCATTTAGTCACCTTTGTCCTGATGAGTTAGCCGGGGTGTAGGCCTCGTCAGGAGGCATGCTTTGTCTGCCTCCATTTGCCTCTCCCCGGGGGCATATTGTAAATATGGCCGAATAAACTTTTCAAACCTCAAACTTTTCAAACATATGCCTCTTCTACACCCCAGTTCCGCAATACCTGCATCATTGCTGAGGTTTCGACTGAGTCAAACGGTATTTCGTAACATTTGAGGCAAAGTATTCATATGGGTTAGCTATATTTTGCAGATTTCTCTATCGGCTGATTGGTGGGGTGAATATGGTCTGTTCTTGAGCAGCCATATAACAGCCGCAAAAACTTAAGGTTCCTCTAATTTTATTACAAATTACCTTGCGAATACTTTGCAAGCAACGGGGCGTAAGCTGGTCGGTATAGACATTTTCAAGTTCTTGGCGTCCCCTTTCTGATGGATTACCGTTTTTACTATACTCCAGTACACTCAAGGTCACAAATGGCAGAATACAGCGGAAAGGAATGTAGACGGGAAGAGAGCACACCGCGTGTCCGTGTCACCCTCCTCTGTCTTCAGTCGGTGTCACGGGCACGCACTGTACTCTCCTGCCGTCTCTTTTTGTTTGCTATATATTCCATTGTTAATTGCACCAACTAGCCCAACAGCAAGCTTGAGGTCATGAGCGATTTCGTGTACAGGGTGGCAGGTTTTTCTTGCACCCTATCAGCATTATGCTCCTCTTCCCCAGCCGCTTTTCTCCTTCTCATACTTTTAAGCTTTCTTTTCATCCTCTTTTTGTGACGGGCGTTGTTCAGTCGGGGACGGTCCAAGCCTTAACAAAAAATTCCCTCCTTCAGACCCCGGGATGCGCACTTCAGGCATTTTTTTTTCCTCCAGCAGTTTGAAAACTCTACCAACTGATGAAAAGTGTGACAGTTTCGGTTCATAAATTCTACTGAAACTCTAGGCTCGTTTAATCCAGGTTTAATCTCTAACTTTATTTTTTAGTTCTATTTAAGTTCAATTCCTATCTTTCTGAAGATCGACCCATCTTTCTATGTTATGTCGGAGCAGTGTATATCGCCTCGGAGCTTTTAAAAGTCTTCAAAGCTTACATGCTGTCTTATTTAATGCCATGAGTGTTTTTTTCTTCTTTTATGCAAAAAGGTCTACATGTTCGAAAGCTTGCGTAACTGGTTTGTTGGTGTTTTCATTAGTGTTCATTTTTTATTAGCATTTCTAAAATAATGCATTCCCTCATTTGCACTTGCCAACCAGTGTATGGGTTACAGTGCTTTGTCTTTTGCCCTGTTATCCAAGAGCGAATTATGTCTGAAAAAATTTTCCCGATAAAAAATAAATGAATTCCATTTTCGCAAAACTTTACTCAACAATCTTCCTGACGAGGGCATCATGCGTTAACAACCTATGGTCACATCAACTTGCTGAAGATCGCCACATACTGCAGAATGCATGGAGGCGCACATAATATCATTTGTAGAATACCAATTCGGGCTCTTGTAAGTAAACTTCTGGTTTTCCCGTTTGTGGAAGAAGGTATTCAAAACTCGTAAACAGTGTAGTTCAGCGAACTAAACTGAAATACGGCTCTCCCCCTCCCCGCTGTTCCTAGAACAATATGCTGCGTTTTCCGGCTTCCCTACCTTAGAAATGAATTAAAGCATCAGCGCAGTATAATGCGTTTGTTCTCTGCCGATTTATGTCCTCATAGGACATTTAAACTACCTCGTCATCACCACTCAACGTTACTAGATCATTCCAGTTGTCAAATTGCCCCTACGTCGGCTGTCGATGTGCGGCCCCTTTCCGTTCCCACTGGCGGCGACTGTTAGCCCGGCGCACCGAGCAGCGCAGCGGCAATCCCCTAGGGCTTGCCTAGCAAAACGCATAGTTTTCCTTAAGATTGTGATATGCAATGCGCCGCGCATATTTTTACTGCTTATTAGAGGCCTATTCAGACGTTGTGGACAGGCTGCAACAGAGCGGAATGAACACGAGAAAGCAGGAGCAGTGAATCCCCAAAAAATCTTGCACTGACGCTGTTGGCGTACAATAATACTGAAAACGAAAAATAAGCAAAGCAAAGAAACTGATTCTCTCAGTTGCTTAAACGCATTTATTGCTAGGCTCAAAGAACACGCAAAAGCACTTCAATTAGTGAACACCGCTTCACAACAGAGGAGCTGTCTTGCACGCGATGGTCACTATCTTGAAGGTTTCGTGGGGGCGTTTCACATTCCTCGCATGAAAGTGCATACCCGTAACAATGAAAAAATAGAAGAGTTTGGACATGAACGTGGGTTTGTGCTGATCGCAACCCAGCCATCGTTAGATTAAATTCATCCATCACCTTCCAAAATAGGCCGCCATACAGACCTGCCTCCTCGAGTGAAGTGAAATTGACTCATTCACCAGCCTTATAGAATGCAGCATCTTCCTGCTGAGATGCCTGGGGCGTCCTTCTTTGAAGCTCCGGTACGTGGTCAAATATGCATTGGAACCTACTACTGGTGTTGCTGAATTTATGTGCTGCAGGTACAACCGACTTATCTGGCTAAGAAGTATACTACACTGTCCTCTCAGAACCTCTGTAGCAGCTGTAGTCATCACTTGTTGGCTGTTGAAAAAACACAGGCGACCTTCTGTTGAATGCGCCGAAGGCGTAGTTTACCAAACTCCCTTAACTTGTTGAAAAATGTACGTTCGGCTGACTGGAGGGAGAAGCGTGAATGAGAAGATACGTGGGCGTGCTA
The DNA here is from genome assembly GCF_055824585.1 of Amblyomma mixtum. Classification (NCBI taxonomy): domain Eukaryota; kingdom Metazoa; phylum Arthropoda; class Arachnida; order Ixodida; family Ixodidae; genus Amblyomma; species Amblyomma mixtum. The sequence continues at coordinate 176,445,344 of NC_143016.1, forward strand.
GGAACGTCAAAAATGCGCACGATACATAAGATTTTGAATATGTCCTCGCAAGTCATTGTCTTACTTGCCAGGATTGTTCACCTGCACTTGACAACACCTCCGTAACCAGAAAGATCAAAGAAAGCATCATACGAGAAATCGCAGAAACTGAACAGATGTGTAGTCTGGGGTAGGGCTCTGTCAGCACCGCCTCTATCACCCTTTTCCCAAGAAGAGCTGACCTCTTTGCGCAATCGTGAACGATAGCCACGGTTGTACAGAATGCTTATAAGAGTGACGCTGAGACGCTCCTCCTCTCACTGATTAGGGCACGCGGATTGTCCGAAGTGAACTGGAGGCCCTCGGACCAGTGATATCTCCTCCACACGCCTCTAATATACGACGCTGCCCGATGTGTCGCTTATTCAGGCCGTCGTGAGGTAGGAACTGCAAAACTTCGATCTCTCTCGGCTGTTGTGTTATATCGGCCGCCCAGCCGCCTACAAGCCTCCTACACCTGCTTTTCGCCGCCTACTACTCCACGTCACGTTACTGCAATCGGGCGTAATGGTGCACGGCCGACGACAGACCCATCTGCTTCTACTGCTGCCACGTTGGACACATCTCTAGACATTGCCGCAGCCCATGGTATTCCCCTCCCCCGCGGTGGTTTCTCCCACTACCGACCTTATCGCCGCTTGTCACCTCGCTCCTAGCCAGAGCTGTTTGAACTCTCTTTTCGTAATTCCCGCTCTCCATCGCCACAAGGCCGCCGCTCACGCTCATCGCAGACGCCCGGTCGTCCGCTCCTCTTTGAAAGAATAGCTTATGCAGCTCTTGGAGGTGACGCTGCATCAATGACCTCGACCAGAAGTCCTTTAGTGACCACTCGACCGAACTCACTGGACGTCGCAGTCGACGGTGTTCCTGTGCGCGCCCTTACTGACACCGGTGTGCATGTATCCGTGAGGAGTTTTCGCCTTCGCCATCGCCTCCGCAAAGTACTCACGCCTGCAACGTGCCGTGTGTGTGATGGGGAACCACCTGCTTTCGTCGGAATATGTATTGCTCCCATCGCTGTTGGCGGCCACAGTACCCAGGTTCGGTTCCCCGTTTTAAACACCTGCGCCAGCGAACTCAGTCTAGGCATGGATTCCCTCTCCGACCATTCAGCACTGAACGACTGCTCGCAGGGTGTACTCCTACTCGAGCTCCCACTACTCGGTTCCTAGCTCGTCGCTCCCTCTTTTCGCTCGTTCAATGCAGACTATGATCGCCTCCCGTCACAAGCCGCCTCCTTCCCACTGCCCCCCCCCCCCCCCGTTTCGGATAAAGACTACCTCGTAGCGAATAGCACTGATCTACTCCTGACCCGCAATGTTGCCCTGCCCTATACCATCGCCTCCATCAAGCCGCACGCTCTGTCTCTCTCATTCCTCAATTTCAGCTTCTCTCCTCAAGTTCTTCCGTCCGGCATTTGCGTTGCTATGATCTGCCACCTCGCTCTGTGCTAAGTCACTGCATTAGACACTGCCCCTCTCATGATCTCGTAGCCCATCATCAGCCTGCTTTTCTTTCGCCAGACGCCTTCACGACCATGCTGCCCGCCGATCTCTGTCCCGCAAAAACTGCACAGCTTCTAGACGACCTTTTAGAATCTTTTTCGGACATATTCAACTTCATTATTGTCCTGCTGGGCCAAGCCGTCTCTGTGGCCACCGCATTGACACCGGGAATGCCTCTCCTATACGCTGTCGACCGTACTGCGTCTCCCACACTAAGCGCCAGATCATCAACGCCGAGGTTATGAAAATGCTTGCTGAGAATTAAAAGACGACGAAGTGCATCCTTGTGGAATCGCTTTCTATCCATCTCCAGCGTTTTTTTAGTGTATTTTGTGTGAGTATTTAGGGGACGCCGGCCCCGTCATACGGCGATGGATGTGGGTGCTCCTGGGCTTCCGACCAGACGGCCGGCTCCTTCCTCGAGTTCTTCGAGGAAGCGTTGCAGCCTTCCGAGTCACCCCGACAGTGCGGATACCATAGAGTACTTCAGTGAGGACAGTAGCGAAGGCGTATTTAAGACATACCTCAGCCGCAGGACCAAAAGAGGACTATTAAGAGCCAGCTCTTCACCGAGCCAGTCCACGGTGAAGACAACTGGCCAAGCATCGAAGCATACTATTCTCATCCTGCCTGCGCATCGATCCCACAACATGAGGCGGTTTAACAGGCAAGCTGTCTCAGTGCAACTCGAGGCCCTTGTGCCGAACAAAATTAAAAACGTTCGCGTGAACTCGCGCAAAAACGTGGTTGCAGTTGACGTTCATCATGCGCCAGCGCTCGAATCACTGCGGGCCATCATTGAACTCGGAGGCATGTCGGTCCGTACAGTTATCGTTCTCGACGAGGACCTTTCTTTTGGGGTCTTCTATGACGTCGATGAGACGATCACGTAAGATCTACCCATACTTGTGAAGCCAGGAAACGAAGGCACCGTGATTCTACGAGTTTCATGTCTTGGGAAATCTCGCTGTGCGAAGATTGTCTTCAAAGGCGACAGCCTTCCGTCACATGTGAAGGTAGGTCATTTCCGTCACGCAGTACGGCCATTCATACCAAAGCCCCTACAATGCACCAATTGTATGAAACTGGGCCATGTTAGCGGAGTCTGCGGCAGCGCGAGTGTGTGTTTCCGTTGTGCCGAACCTCATGATTCTGAGACATGCAGAGCACAAATTCTCTTGTGTTCAAACTGCAACGGTCTCCCTGACGCCTCATCTAGAGACTGCCCACGGATAAAAGAAGAGCGTGCTGTCCTAAGACAAATGGTCCAAGACAACTCGACGCGCCGCGAAGCCGCCGCTATCGTTCGCAAGAGACGTGCCCGACGGAAGAGGAAATCCAGACAGGCTGCTGTCAATGACAGAAGCAACGATGCGCTGTTGACGCCTCCTCCTCACTCTCCTCCACCGCCTGTTCCACCTCGTCCCAGTGTGCTCCGTCCGTGCTCTGTGGACAAGGGTGGCCAGATGTCATCAGGTTCCGATCCTTGGCCAGCGCTTCCGCCATTATGTCCTCCTGAGGCCCCTCCACGTAAGCTCTCATCGCGGAGCACGTCGGCCGCTGCGGACGGGCTCCCGGAGCAAGACCGCCAAACCCTCGTGATTTTAAAGAGCGTGGTCAACGGAATTCGGCCTCTCCTATAGGCTCTGCAATACCCAACTGCTCGAAGCGTTTTACTAGTGCTGGACTCCCTGGATCCAGCACTTCAGAGACTTTAAACCATAATCGCTGGCCACCTTCCCACCTTTCGTGAGAAAGTCAGAGGCGCCACGATCTTCCAATGGAATGCAAGAGGCCTGAGGTTGCGAATCTCAAGCTTGCGTCCTTGCGTGTTCACTAACCACTTCCCGATATTGGTAATCTGAGAGCCCAAATTATCAGAAGCAATTAGGCTCTCCGGGTACGAATCTTTCTTCGCCCCTACATGCGGGGAGCGCAGCCAAGTCTTGGTATACCTCCGCACTGACACGACGTATGTTTGCTGCCCAGTTCCTCTCACAATGACAATCAATACGCGTGTTTCTTTATCAAGACAAAAACGGTAGAATTCACACTGATTGCAGCATATGTGTCACCCTCCTCTCAATTAGACTGCGAAAGGCCATCATGGAGGAAACCCGTGCTCCTTGGATCTTTACTGGAGATTTCAACGCCCACTGTTTGCTATGGGGAAGCACCAGAATTAACGCCAAAGGAAGGCATCTGGCGTTATTTGCTTCCGACAATGATCTCTATGTTATGAATGACGGCAGTCCGACATACCTGCGCGGCTGTTACTACAGCAGCTGCCTGGACCTGACATTAGTTTCAAGGTCGTTGCACCGGAGTGTTCGCTAGTTTTGTGATGTGGAGACCCATAGAAGGGACCACATTCCTACCTACCTTAAAATAAACAGCCTTGGTGCGTCCACCCCAGCCCAACTCGCGCGAATCGACTGCACAGTATTTCGCAAATATATGGAGGAGACGAGCTAAGAAGCCCTCACTGGCAGGCTGGAGCACATTATAGCTAATGCTATGAAGGTTGCAAGAAGTCACATCACGTCCTCAAGAATACGCAGTGATTTTGATATTGAACTAGAACGCCTCCGTGCTCTTCGGCGGCGAGCAGAAAAGGGATGCAGACGAACCAAGTGCTTAAATGATCTGCGGGAGGCTAGACGTAGGCAGAAAAATATCAAACGAAGAATGGATAAGCTGGCGAACCAGCGCTGGAGGTCCTTTTGTCAGCACTTGGATCCCCGCAAGCCCATGTCCCTCATATGGCGTACTGTGCGGGGCCTCCGTATGCTTCCGCAGCAAATACACCCATTCTATGGGTTGGCTGTATATCAATATCGACAGCAGTCTGAGGTAGCAAGGGACTACTGCAGAAAAATTGCGGGTGTAGCCACTGCTTCGAGTTCCCGGCGTGTTCCTCCTGTCTCACGGGAATCAGCCATGGATGTCCTTTTTTCTCGCGAGGAACTCGACGCTGCTCTTGCAGGATGTCGGCGTTCGTCTTCACCAGGGCCAGATGGAATCACATATGCTGCGCTGTTCCACCTTGGCCACGACGCGCGAGAAGAGCTCCTCAAACGTTACAACGACTCTTGGCTCGACGGTGCTCTTCCTCAAGAATGGAAATCGAGTCGACTTATACCCCTACTAAAACCAGTGAAATCTCCACTTGAGCTCTCATCGTATAGGCCAATAGCTTTGGCTAGTTGCGTATGGAAGGTCATGGAGGAAATGATTTTGTCGTGCCTTGATTGGTACCTCGAACACTACAAAATATACCCCGACGCTATGACCGGCTTCAGGCGGAGTCGCTCTTCTATTAACAACGTCGTTGATCTCGTATCCATGGTTCAACAACAGAAGCGATTGAAACGTTTGTCAGTGGCACTCTTTCTGGCTGTAAAAAGGTGCCTACAACAACGTGACCCATGAGGCCATCCTTGATGCGCTGGAAACTGTGGGCATCGGTGGTCGGATGTTTTCGTGAATAGAGAGCTATCTGTCCAAAAGATCATTTTCTATCCAGTGTGAAGATGGCCCGACGCCTGCGCATTACACCTACCGTGGAGTGCCCCAGGGCGGTGTTCTTAGCCCTACATTGTTTAATCTGACTCTCATCGCCCTCCCTGAGAACCTCCCCAACACCGTCCAGATGTGTATGTACGCCGATGACATCTGCATTTTGGCCTCCTCTCTGACGCGTATTTAGGTGCGTGCAAGACTTCAGTGGGCAGTATCGATCACTTCTTCCTATCCCCAGAAGCAAGGTCTCAGTGTTTGAACAGAAAAGTGCGCGCTAGTGGCATTTACACGTAAATGTACGACTCTACCCGGTGCACATCGGCGGTCACATCATTTCTTACTGCAAATCTCATCGTTTCCTAGGGATCCTGATCGACCGGAACTTATCATGGAGCCCGCATTGCACTCTACTGAAAAAAAAAAAGATAACATCAATCGCTCATTTACTCCGATTTCTGGGTGGAAAATCATGGGGCTCGTTGGTCCAGTCAATGGTGGAGTTTTACAGAGTTCTATTTGTGGGATGCTTGTGGTACAGTACATCTGTAATCGCAAACACGTGCAAGACTAACATGCGTGCCCTCCAGACAGTGCAGGGTCAGGCCCTTCGCACATGCCTATGTCTCCCTCGGAGCACATCAACACTGGGTAGCATTGCACTCGCCAAAGACCACCCGATCTCTACTTATATTGTCCTAGACTATTTGCGAATGCACTTACGTCATATTTCAAGGGTTCCACAAAATCACCTTGCGCCTCTGCCACTGCAGAGACCACATTCTGCATTTGTAAAGGTGATAACAACGCAACAGTCGTCGATCCCACAACATTTCACCCCGGCAGCACCACCTCCCTCTCCTCTGTGGTGTATGCGGCTCCCATGTGTGCGCCTTGCTATTCCGGGGGTAGCGAAGAAATCAAATTTATCGACGCCAGCCATTAAGTAACTGACACTGTCCATGCTCCACTTCGAATATTGGGACCGTACTCACGTCTATACGGATGGATCAGTAACCTCTACTTGTACTGCTTGCGCTGTGGTCGTTCCTGCGCGACAGACTCAAATTCACCAACAAATTTCGCATCGGAATACCTCTACTGGAGCAGAATTTGCCGCACTTCTTGCGGCGGTACAGTATACCTCACAAAAATAACCTCAAAAATGGGCTGTTTTACGTGATTCAAAAGCTGCCCTACACTGTCTTCAATCTGCCTTGAGACATAGCGGCCATGAGCAACTTGTAGCGGAGATACGATATCTGCACCACCAGGCAATCGAACAAGATCATGAAACCATCTTCCAATGGGTACCAGACCATAGCGGCATTGTTGGTAACGCCTTTGCTGACGATGCTGCTCGATCGGCTCACGATAGAACTAACACTGTCCGCATACCACTTACAAGAGATGACGCAGCAAGAAACCTTCAACTGATCGCCCGAAACCTGAATGTAACGTCGTGGTTTGCACCTGGAGGTTGGACACCCCGCTCGCACCACTTCAACCTCTGGTTCAACATCATATACCATTCGGCCTCCCCCGCGGTGATACTACGCTGTTGTGCCGCCTGTGGCTGGGAGTGGCGTTCACAAGCGCCTATTCCCATCTCGTCGCAATGGCAGACTCTCCAGCGTGTGACCAGTGCGGTTGTGATGAAACGATCGGACACCTCCTCTGTGACTGCCCTCGTTTTGAGCGAGAGCGCGGTTTCCTAATTGCTACTCTGTACCGCTTGGACTCACGTCCTTTAACAGAGTCCAACGGTCTGGGGCCTTGGACACAACCTTCCTCACAAAGGAATGCGGTGAAAGCGCTCCTGATTTTCTTAAGGGACTGGTGGTTGTATTTTCGTCTATAATATTTAAGTTTTCATTGCGCGCCCTCTGTCCCCGTGACATAGTGGACGCTGGACACTTAGAAAACTCATTTCATTGCCGTTCGTTTTCCATTTTTCCCCTTTGCTCCCTCTCCCCAAGTGTAGGGTAGCCAACTGGCCATCGCCTGGTTAACCTCCCTGCCTGTCCGTCCATTTCTCTCTCTCTTGCTAAGAAGATCATGGAACCCTCCCACGGACGAATGGCATTGTCCACACTCCCTGGTCCTCGCCACTCGACCGTGTGAGGAACAAGGATAGCTCATGGCGTTTTTGTGTCGACTATCGCCACATGGAAAAGATAACCAAAAAGGACGTGTACACCCTCTCGTGCATCGACGATGGCCATGATTGCCTGTACGGTGCAAAATTATTCTCCTCCATAGATCTTCGCTCCGAATATTGGCAGATAGCAGTGGATGAACAGGACAGTGAGAAGATCGCATTTGTGACACCTGATGGGCTGTATCAATTCAGAGTGTTGCCTTTTGGATTATGCAACGCGCCGGACACCTTCGAGTGTATGATGGACGCTCTTATCAATGGATTCAAATGGATTTACGTGCCTCTGCTATCTCGGTGACGTGCTTGTCTTCCTCCACCAGCTTTCCCACTCACCTGGATTACCTTTCCAAGGTTCTTTCACTTTTTCGTCATGCCGGCCTCCAGCTGGACACCTCCAAATACCGTTTCGCGCGTCGTGAGATTACAGTTTTGGGCCATGTCGCCGTCGCCACGGGTGTCCACCGTCATCCAGCTATGATTCGCGACGTGTAATGCTTTCTGGTGCCGCGTTCCTGCAACGACGTTCGGAGCTTCCTGGGGCTCAGCTCATACTTCCGTCGATTCGTGCCAGGCTTTGCCGACACAACCCGCTCCCTCCGCGATCTGCTGAAAACGGACATGACTTTCACCTGGGGACCCATAGAAGCAAACGCATTTGCCGCGTTGATATCAAAGCTCAGCACCTCGCTAGTCGAGGCGCACTTTGATGTTGCCGCTCTCACTGAAGTCCGCACTAACACCAACGGTCATACAATCGACAGGGTCCTTTCTCGGCGGCAATCTGGGTCTCACCGTGTCACGCTGACGCCAGACGCCTCCTCTCTACATCAGAGCGCAATTACTCTAACATGGAACGCGAGTGCTTGGCCCTTCTGTGGGCCGTTGGGGAATTTCGCCTGACGGCCGCCCTTTTACAGTTGTCACAGACCACCACGCGCCCTGCTGGCTCTCCTCTCTGAAAGATCCTGCTGGCCGGCTGGGTAGTTGGGCTTTACGCCTCCAAGACTGCGATTACACCGTGGTCTATAAGTCCGGTCGGCTACGCGCAGATGCAGATTGCCTGTCCCGATATGCCGTTGACCCTTTTGACAATTCTCGCGCTGCTTGCGCACCGACCTGTTCTCGCTCTGTGCTATTGGTCAAGTTGGCGCTGAGCAGTGACTGGATCCCGAGGTGCGCTTCATTATTGACCCCTTCAGCTCCTGCCCATCTGGCCAGGCTACATCATTACACTTTACACCGCAGAAACCTGCCTGCCTGCGCTTCCTGCTCGTGGGGCCCAAGCACCTGCGCACTGATGTCCTCCATGAGTTCTATGACCTCCGCACTGCTGGACATCTGGGTGTCTCGCGTGCTTACGCCCGCGTTCTTCATCGCTTCTTTTGGACCCGCCTCTACCGGCCTGTGCGTCGCTATGTTTGTGCCTGAAACCAGTGCCAGCGCCGGAAACGACCTGCCACTGTGTCAGTGGGCCTGCTTCAACATGTTGATGTGCCCCCGAACTTTTCTATCGCATCGGCCTGGATCTTTTAGGCCCGTTTCCTGAGTTCACCTCCGGAAACAAATGGATTGCAGTTGCTACGGACTATGGCACTCGCTAAGCAATCATGCGGGTCCTCCTCACCAGTACTGCAACGGATGTCACCGACTTTTTTCTTTACGATCTCATCTACCGTCGTGGTGCACCCTGCCAACTTCTCACCGACCGCGGCCGCTGCATCTCTAAAGTTGCGGTCGAAATTCTCCGTTCATGCTCGACTAAACATAAGCTGACCACCGCCTATCACCCCCAAGCGAACGACCTCACAGAGCCTCAACCGCACTCTCACCGATATGCTCGCAATGCACGCTTCACCGGACCATCGGGACTGGGATATCGCCCTTCCATACGTCACTTTCGCATACAACTCCTCCCGTCATGACACTGCCGGTTATCACCGTTCTACCTGTTTAACGGCTGCGAGCCTCAGTTACTTTTGGAAACGCTGCTTCCGACCCCTACTTCTCAGCCATCTCAATACGCCATCGACAACCAAGAGCGCATGGCAACACCAAAAGCCACAGTCATACATCAATCACCTGAACCAAGATACTTTAGTTCGCAGTCATGAACATTTACAGAGGGGGTGCTCATGCACGAGTCAACGTTTTTGTGGATATGAAACGCTTTAGTGATTGGGGTGTCGATGGAGTATATATTACGTGTTGTTTCTCAAAAACTCTCAATACGTCCACGACGCAATTGCCCGGACCGACCACGCCCGCCAACTGGAGTGATCTCGACTACTAGCATCGCAGGCCTCACAGCGGGACTCCTACGACCGCAGCCATCGCAGTCTCTTTCTCCCCTGGCACCCTCGTCTTGCTTTGGTCGCCATGTCGCTGCGCCGAGCTTTCCGAAAACCTTGTGTCCCGAGATGTTGGCCTAAACCGTCTGCTCCTGCAGTTAACTGCTGTCACATACGAGATATCTACGACCTTCCCAGCTATCACCTCTCGGGCAGCTCAGCCTGATCTCCGCATCTCGAGCCTCAAGCCATACCTTTCGTCGTCCCCTGCCACGCCGTGCAACGAATATTGGGATTGAAGACGAGGTGAACGAACTGTCTCGGTGGTGCCTGTGTTCTGGGCTTGGGTGCCCTGTGCTCTGTTGGGCTCTGTGCTCCCTGTCTGTGCGCTATGCCCGGGTGGTTCTTGAGTCGTCCTCGCCTTGGTCCACGTAACAATACCTTCAAAATGAGCGCCGTAAATTGAACACCAGCTTGAAAGTTCTATTGCGAAAGCAATACTGCTCGAGGTTTCCGCTCTTGGTCGTCGTCGCGGAGAATCCACCATTGACCTTTAGCGTGACCTACGTGTGACGTCATACCAGCTGTGGAAAAGCGGGGCCCCAACTCGGCTCGTCGCGATCGTCCCAGCGAATCCTCCATGCCGCGCAGCTGCGCGCCGCTGCCGCGATCGGCGCTCGCTGTACGTGACGTCATGCCAGCTGCGGAGAAGCGCCCCCCCCCCCCCCCCCAACTCGGTTCGTCGCAATCGTCCCAGCGAATCCTCCACGCGCCGCTGCCGTGGGGGAGGCGCTCGCTCTACGTGACCAGCCAAACCAGGCGCAGCCAGGGCTATTGCTTTCGCAACTTACCGGGCTTAACCAAGCTAAAACTCTGCCAATTTTTTGTCCAGGCTTGGCACAGCGCGCTCTCATAGCTGAAGGCGTTCAGTGTCGTGGGGTGGCCTAAAAGTGCCTTTTCTCACCAACAGACCACTCGGAATCGCAGCCGCTTTTGCAACCCCGCACAAAACAGCGTAGCATGGTTCATTGGAAAACACTGCACGACAACCGCGGCTACAAGCCCAAACGATTCCACACGTGCACGCTGCTGCCAGAGAAGCCATTACACGCAACGCGCTGTTGTCACTGTCTGTCTAGGACGCGAGTCAGAAAACCAGAGAGGTGTACGTCTCCAAAAACAATGTTTACTGCAACAATCAAGATCAACTACAAAACTAAAAAACAGAGGGTTACATGACATAGATGAACTTGCAACAATCGGGCAGAGTTCCCACACGCAGGTGGTTTTAAGAACAACATCAAATAGTTCTAATTAGAGTCTTTTGAGTCCATGTAACAATCGAATGAAGGATAATGAAAACAGTCCAATCGGTACTTAAGGTGGATGAGGAATGTCAATGTCAATCTGACCTTCAATCTGACCTGGATTCAGTAACAGCATGGTGCTCAACCTGGCTTATGCAACTTAATCATTCAAAAACTAAATTGACGTCTTTTACTAACCGAATGTCTCGAATTCAAACAGCATACTCCTTAAATAATAGCTCACTCGAGCTAGTCACCACGTATAAGTACTTAGGACTTCACCTTCATTCAGACTTAGCATGGAACCACCATATTAACCTTATGCTTGCATCTGCTAATCGGTCATTAGGTCTCTTAAAACATAACCTAAAGCATGCTCCTCCTCACCTCCGTGCTCATGCCTATACCACTCTAATTCGACCTAAAATTGAATATGCCTCGGCTATTTGGGACCCTTACCAATCTTACCTAATAAATAACATTGAATCATTGCAGAACCGCGCCGTTCGTTTTATTTACTCCGATTATTCACGTAACACCAGCGTCACAGCCTTAAAGAAACGCGCAGGTCTCCAGGATTTATGTCTCCGCCGTAAAATTGCACGACTGTCACTTTTTCATAGACTTTATCATCATCCATTACTTCATAACGACTTTTTTTCTTTGCCTACTTCGATTTTTGACCGCCGCGATCATCCCTTTAAAGTTAGACGTTTCACGTGCAGGACATATATCTATGCGCATTCATTCTTACCTCGCACAATATCTGACTGGAACACTCTGCCTTCACATATCGCAACCACCACTGATCCTGATAAATATTTTAAACTTATATCTTCAATAACTACTGCTTAACTCTTCGCATACATTGTTATTTTATTTGTTCATGGCTTCCTTTTTTGCAGGGTTTGTTACTAAAAAGATTCATTGTATTAGTGTTCTGTTTGTATAATTTTAATAATGCAGTAATCTTCGTTCTTTGCCGCGCTGCCATTCTTTTGATTCTTTTGCTTACTTATGTGTCATGCAAAGTGTCTTATTTGTGCTTTTGATTGATTCTTTTGCTTACTTATTTCATCCAGTGTGTCTTATTTATGCTTTTGTTGTTTGTTTTATATTTGTGTTTTTTTTATTCTGTTCAATTGCCTGTGCCCCCCCCCCCTATGTAATACCCTCTCGAGGGCCTTTAAGGGTATTCTGTATAAATAAATAAATAAATAAATAAATAAATAAAAATGTCGCTAGAGGAGACCTCGCCGGGGCCTGCGGTGCGTAGCCGAAGGAGCGTCATGACGGTCCGGATCGTTGCCGGGGTGCGTCGGCCTGGGAGGGCAGCCTCAGAGCGTGTTTCCTTCACCAGCGTCAAAACTCGAGTCCCCTTGTCTACCCTCGGGGCAGCCGCACGGAGGGGACGCCGTTATTTCTATGGGCAGCGGTAAAGGCGTCAAGTCTGGTCGCGTCGTCGTCGTCGTCGGTGTTGTCATCGAAGTTGTCGTCGAAGTTGTCGTCGAAGTTGTCGACGAAGTTGTCGTCGAAGTTGTCGTCGGGGTGGTCGTCGGGGTTATCGTCGGTGGAGGATCTTTGTCCTTGCGCTTAGAAGCAACCTCACCTCCAGAGGCTGCTTTATTCAGTTTAACCTTCGGGGGCTGGGGGAGCGTCCACGCACAGCGTAGCCTCGGCTCGGAGATACGAAGCGCGGAGACGAAGGCGACGGGGAACGTGATAGGTGGCTGGGTGGTGAGCATTCGTCCCGACGCAAAAATTTCTCAATTTCGGCTGGTCGCTGGCCGGGTCGGGGTCGTGGAGCGTCGTAAGAGAACCCTCGGATGCCCAGTCTTCTGTATGGGCAGTGCCGGAGGACGTGACCGGCTTCCCCACAGTGGAAGCATAGTGGGCGGCGCTGGTCGGGAGTTCTCCACTCGTCGCATTTCCTCGGCTGCGCGCGTCGCTCGTAGGGCGGGCGGGTTGGGGCGAGTGGGCTTCGGTCCAACGCAGCTGGCTGAGGGCGATAGGGGCTTGGCATACCGACCTCCGTGGCATAGCGACCGTGGCATACCGACCTCCTCGCGCCGCGGGTGCGTTGCGCCCATGTATCTTCGCGGCCGTGGATTGACACGCACTTGCGGTCCCCGGAGCTGCGCGCCCACGCCGTCTGGTTCTCCTTTTTCTTCGGTCTCCTTGCAAACGATTATTGCTTCCGCGCAAACGCGCGCACTTTGCACCGTCTGCTTCCCTCCTTCCCAGCGGCTACGTCTGCTTCGTCCGCCGCGTGCCATACTTTCTATCTTCTTTTTCTTTCTTGGCGGGGCGTCTCGCACTCAGCCGTGACAAGTACCCCCCCCCCCCCCCCCCACTTAAGAGTTTTCCTACAATGGAAAACTGCTCACTCGCGTAATATGCACATATACACGCACACAAAAGTCACAAGAAACCGCACAGTTCACACAATATGCACAGAAAGAACAGCAAAGCATGTACATATATAGATACTTCTTTCCTGCGGATATACATGCATGGTAAACGCGCTGAAAGCCACCCTTAATTCAGCCTACTAAGGAACAGTTCACACAATATGCACACAAAGAACAGCAAAGCATGTACATATATAGATACTTCTTTCCTGCGGATATACATGCATGCTAAACGCGCTGAAAGCCACCCTTAATTCAGCCTACTAAGGAACAGTTCACACAATATGCACACAAAGAACAGCAAAGCATGTACATATATAGATACTTCTTTCCTGCGGATATACATGCCACCATGAGGTCTTTCACCCCTTCGTACGATTTTTCTACCTCGGCCATTTCCAGCCATCGTTCAAAGTAGTTCGTCAGTCTCGATGCGAACTGCTTGGCTGTTTCCGCATCGTTAGGTTTGCTACCTCGAAACCTTTCGCGAAAACCTTCTGCGGTTAAGCGGAACCTCTGCCGAAGTGTCTTCTTCACCTTATCATAGTCTGTCGACACTGATGCGGGCATTCTCCCAAAAACTGTTAAGGCCTCTCCTACCAAACAAAGGCTCAAGGCTGTTGCCCACTCGCTCTTATCCCATCCTTTTCCGACTGCTATTCTCTCAAAGCGATGCAAATAGGCATCCAAATTGTCACGCTTATCGTCAAAAGGAGCCATAAGCTTTCTTGGGCAAACAGCTGTTGGTCGCGGTGCCACAACACCTGACGAAAATCTCGTCGCCTCTGCCACAGCTTCCAAGCTAGTGTTAGCAAGGCGCAACTTGAGCTCAAGCACTTCTTTCTCCATTGCCATTCTCTTTTCTTCTAGTTATGCCATTCGCTTAGCTCTCTCTTCAGCTTCAACTGCCTGTTCACGAGCCCTGTCGCTCTCTTCAAGCGCCTGCTTATGTGCCAACTCCCTTTCCTCTTTGTGTCTTGTTTTCTCCTCCTCATAAAGAGCCATCGTTTCCTCTTTCGTGAACCCGAGCTTTTCGGCTCTCAACATAAGCTTGTGGAGGTCCATCTCTCTGGTTTTAGCACGAACACAAGCGTGTTGACATTAACGTTAAGACAGAATGACAAATGAGGATCCTGGCAGGCTCGCCATTAATTTTATGTCACTGTCTGTCTAGGACGCGAGTCAGAAAACCAGAGAAATGTACGTCTCCAAAAACAATGTTTACTGCAACAATCAAGATCAACTACAAAACTAAAAAACAGAGGGGTACATGACATAGATGAACATGCAACAATCAGGCAGAGTTCCCCCACGCAGGTGGTTTTAAGAACAACATCAAATAGTTCTAATTAGAGTCTTTTGAGTCCATGTAACTATCGAATGAATGATAATGAAAACAGTCCAATCGGTACTTAAGGTGGATGAGGAATGTCGCTAGAGGAGACCTCGCCGGGGCCTGCGGTGCGTAGCCGAAGGAGCGTCACGACGGTCCGGATCGTTGCCGGGGTGCGTCGGCCTGGGAGGGCAGCCTCAGAGCGTGTTTCCTTCACCAGCGTCAAAACTCGAGTCCCCTTGTCTACCCTCGAGGCGGCCGCACGGAGGGGACGCCGTGGCATACCGACCTCCTCGCGCCGCGGGTGCGTTGCGCCCATGTATCTTCGCGGCCGTGGATTGACACGCACTTGCGGTCCCCGGAGCTGCGCGCCCACGCCGTCTGGTTCTCTTCTTTCTTCGGTCTCCGTGCAAACGATTATTGCTTCCGCGCAAACGCGCGCACATTGCACCGTCTGCTTCCCTCCTTCCCAGCGGCTACGTCTGCTTCGTCCGCCGCGTGCCATACTCTCTATCTTCTTTTCCTTTCTTGGCGGGGCGTCTCGCACTCAGCCGTGACAAGTACCCCCCCCCCCCCCCCCACTTAAGAGTTTTCCTACAATGGAAAACTGCTCACTCGCGTAATATGCACATACACACGCACACAAAAGTCACAAGAAACCGCACAGTTCACACAATATGCACACAAAGAACAGCAAAGCATGTACATATATAGATACTTCTTTCCTGCGGATATACATGCATGCTAAACGCGCTGAAAGCCACCCTTAGTTCAGCCTACTAAGGAAGTCGGCTCCCATGTTTTCTCTTCCTTTTATGTATTCGATATGGAACTCGTACTCCTGGAGGGTTAAGCTCCATTTCATCAATCTTCCGTTCGACTATTTGGTGTTTGTCAAACACTGTAGGGGCTTGTGGTCTGTTTGCACCCTGGACGGAGGGACGGAGGGACGGAGGGACGGACGGATGGACGGATGGACGGATATGGATGGATGGATATGGATGGATATGGATGGATATGGATGGATGGATGGATGGATGGATGGATGGATGAATGGATGGATGGATGGATGGATGGATGGATGGATGGATGGATGGATGGATGGATGGATGGATGGATGGATGGATGGATGGATGGATGGATGGATGGATGGATGGATGGATGGGAGGATGGGTGGGTGGATGGGTGGATGGGTGGATGGATGGATGGATGGATGGATGGATGGATGGATGGATGGATGGATGGATGGATGGATGGATGGATGGATGGATGGATGGATGGATGGATGGGTGGGTGGGTGGGTGGGTGGGTGGATGGATGGATGGATGGATGGATGGATGGATGGATGGATGGATGGATGGATGGATGGATGGATGGATGGATGGATGGATAGGTGGGTGGGTGGGTGGGTGGATGGATGGATGGATGGATGGATGGATGGATGGATGGATGGATGGATGGATGGATGGATGGATGGATGGATGGATGGATGGATGGATGGATGGATGGATGGATGCACGGGGGACGGACGGACAGACGCACGGACGGGCGGACGGACGGACGGACGGATGGATGGATGGATGTAAGGGTGAATTGCGCGTCTTCAAATTCTACCAAAATGTCTGTAGAAAGGAAGCACGTACGGGAACGTCGGGAACGTAATACCAAAGAGAAGCGTTTGAAGCGTCTTCGCTGCACAAGCGAAAGGAAGCACAGTCACCAAACACTCACCTGCGGAAACATGTTGAAGCGTTTGGAACGTGCTTCACAACGTGCGCCAAAAGACACCCAGTCGCCTGACTCGCGCGAGTCCCAAGTGAAGCAAAGAAAGAAGTGTGCCACAGGCGTCATTGCTTTCGCAATCCCCGAATGCGGGTCGCCGCAGTCATTTCTAACGGTTTTTTGTTACTGAGTGAATATTAGCGCACTCAATGAAAGGCGTTCACCTCGATAAACTGGAAACGTTCCATTCAAGAGATCGTCGTTTCATCTTCAGTTTAGTCGCGGCAAGGGGAACGGACATTGTTGGAGTGTTATCACTACGCTCCACAGGAAGCGGGAAAACACTTAAATAGCGGCTGGTCGCAACCAACCACACGAAGGGCAAAGCCTGGCATCGGTCTGGATGAATCAGATAACTGGAAATAGGAGTCGCGTGTTTCTTATCTCAGCTGCACAAGGTATCAATGAACTAAATATGTTTACTTCACCTCAGTAAAATTCTAGAGAAGCAACAGTAAAAAGAGACGAACTTGAACGACATAAGTTTTTATTCTGCTTTTTCAAAGAGGCTATATTTTTCACCACCAGATGCGTCACAGGTCCAAACCGCTCCCCTTAAGGGAACAGTTTGCAACCGCCGCGGTGGCTCAGCGGTTATGGTGCTCTGCTGCTGTCCCGAAAGACGCGGGTTCGATCCCGGCCGCGGCGGCTAGAATTTCTTTGGAGAAGAAATTCTTGAGGCCCGTGTACTGTGCGATGTCAGTGCACGTTAAAGAACCCCAGGTGGTCGAAATTTCCGGAGCCCTCCACTACGGCGTCTCTCATAGCCTTAGTCGCTTTGGGACGTTAAACCCCGTAAACCAACCAAACTAACCAACCAACAGTTTGCAAAAACATGCTCGCTGCGGCACCCCTCCGTTTATGTTCAGCGGGTCAGCGTAAGCAGAGTGGACAGTAAAAGCGTGCAGCTAAAACTATCTAGTAGTTATCGTGAGCGCTCCAAAGAGGTGGCCGTATATCGACATCTATGAAGTGAGATGATGCCGACGGAACAGTGATTCGATGCCAAGGAACCGAAGTTCCGAGTCCGGTGACCAGAATTGGGCGAGATTGAGGGCGGAGACTTGGGGTAGCGGGGCGGTGATGTAAGAGGCAGCGAAGTCGGTACATAAGCGGGGAAATCCATAACCATAGGTGGCAATAGGTCTCCTTGATATAACACACTCCGGCAGCCCGCTGGCTGGCTGAAAATGCGCTACTGGCAGGATGGGGCATCACAGTCACGTGGGCTGGTGGCCGCAGGAATTAGCTCTCCGGCAATCACGGCGGCAAGACCGGCTGCGGATCACGGAGGCGGATGCTCTCCGCTTCTTGAGAGCAAAAGAAACGGTGTGAAGTTATTGAGGGCGGCTGCAGACGGCAGAACAAATAGCTGATGGTGCTCGCACACGCTTACATCAGCGACGACGAGACCGTGGGAGCGTGTGGCCTTAGGTGCACTGTGTGCTGTCGTGAAGTGTGCGCGTAAGCTTTGAGAAAACTTCAAAATGCATGCGGCGAGCACCCGCACTCTAACATCGTTGATTCGACACCACACGGAGGGGAAAAATCACGCATGCGTTGCTCATAAAACGGCCTGCCCTACTCTCGGTTTATGGCGTGGATGTTAACTACGCATAAGTATGAGTTGAGACGATCATCCTGCATGGTGCTTGACTCTGCTGTGGGTGTTGCGATTTCTACGTTCGTGAACTTCTTCCTGTGGGCTCGAAGCGTAAAATAGTCGGGACACCTTCCCCTCAATTGTAGTCTGCCGTTCGCGAGCTATTGGCGCCGGCAGGAATGCACGCATGTTCTTTACAAACGCGCTTATGAGCTTGTTGAAAGGTTTCCTAGAAGAAGCTCGTTAACTGTATAAATTTCGCTGCATATCACATCTGTGTGCTGCACCTTTGCCATTGGGAGTGAGCACTGGAATGAAAGGAAATACAGTGCGGCCTTGCCAGTAAGCGCCCCATGTAATGCGTGTGCATGCATTTATGATTGTGGAGTAGCAGGCCAGAGTCACCATCCCATCTGCCGACCTCTTTTCCAATTCCTTTCATTGAATTTCTCTCTGTATGCATGATGATCCGCGCTGGTATTTTTTCTCGCTATTGACTCGAGCGCGAGGTGATGTAACTCTTAACTCTCAGGTGTTCTGAGTATTTATGGCAGCAGCCCAAGCACCGAGCTTTACGGCACTCGTCGGCGACCGCATCAGCACCCGCTTCGGCCCCTCGAGATGCCGCGAGCAATGTGCACGCGGAGGACTTTTAATAAGAGACGTGATATAATCAACCAGTCAAGCATTTCTCAAAACATAGGCGCCGTTCAACTGCGCAGCAAACAATGAAGACCACGCGCTCATGTCACACTAAACTGATTTCTGTAGATTGTGACTCGCATGATGAGCATTGCATAACTTCCATGTGCATTGTTGTCAGTAAGGTCTTATCTGTTGCTTTTCTTTCTTTCTTCTTTTTTACCTGATTGTAAGATCACACGTGCCTCTGTCTTTAAAAAGCCATGAAGTTTCAAATAAAATTTTAGTTGCAAGTACCGCCCTGTGTCGTCTTCTTTCTCTGTCCCGTGTCCGCTGCGGTGTTTAGCTCCTTCATGTCTCACCAACTGGCCTACACTTCTACTCTCCTAAACTAAACTAACGCCATCCTGAAAAACGTTGAAGAACTCCTACGATGAGCTTATGAATCGGTGCGATAGCGTACGCCATTTCGTACGTCATCTGAGCATGATGCGAGTCTTTCGGGTCTTATTTTGGTGCTTTAATTTTTTCCAGTCTCGAGCGCAAAGGAATGACGTCGCAATGACGGAGCGTTTTTTATTTTTTAGAAGATTCTTTTATTAGAACCACGATACATCGATATTTAGCATCAGCAAGCATTGGCTTTCCAATCTGAGCACTTTGAGAACTTTGAACGCAATTTTAATTTTTTTCAGTTGATTAATTTACAAATTATACACCCTAAATTTTCTTAATTACAATCATCAAACTTTGGTGTATGGGAGAGAGAGAGAGAGAGAAAAGGACGGAAAGGCAGGGAGGTTAACCAGGCGATGCCCAGTTGGCTACCCTACACTTGGGGAGGGGAACAAAGGGGAAAAAGGAAAAAGAGCGGCAAGGAAATGAGATGTTCCACATCCCAAAGTGCCTCAGGCTATGAGGGACGCCGCAGTAAAAAGCTTCGGAAATTCCAACCACCCGGGGTTCTTTAGCGTGCACTGACATCGCGCAGTACACGGGCCTCTAGAATTTCGCTTCCATCGAAATTAGACCGCCACGGCCGGGATCGAAACCGCGTCTTGGGCCACAAGCCGAGAGCCGTAACCACTAACTGCCCCGCCACGGTGGCTGAGTGGTTACAGCGCTCGGCTGCTGACCCGAAAGACGCGGGTTCGATCCCGGCCGCGGCGGTCGAATTTCGATCGAGGAGAAATTCTGAAGGTCCGTGTACCGTGCGATGTCAGTGCACGTTAAAGAACCCCAGGTGATCGAAATTTCCGGAGTCCTTCACTACAGCGTCGCTCATAGCCTGAGTCGCTTTGGAATTTTAAACCCCAATAAACTAAACTAAACCATACCACCGAGGCGGCTCTATCAAATATCGGCCTTTTCATCTTGAGGATAAGACACGTTTGAAACACCTTTTTCCATTTTTTTATTTTTCATTTCATTAAGTAAACAATTAATTAAATTGATTTCGCTAACTCGTGATCGCCATACATCACACGTTCATCACATGCATGCATGCGCACTGAACTCGTACAGAGAGATGGAATAGCCGGACGCACAAAATTAATGATCGAAATATGTTGCGAATCCAGAATAAGCGATCGTAATACGGGAGAGCATTTGTGTTTGCGAGGTAGCGTGATGATCGAGATAAGATCACGCACACCACGCACGCAAAATAAACAGCGACAACCGTAACAAAAGGCGTTCCTGCAGGGGAGACAGACAATGTTTGCCCTGGTCTTGTCGAAGCCAGCTCCTGCGTCACGTCAGAACCGCAGTCCTTCTACGCATATAAAAATGGCCGCTCGCCCTCCGCACTTCCAGACCCCCTCCGTGCTCTGCTAGTTGCCCGGTCGCGCTGCCTGCACAAAATGATTCTGGCGAGTCTGGCTGCTCGCGGGCATGCCGAAACTTCCCATCCGGAGCAAAAAGAACGCGTTCTGGGCAGCCATCTGAAGTGGGCGGAGGAACTCGAGAAAAACGAGCGCTTGTTTAGCGTTCTGGCAGCCGCAGGCAGCCGAAGCTGGATAATCGAAGAGGCCCAGTGTGGAAGGCAGGCGGCGAAAGCCCCCGGGGTCCTGAGCGTCGGGTGGAGGTAGGCCTAGCGAAGCGGCCGAGTCAAGCGGAGGTCTGGATTCCGGAGTCACCAAATTTTTGGCGAAGAGTCCCAGACACAAGTGGCTGTCGGGCCTCGACAAATATATTTGCAGGACCCAATGATCAAGGGGGGAGCGGGACAGTGCGGGTGGCGCTCTATCCCGCTCCCGTCTAGCTGAGACGGTGCTGTCACCAGAGCTTACACTTAACGGAGCGGAAGAAAGGACGCCACACAGCTCACGTTGAGCCGTTCATTCGTGCAGTGTAAGCGCTGTTTTGCCTTTACGCTTTCGTTGCCACGCCACTGTACATCAATCACCGAGGGTCGAAGGATGCGAAGTACGATTTCAGTGCCGAGGACTTTTTGCGTCATCAAGTGGGTTGTTTTAGCGTGATAGTGCTAATGAACTGGTGTCGCAGAAAGCCCGACGTCGTCGGGTTCACTGACCGTGAGGAGAAACTGCGTAAAAAAGCACCTGTCAGCGCCGTAAAGAAGGCTTCATAGCCAGCGACGTGATCGGCTGTTGCTCTCCAGCAGCCAGCCCCTGATTACGTCAACTTTTACGGAACGGAGCTGGAGAAAACAGATTCCGTCCTGGCTTCCCATTTTTTTCGCTACACCACTGTAATACAAAGAAGCCACCCTACCTAGCGTTTTACGTGCTACCTCCGCGCACTCTGGTGCTCTGCGAAGACGCCAAACTATCTTGCGCTTGCAGGTCGATTTTGACGGCCTCTGCAATCACCGCTGGCGGCTTCGAAATGGTGCTAAGGCTGCGGAAAAGGTATATCGCAGTTGCCGTTCTCTTGATAGTGTTCTCTGGCCGTTGTCTTGAAACTTAGGTTCTCCAAAACGAGGTTTGGCGAAAATTACAAGTTATGAATTTCGGCTACATCTAAATCGTTTACCACTATTACGTAATGGGTGTAAGCAGTTGTAACTTTATAGCTTTTTTTTTTAATTTTCATGTCATGCGATCGCCATAAACGGTACGGCGGACAAAGTTTTCGTGCTTCTGCAATTTTTTTGGCTCCTTCAAAAACGTTCTTGTTTGAAGCTACTAAAGTACAAATGTAAATTTGTCAAACTCTACTTTGATATAATACATTTTAATTTTACTGTTTTTTATTCGAGTGAAAAATTTATATCAAGAACACATTGAAAACAGCCTTTTTATGCACTGCCATAAAAAATTTCCAGCTGAAAAATTTTCTCCATTAAAATGTGACTTTCAGGGGATAGTTCATAAAAAATTTAAATATTTTTTGTGTTCTAAAATGTTTTCAATAATTTTTTAAAGGAAAATTATCTTCTAAAGGAAATCTTTTCTTACTTTTCAACTTTATTTCTCTTTGCCAGTTTTTTTTGCTATGCTCACTCCAAGTATTTGCGTTCAAAGAAATGTCTTCGGAGAGCAAATTCTATAGAAAATTTTTATGCATGTAGCGTTATTTACACCTCACGTATTTCACAGGAAAAAAATTCTGTCGGTCACCAATCAGAAAACGTCATTTTCCACCAGGTAATGAGACAGTTAAAATCCTGCGCTAACCATCTCCACCCTTCAATATATGTATTTGGTTCAAGGCATTTAGTTTTTCCTTAATTTTCGACTGGCCTCTCCTGCCATACAAAGGTAAAAGCACTTTGGTGCGCGCCGGTCAGCAAACGCCGAACGAAGGACGAAGACGACGAAGACGAAGGACGAAGGAGAGCTAAGAAGGCACACCGCGGGCACTCATAGCGGCGGCGGTGGCTGGCTCAAAACTAGGTGAGCCTTTCAGCCTGTCATCATGCTTTCCCAGACACGTTGTGGTTTCGCGTACAACGCAGTACATCTGCACGTTAAGCGAGAAAATGTCAGAACGAGCGCCGAGAACCGCTGCATTACGTCGCTCGCACCTATTCGACGTCATAAAAAGGGCGCCTTTTGTAGCGGGTATATATACATTAAACAATTTTGCTACTCCAAACTATCCTTATTCACCAATGCTTCCGAGCAGTAACCTCCAAGGCGTACTGCATGTTCTACTCCAGGTGCATACCGACAACGCGAAAGCAATCTGGAGAGGAAATGAAGTGTGTAGGAATGAGTGTGTCGGCCGACGGTATTCGCCGATAGAAATGAACGTGGAGCTGCTCACAAAAACTGCGCAGTCCAAAAGAGGCCCAAGGAAGGTGCAAAACGTACAGGGCGCATTTCAAGTTGAGGGTTTCCTTTTATCCGATTTGTGCTCACGTTGCGCTCACTCACTGCTTCCACGAATCAACTCTCTCACTAAAGAGTTCAGAACAATGAGAACGGAACAGGCACAAAGAATCAAGGTGTACTTGAAAATATATTACAATATTTAAAAATAGGTGCGTCCCTTGGCGGCAGTACCTGTAGCATATGCGTTGTGGAAAGAGAGTAACTGTGGTCACTATTTTATGCAAGAAGTATATTTCCTGTCCCCGTGACTGGCTGCTGATGCTTGAACCCTAGCTTTTCAAAGTTAAAAACGATGTAATGCAACAGATTTCTTGACAGTGGTTGAGAGGAACTAGAAGACACAGTAGACACAGTAATTACACGGTCCAGTTTGACGCGGCTCCTGAAAACTGCAGCCGGCCAAGAAAAAGTAGCAATTCGTCATTTTTATTCTCTGTTCTTGTTAAATGCGGAGAATAAGGTGCAATATCAAACCTAATTTTTGTAAAACATGACAGTTGATCGTAGTTGACTGCTCTTTGGCAGTATCCTTAACAAAATAATCAACGCCGCACCCCCTATTTTTTTTTTATATGGTCGTGAGTGGCGGGGCGTAACGTCATTATTGCGTTAATGATTTAGCAAGCAAACTAACTCTGTTCGCTCGTCGTATCCTGAGGGTATGCGGCTACATTTTTTTTCTAGCACCTCAATAGTTCTTACGTAACAATGCCTAGTGCTCAAGAGAATCCATAGCATATGTCACTTCCATTTTGTGATTACCTTCTTACGATTTTTTGCCTTATAGAGCAGCGTCTGTCGCGTCTCGCAGATTTGCTTCGAAACGAAATTTCAGCTTTGTTTGCTCTTTACCATGCCTGTGCTTTTTAAAGAGAACATGAATCGGGGTTTTTCATGGGGATGAGGCTCCGAAAAAAAAAAACACCTCAGAGGTGTTTAGGAAAACGTGACAGGAACAACCCCCTCCTTTGGGAGGATGAGCAGGTGATGGGGCGAGGAATGGGAATACATACTTTCCCTCATAGTCGCCGCCACGCTTAAGTAGACAGGCGGCGACACCCACCCGATCCAGGACATCATGTTCAGCATAACCGGTAGGGTGGTGAAAACTACATCATTTCGACATATAGAATCAGTTTACGGCTGTGCGATGTTGTTCGAAATACAACATTTTTGGCTGTCTGGGGCACTAGGTGGTCCAATGTTGATACCGGTAAAATATTCTAAATTTAGTTGAAATTTTGAAGCTGGATGTTGTAGCAGATGTGTACGCGTGTGAGAAATTCTCGGCAAAAATTTTTCAATATCGGGAAATTGTACTAATGTGAAAATATTGAAGGTTGTGGTTCTTTTTCCCAATGCGCAGCAAAATCTCGCAATATTTTTTATATCGTTTGCATCGAGCAGATAAATACTGCCATAGAACACTAATGGGGAACACTTCTGACGGTAGCAAAACTATTAATAGCAAAAAAAAATGCAACTCTGGCGACTGGAGATCTGCAGATATACCTGCTATTTTTGCGAATTATCATTGCCGTTGAAAAACGCTCCTGTCCTGAATTTTTTTTTTAGAACATACTGCAGGCCTACAGTAGGCCCAAGCAGGAGGGGCGAATACATAATATATGCAAAAAAGAATTGCTGGGAATGTAATCTTCGAGAAACAGATTGGCACCTCCTGACCAGATAATGGCTGTTAACATTATAAAATGACAATCCATGGTCGCAGATACGGGTGCCCAGTCTTATGCGACATGATAACGAGCTCATCCGATAGATTGATTGGGTTCAGTGTCACACCTAGGTCGATGTGAAGTGTGAGGTAACGTGATCACACATAGTTGGTATGTTTAATCTGTATGGCTATAAATGACACGTCATATATGGTCACGTGTGACTTTCGCTTACTTATTTATTTATTTATTTATTTTACCCTCAGGTCCTTGCAGGCGTTACAGAGGGGAGTGGGCAGAAAATATAGAACAAAACAATGGAGAAAAGGGAAACGGGTACATCGAAGATTAGTCCTGTGTATACAATGTTAGCTAGACAAAATACATTAGTGCTGAACAAAATAGAGTTTACACAACACCAGCCAAAGCTTTGCGAAAGTTATTTACGTCAGTAATAGATACAATTTCACCAGGAAGATCGTTCCATTCCTTAGAAGTACGCGGGAGAAATGAGCGTAAGAAAGAAACTGTTTTGCATAATGGGATGGCAACTTTGTGGGGATGATCAATGCGGCTAGATAAGTAGTAGGGTCTATGAAATAAATTATTGTGTAGGCTGGGGTGATAATATAACTTGTGAAATAGTGTTAGCCGACAAATTTTTCGTCGCGAAGCCAATGACTGAAGACTAAGGTTAGCTTTCATTTCCGTCATGCTAGCTCCTCGGTTATAGTTAGAAAGAATGAAGCGAGCGGAGTTATTTTGAACACGTTCAAGCGAAGTAATTAAGTAGTCAAGGCTAGGATCCCAGACTGCTGGTGAGTATTCTAGCTTCGGACGTATTAATGTTTTATAAAGAATTGATTTCAAAGAAGAAGGCGCGCGAGAAAAATTACGTCGCAGATAACCTAAAGTTTTGTTACCGTTATTGATTATGTAATCTATGAGAAGCCTCCAAGATAGGTTAGAAGTAATGTGAATTCCTAGGTATTTATAAGAATTGACGCTTTCAAGTGGAATGTCATTCAAGTAGAACACGGGAGACGGATTAGCAGAACAACGGGATACACGCAAGACCTTGCATTTGTTAAAGTTTAGTTCCATTAGCCACTGATTGCACCAATTAACTATAGCCGTAAGGTCGCGCTGTAGGATGTTGATATCGTTATCGCTTTTAATCTCACGAAAAATCACACAGTCGTCGGCGAATAAATGTAAGTTAGAGGACACATGAGAAGGAAGATCATTGATATAAATTAAGAACAGTAATGGTCCAAGAACGGAACCCTGTGGAACACCAGAAAGTACATTAACAAAGGGTGAGTTGTAACCATTAGCAGCGACAAATTGGGAACGGTTA
This sequence comes from Amblyomma mixtum, assembly GCF_055824585.1. Taxonomy (NCBI): domain Eukaryota; kingdom Metazoa; phylum Arthropoda; class Arachnida; order Ixodida; family Ixodidae; genus Amblyomma; species Amblyomma mixtum. The sequence continues at coordinate 176,471,271 of NC_143016.1, forward strand.
GTCAGAAAGCATTCAATCCATTTGAACAAGTTATTGTCAATATTTAGGTGACGTAATTTATGAAGAAGCAAGTAATGGCAAACCTTATCAAGTGCTTTTGAAAAGTCTAAAAAAATGCAATCAGCGACTGATGACCTGTCAAGTATATGTTGTAAGCTGTTTGTGAAAGAAATTAGTTGAGTGTCACATGAATATGATTTTCGGAAACCATGTTGTACAGAGGAGAAAAATGAATTGCTTTCGAGAAAGTTCACAAGTGTAGTGAATATGATATTGTCACGTTGTAGTGACGGCAGTCCAGCGGTCAGGAATACACCAACAAGACTTGGAAACGAAGCTCTTTATTTGGGCTGACTTGCGCCCTCAAAAGAACTGAATCACTCGGCGGCGGCGTAAGCAACAAACGTGCTCGTCAATCGTCGATCTACGAATGTCCGCAGCTCGCGGCATCGCTCAATTTAAAGGCGGCAAGGAAACTTCCAGATAACAGGACAAGATCATCTACAGTAATCTAGAAAAACCTAGATGCAGCCCTTCATGGCTGCGATCAATCGAGATTAGACTGGTCGCTTCTCGCGTCACGAACAAAAGTGATAACAACCCTTTCCTGCAGCCTTGAGCGTGAACAAACAAACACTATAATGATACGTGGCATTACCCCGCTTCCAAAGAAGCATCGTCTCGATGCTTTAAAATGAAAATAAACACGGAGAATGAAAACTTCGAGTCCTTTAGCGTTCATAATATGGCTTCAGGTGTACGACATGTACGACTTCCGGGCGTGGGTGGCGTCGCTGAGATGCTGTCATGCCGTCGGGGATGACTTCATAGTCGAGGTCACCGATGCGGCGGAGAACCCTGTACGGGCCAAAGTAGCGTCGCAGCAACTTTTCGCTCAATCCACGGCGGCGAACTGTCGTCCATATCCAAACCCGATCACCTGGCTTGTAATGCGTGTCTCGTCGGCGCAGATTGTAGCGTCGGGCGTCAGTGTGCTGCTGGTCTTGAATGCGAAGCCACGCAAGTCTTCGGGCTTCCTCGGCGCGATGAAGGTAGGCAGCGACGTCGAGGTTGTCTTCGTCGGAAACGTGCGGGAGCATTGCGCCGAGTGTTGTCGTGGGCTTCCTGCCGTATACCAGCTGGAATGGAGTCAACCTGGTTGTCTCCTGGGCGGCAGTATTATAGGCGAAGGTCACGTAGGGCAGAATAGAGTCCCACGTCTTGCGTTCGGCGTCGATGTACATGGAGATCATGTCTGCGATGGTCTTGTTCAGACGCTCTGTCAGTCCGTTGGTTTGCGGATGATAGGCAGTTGTCCTCCGATGGCTTGTCTGGCTGTACTTTAAAATGGCTTGCGTCAGCTCCGCTGTAAATGCCGTTCGTCTGTCTGTGATGAGCACTTCAGGGGCGTCGCGTTCCTGGAGAGTTTGTTCGACAAAAAATTTTGCAACTTCGGTTGCGGTACCATTAGGCAACGCTTTTGCTTCGGCATATCGGGTCATGTAGTCGGTGGCCACGATGATCCATTTGTTACCTGATGATGAAGTCGGAAAGGGGCCGAGGAGGTCCATTCCTATTTGCTGAAAGGGCTTAGTTGGAGGTGGTATGGGATTCAGGAGTCCGGCTGGTCTAATCGGAGGCGTTTTGCGTCGCTGACACAAACGGCACGTTTTCATATAATGGGAAACGTCGGTAGCTAGCTACGGCCAATAGTACTTCTCCTGGATGCGGTGCAACGTGCGAGCAATCCCGAGATGCCTCGCAGTCGGCTCATCATGACATGCCTGCATAATTTCTTGCCTAAGATTCTTGGGCACGACAAGAAGATGTACTGTCCTGTTGGACGCGAAGTTCTTCTTCAGGAGGACATTATTGTGAACGACGAAGCACGACAGTTGGCGCTTGAACCCTCGGGGAGGCGATGCGGTCTTGCCTTTCAGGTAATCAATTAGGCTTTGCAATTCAAGATCCGAGCGCTGCTGCTCCGCGAAACTGCTGGCGCTTACCGGTCCTAAGAAAGCGTCGTCGTCTTCTTCTTCGCTTGCTGCGTCGACGGGGGCTCGCGACAAGCAGTCTGCGTCGGAATGCTTGCGGCCAGATTTGAAGACTACAGTTATGTCGAATTCTTGAAGACGCAGGCTCCAACGGGCAAGGCGGCCGGAGGGATCTTTCAAATTGGCTAGCCAGCACAGAGCATGGTGATCGCTCACAACCTTGAATGGTCGTCCGTACAGGTAGGGGCGAAATTTCGACGTGGCCCAAATAATGGCGAGACATTCTTTCTCGGTCGTCGAATAGTTGGCTTCGGCTTTCGACAGTGAACGGCTAGCGTACGCAATAACTTTTTCCTCTCCACCATTTTTCTGAACGAGCACCGCTCCTAAGCCCACACTGCTTGCATCGGTATGGATTTCGGTTTCGGCGTTTTCATCAAAGTGCCCGAGCACAGGAGGGGACTGTAATCGGCGCTTTAGCTCTTTGAAAGCCTCCTCTTGCGGCGTTTCCCATTTAAAAGGCACATCCGCCTTGGTAAGTTGGGTCAAAGGCTCAGCGATGCGCGAAAAGTTCTTGACGAATCGCCGGTAATAAGCGCACAATCCAAGAAATCTTCGTATAGCTTTCTTGTCATTAGGCTGTGGAAACTGTGCGATCGCAGCCGTCTTCTGAGGGTCTGGGCGAACTCCATCCTTGCTTACGACGTGACCAAGGAACAGCAGCTCCTCGTAGGCGAAGTGGCACTTCTCTGGTTTCAGTGTTAGGCCCGAAGACTTGATTGTTTCCAGCACTGTCCGAAGCCTTCTGAGGTGGTCTTCAAAGCTTGTGGAGAAGACAACAACGTCATCTAAGTAGACTAGACAAATTTGCCACTTCAAGCCTGCGAGCACTGTATCCATTACTCGCTGGAACGTCGCTGGGGCAGAGCAGAGGCCGAATGGCATCACCTTGAACTCGAAGAGTCCGTCTGGCGTGATGAACGCAGAATTCTCGCGATCTCTTTCGTCGACTTCAATTTGCCAGTAGCCGCTCTTCAGGTCCATCGATGAGAAGTACTTAGCGTTGCATAGCCGATCCAGTGTGTCGTCGATGCGGGGGAGGGGGTAGACATCCTTCTTCGTAATGCTGTTCAGGCGGCGGTAATCGACGCAGAAGCGAAGGATGCCGTCTTTCTTTTTCACTAGGACAACTGGTGCTGCCCAGGGGCTCCTTGATGGCTGGATGACGTCGTCACGTAGCATTTCCTCTACTTGCTTGCGGATAGCTTGGCGTTCTATCGGCGATACGCGGTAGGGGCTCTGCCACAGTGGTCGGGCGTGTTCGTCTGTGACAATGCGGTGCTTGGCAAGCCGGGTTCGTCGCACATTCGATGCTGATGAGAAGCAATCGCTGTACCTTTGAAGAAGACTGCGTATTTGGTCTTGTCTGCTCCGGGGTAATGCTGGGTTGATGTCGAACGTGGGTTGACGGCCTTGGTCTGATGGTTCTGCGGGTTGGTCGGGTAGGGCAAATACGTCTCTGATGTCTGCCAGCTCGTCGAGAAAAGCGATCGTCGTGCCTTTGTTTAGATGCCGGTATTCTTCGGTGAAGTTGGTTAGCAACACCTGGCCTTGGCCATTTCGGATTTGGGCGACTCCCCTTGCGACGGCCAGTCCTCGATCCAGGAGTAGCTGGGTGTTCCCCTCGATGACGCCTTCGGCAGTTTCGACGTCTCCAGTACCTATGCAGGCGAGGACACTCGATCGGGGCGGCACGCTCAATGCTTCGTCGAGGACGTTTAAGGCAACGTGATGAGTTGCGTTCGTCGCAGCAGGTATGGCATTCTCCGTGGAAAGCTTGATCGACTTAGATCGAAGGTCGATGATCGCCCGATGTTCATTCAGGAAGTCCATTCCCAAAATCACGTCTCGCGAGCATTGCTGTAGGACCAGGAAAGTTGTAGCATAGGTTCTCCCATTTACAGTAACTCTCGCGGTGCAGCGTCCTGACGGCGTAATCAGGTTACCACCTGCGGTGCGGATCAACGGGCCATCCCAAATTGTTGTCACTTTCCTGAGTCGAACAGCGAATGGCCCGCTCATGACTGAGTAGTCAGCTCCCGTGTCGACCAAGGCAGTAACCGCGTGACCGTCGACCGTAACTTCAAGGTCACTTGTTCGCGTTTTCGTGCTACACGTGTTCTTCGGTGTACGATCTCGGCTTCGTCGGGTAGTGAGGCTGCGGTGGGCGTACTCCGACGTTATTTCTATGGGCAGCGGTAAAGGCGTCAAGTCTGGTCGCGTCGTCGTCTTCGTCGGTGTTGTCATCGAAGTTGTCGTCGAAGTTGTCGTCGAAGTTCTCGTCGAAGTTGTCGTCGAAGTTGTCGTCGAAGTTCTCGTCGAAGTTGTCGTCGAAGTTGTCGTCGGGGTGGTCGTCGGGGTTATCGTCGGTGGAGGATCTTTGTCCTTGCGCTTAGAAGCAACCTCACCTCCAGAGGCTGCTTTATTCAGTTTAACCTTCGGGGGCTGGGGGAGCGTCCACGCACAGCGTAGCCTCGGCTCGGAGATACGAAGCGCGGAGACGAAGGCGACGGGGAACGTGATAGGTGGCTAGGTGGTGAGCATTCGTCCCGACGCAAAAATTCCTCAATTTCGGCTGGTCGCTGGCCGGGTCGGGGTCGTGGAGCGTCGTAAGAGAACCCTCGGATGCCCAGTCTTCTGTATGGGCAGTGCCGGAGGACGTGACCGGCTTCCCCACAGTGGAAGCATAGTGGGCGGCGCTGGTCGGGAGTTCTCCACTCGTCGCATTTCCTCGGCTGCGCGCGTCGCTCGTAGGGCGGGCGGGTTGGGGCGAGTGGGCGGCGGTCCAACGCAGCTGGCTGAGGGCGATAGGGGCTTGGGTCCCGTCGTCGAGGGGCAGGACGGCGCACAGCTGCGGCGTAAGTCATGGCTGGGGGCTGCAGAGGCTGCGTGGGTGTCGGCGTCACACCCAAGGCCTGTTGAACCTCGTCCCGGATGACGTCAGTGAGCGATGAAATTTGCGGCTGCGTTCCCGTTGGCAGCAATCGTCGGAGCTCCTCTCGCACAACTTGACGTATAACATCCCGCAGGTCATTGCTGTTAGCGGTGTCCAGGCGGCTTGCTGTGAAAATGCGCTGCTGGCGGTCATACTGGCGGGCTCGGGCATCCAGAGTTTTTTCCATCGTGGATGCCTCTTCTACAAATTCCGCGACAGTTTTCGGTGGGTTTCGGACTAGGCCGGCAAAGAGTTGCTCTTTAACTCCTCGCATGAGCAACCTTACTTTTCCTTCTTCCTTCATGTTTGCGTCGGCACGCCGGAAGAGACGCTTCATTTCCTCAGTGTACACAGCAACGGTCTCGCTTGGGTGTTGTATGCGAGACTGTAGCAGCTGCTGGGCTCTCTCCTTTCGCACAACGTTCGTGAAGGTCTTTAGAAGCTGCTCCTTGAAGGTTTCCCAGTTCGTGAGGTTAGCTTCCTCATTCTCAAACCAGACGTTTGCTGGTCCCTCGAAGGCGAAGAAGACGTACCTAAGTTTCGTAGCATCATCCCAGTTGTTGAAGGCAGCCACACGGTCGAACTGTTCCAGCCATTCTTCGGGGTCGGCGCCAGGCGAAGCGTCGAAGGTTGGTGCCACCCGGGGCTGGTGAAGACTGATTGGAGCCGTCGGCTGGGGCAAGCTCATGGTGGACGTTCCTGCTGGCTTTCGTTTCCGGGTAGGGTCAGGCAGAATCACGAACTCAGGTGCGTCTCCTAGCAGACGTCGGCTTGCGCGGTGGACTGGACTCAGGTCCTGCGGTGAATGACTCGAAGGGCTGGCGTCGCGACTTGCTGGGGGTGTCCGGTACATGGAAGGCTACCCAGCACCTCCACCAGATGTCACGTTGTAGTGACGGCAGTCCAGCGGTCAGGAATACACCAACAAGACTTGGAAACGAAGCTCTTTATTTGGGCTGACTTGCGCCCTCAAAAGAACTGAATCACTCGGCGGCGGCGTAAGCAACAAACGTGCTCGTCAATCGTCGATCTACGAATGTCCGCCGCTCGCGGCATCGCTCAATTTAAAGGCGGCAAGGAAACTTCCAGAAAACAGGACAAGGCCATCTACAGTAATCTAGAAAAACCTAGATGCAGCCTTTCATGGCTGCGATCAATCGAGATTAGACTGGTCGCTCCTCGCGTCACGAACAAAAGTGATAACAACCCTTTCCTGCAGCCTTGAGCGTGAACAAACAAACACTACAATGATACGTGGCAATATGCTCGAGCAGTTTGCAACATGTGCTAGTGATAGTTATGGGGCGATAATTAGCAGCAGATGTCTTGCTCCCCGATTTGTGAAGTGGAACGATCTTCCCGATTTTCCATTGTTCAGGTAGTGTGCCTGTGTCCACTGACTGTTGAAATATATGTGTTAAAATGACTCAACTATAGACACATGTATTTTTTTAGGAATTTAGCATTAACGAGGTCATATCCTGGACTGGAATGATCTTTCAGAGTACTAATTAGCCGAGGAACACCGGCTGGGTCAACAGTCAGGGGAGGCATCATCGAGTAGTCATTATGATGTACATCAGGAAAACGGGTGCGGCTGTGAGATGAAAAATTGTTCACAAAAGTATCGTTTAATACAGTAGCACAGATAGTATTATCAATTAGATCACCATGCGAGTCTAACAAAGCAATAGGATTGCTGGCTGTGGGATTTATAACTCGCCAAAATTTTCTAGGATTTGTTTGTAGCATGTCCGGTAAGGTGTTAGATAAGAAATGGTCTTTGGCATTTTTTAGGGCGGTTATGTATGTTTTGGAGGCAGCTTTGTAAGCAGCCCAGCGCGAAGTAGCCGGTGAAAGTTTTGCGGTGCGATACAGCCGTTTTTTCTTGTTTGATAATCTTTTGATATGGGCGTTGTACCATGGCGCCATTTTTTGTACCATTTTGTACAATTGTACCATTTTTGTACCATTTTTTTGGAATATGTTTTTTTTTGTTAGACGGTCAACCTCAGCTGCAAAGATATCCCAGTTTGATTGAATGCAGCGATCATAGAAGTTTGAAAGAAAAGATTGCATGAAAACGCACAGTTCGGTATTTATTGCTGTGAAATCTGCTCTCTTATAGTCGCGTATTTTCTTTTTTGCCTGGGAAGGTTGGGGGGGGGGTGCCGCGTTGAGATGAAAAGTAATTAATGAATGATCACTAATACCTGGTAACTGAGTGATGTCGGATACATAATAATAATAATAATAATAATAAATACTTTATTCACACCAAAGAAACAATACAAGACGCGGGCGCGCCAAAGCCTCAATTGGGCTTGTAGGGCGGCGTCCGGCAGCAGCAACAACCTGTGTTACCAAATCAATTCTTTGTTTTGTGTACATTAAAACATATGCACTAGAGCTGTTCAAGCTCGGCAATAGCATCACGTAACTGTCTGCGAGTGTTCAAGTTGAAAACATTATCAGACATCTCATTGAATATACATGGGATATAATATTACCTCATAGACATACCAAAATGAGTTCGCACTGCAGGGACAATTATGGGTTTCTAAGTGGACACAGGCCACCACCCACCGCGGGTTCGAGCTTCGCGCGAGCCAAGGGCCCCGATCAGCCGTCACCACACACCACTGGGACACCGATGCGGTGCACTCAACCTCCGCTGGGAGGAGAGCGATTCGCCGCAAAGAAATAGGCCTCCAAGTTCACCAAGGAGACGTTTATTCACGTCGTCCTTCAGCAGTACACATACACTCAATCGTCACCCCGTCCCGGGGGCGCGCGAGGAGCAAGGCTCCGCTGCGCGCACGAAGCGACTCGAGTAATGCGCGCCGCTAGCACGCCGCTGCAGGAGAATGTCCCCGCGGCAGTGCTGTGATCTCTCTCTCGTGTCGGCCGTTGGGCCGGTTGCGAGAGAGAGTGGGCAAACAACGCAAGGTACGCCTGTCGGAGGTCGCTGGACCCCGCTGGACAGGCTCGAGCCGCTGCAGGTCAGAGGACACGTGCGGACGAGCTCGAGTATGCACTGGTCCGAACGGCAGAGGCCGGCACGGACAAACAGTAACGTACGCACCTTACGCTGTCTCGGAGGGATCTGTCTCTCTGGGCCCCGCTCGGACGGTCGTGGGATGCGCGGCCGCCCAAAGCGGGTCCCAAATTCCCGCCAAAAGGTGCCAATGGCAAAGGCCCTTGGGGAGCCGGGGCGGAGCTGTGGCTAAATGACAGTGATTAGTCACCCAGCCGCCTCTCCACCGCCTGAGGCGGGAGCAAGGGAGAGAGGAGAAACAACGCGGGAGGCCGGCACCGCCGCGCAAAGGCGACGGCGGAAAGCCAGGATTCCCACACAATATATCGAGAAACTTTTCTTAATGGGATTGGTTTAACGTTGTGGAACCGAAATTCAGAGTTCCAGAAATATCTGAGTACAGTGACTTGTTTGAACACAATGTCAAAGGAAGGCAGACCTGAAGAAAGGAATACACTTTGCTGTTTATGGGGTATTGAATAGATGACACTCTTAGCCATATTCTTGAGAATACGGTTTATCCTATTTTTCCATGTTGCAGAACAGTTGAAGAAACAGCACATGCCATATCTCAGCAGAGAATACCCCAAAGACTGTGCAATTAAACGTCTTATGGCAAATGGCAGGTAGGCCCTTAGAGCATAGAGCAAGCATGCGATGCCTCTGAGCTTCTTACTGAGGTGTGCCATGTGCGTGTTCCAGGATGAATCACTGTCAAAGTAAATGCCAAGGTATTTCACGGACGGAACACATGTAATGGGGTAGCAAGAACATATAGTGCAACTGGAGCTGTGCAAAAAAACCGCAGCGTTTTTCGGGATTGGCTTGTGTGCATTTCTAAAGGACACTAGATGAGTTTTTTGGGGGTTTATATCAATCAGGTTACATTGAAACCAATCATATAGATTAGTAGCGTCCTGTTGAAGTTGACGGAGTGCGCAAGAAAAATCTGTATTTGATGAGATGAGGAGGGTGTCATCTGCATATTGATAAATCTGTTATGAAGTTATAATGCTGGGGAGGTCATTAACATAGAGATTAAATAAGAGGGGTGATAAGATGGATCCCTGGGGAACACCACTATATAAGTCTATAATTCTGCTTTGCACAGGTCCAAGTTCCACCATTTGAGATCGCTGAGACATATAATTTCTTAGTAACATTTGAAAAGGACCACGAAAACCATAGCAAAACAACTTTTCACAGAGAATATCATGGTGAACAGTATTAAATGCCTTCCTGACATCAAGAAAGAGACCAAATGCCACTTCATTTTGATCAAAACTAGAATGAACGGAATCCGACATCTTTTCTAATAACGTTTGGGTACCAGAACCAGCAACAAATCCGTATTGATGTGGGCTAAGCACGTTATGCCTCAGCAAAAATGCTGACATTGTACATAAGACGTGTTTTTTCTAAAATTTGTGATATACACGACACGATAGATATTGGGCGATAATTCGAGATATCATTTCTTTTGCCACCCTTGTAAAGTGGTATAACACGCGCTTGTTTAAGAGAGCATGGTAAGAAGCCACTTTCAATCATATCATTTAGCATAAAAAGAAGGACACACTTCAAGCTTTGGAAGTTTCTGGAAAGGTCGCTGATAAATATTCTATCAATTCCAGCCGATTTGTTATGCCGTAGACTGGAGATTATGCTGAAAAGATCTGGCTCTGTTATGTGTGGAAGAAATGCTGAGTCAATCACAGAAGAAGGAAGTAACGGCGAACGTGATGTGGCACGGGCAATGCGCTGTTCTTTAGAAAAAAAGTTATTAAAATCATTTGCCAAAGAGGATGTCAAGTGACCAAAACTATGCTCTATTGCGTCCTTGACCGGTCTACGCTGACGCCCACGCAGTTCGTTCACGATAGCCCAAGTTTTGGCCACGTCATGGTGGCAATTGCGAAACTGGCTAGCATAGTAACGCCTTTTAGAGGACCGAAGAAGAGCGGTTACTTTGTTCCTAGCAGCCCGAAATTCATTTCGTAAGTTTGCATTTTTTGGTGAAGCGCGACATTTTGACCACAGCGCTTCTTTGCATCTAATGGCTGCGAGAATGTCAGCTGTAAGCCAGAAGCAATTATTATTTCGTTTTTTGACAATGATACTTTTTTTGCAGGATTCTTTTAAATTTTTAAGGACCAAAACAAAGTTATCGTAGGCGGTATCTTTGTTATTTCGTGATATAAATGAGTTCCAGTCGAAGGATGACACCTTACTGTCAAATAGGTTTCGATCTAGTGTAGTCATAACACACCTGCTATCATTAGGTTTCTGTGCAGAATCGACCTTAGCAAAGTGGCATAGTGTAAAGTAATGATCCGCTAATTTCTTTCGAATGACAGCTGCCATAAGATAAGACAAGTCCGACGCGCGTACGTTAACGTGGTCTATGCAAGTTTTACACAAGCTGTTGTTTACGATATCTTCTCTAGTAGGATCTGAAAGTAGTGTTTCTATACCATGATCCGCAAGGGCATTTAGGTAGCTTTGTGCAGATGCTCTCTCAGGCTTTAAAAGATCAATATTCAAGTCACCTATTATGCATAGGTTACCTTGGCTAAACCTTTGCTTACAAACGTCATGCAATGCTGTGATAAAATTAGCGACGTTTCCAGACGGTGGTCGGTATATGATAAGGAGATGACTGGAAATGTTGCTGTACGAAATTTCAAATCCCATTGCCTCTGCAGCGTTGATGGAGATGTTGATATTGGAAACCGATAATGAATCCTTGAAGACAACAGCAATTCCTCCACCCTTACCCATTTGGCGGGTAAGGAAATGCTCCGTATAACCCGGAAGCTTGAACATGCAGGTAATATTGTCAGCAATATTTACCTCTGTGAAAGCAAATACGTCTACTACTTGGTAAAGGTCTTGTGCGATTACCAGAAATTGATTCCAATGTTTTCGAATGCTTCTAATGTTAATGTGAAGAATTGTAAGAGAACTCAAAGAAACTGGATGGAACGATTGGAAACAGACGTCAAAACTTGAAAAAGAAGCCATAGCAGTAATAGTGAATTTCCCTACGTCATTTTGTCAATATCTGAAAGAGACGCGATTTTGATAACGGAAGCCCCCACTTCTTTTCTGGCGAAAACTTTGCCATTCTTGACCCAGACAAATTTGAAAGATTTTTCCTTTCCTCGGATTCGAGCTTTCCAGAACAGCTCACTGTTCATACGGGTCAAGTTTCCATTGAAGAAAACGGAGGAGAGCTTGTGGGACTCATTTAGCGTCCTAAGTTTGCTTTTTACCTGCAGCCATTTCTCCCGTAAGCTCGGGGACGAAAACCTGACCAATACGACCGGAATCTTCCCTTGTCTCGATGATAGACGGTGCAAGGAGGCTATCTCAGATTGGTTGAAGTCAAGTACTTCAAGTGTTTCAGCCATCTGCGCAACTTCAGCCCGCAGGTCTTCCTGTGGCTGAACTGGCAGTCCGATTATCTCTAGATTGGACAGACGGCTGTACTGTTCACTTTCATTGAGTTCCCACTGAATTCGGTGAATCATCGAAGCCTGTTCGTCAATAGTCCCTTCTAGAAATGCAACCTTTTGCTCAAGCGTCTTTGTTGCCTGCACGGCATCGTTGCAAGTCGCAAGGAGCGTGTCGTATTTGGATGCCAAGAATTCTACTGATGTTTGAACCTCAGTAACTGTCGTTTGCAGGCCTTGAATTGTCATGACAAGCTTCTCGAGTTGCGCCGGCAGAGCCAGGAGGCTATCTATGCTTATCTTCAGTTCAGAAACAACCATCAATTTTTCTTCCAACGCAGCCACTTTTTTAAAAACGTCCGATGGTTCTTCAGTTGACTTATCATTGGATTTCACGGGAAGTGACTTCCCGCGACACACGCGACATCGCCATTTTTCACGTTTTCCTGGTCCTATGGATGAAAATGTATTCTCGGAAAGACCGGAGCTGTCACCGAGATGGTGCCCAATGCTACATTCGCAGCAAACAGTTTGTTTTCCATCTGTAGGTAGAGCCTCATTACAAACCCCACAACGTGCCATTGTGAACAGCCGAGAATAATATTAGCAGGTGTAGCAAAGCACACGGTATGACAAGGTACAAATTGCACAGATTGCAGTTGCATAATCAGGCCTAGTAGACAGAATAAGATCAAGAATGTTTGAGGCATTCAATGAAACTCTAGTTGGTTCAGTAATTAGCTGTGTCAGTGAAAATAGAGAGCATAAGTTAATGAACTCATCGCCTTGCACCGAGAATGGAGACAATGTGGGCATGGAATTGGCGCGGACATGCGTGCACTCCTAGACACCCTTATTATGTAGCTGCTAATGTCATTAATAGCACCACCCCTGTGCAATGAAGATCCCTTTGCAACATTCACGTTGTGAGCAAAATACAAAGACTATTGCGAGATTTTTTTTATGTGAAAAAGTACACCACACAGTAAATCAGAAACCGGCTTAATAGGTGTAGATTTTGTGCCATCATAACCAGCGTCCGAGCTGTTTTTAGGCGGGTAATAATGTTAATCATTTTTGGTGGCGTTGGAAGAAAAATACCGAATACGGCATGTAAGTCTACACGTGATTTTCCAAACAATCACCACTTACTGAAATACACATACAGCAAGAAAAGGCAGGCTAGTTGGTTCGTACTTGATTGCATCTTTTAACCGCACTCCTTCCTGTTTGTTTCCTTCTTCGTCAGTTGGCGTTCGCGCGGTTACAAGATGCATTCGAGTACTAAGTTACATTCGCCAACTTTTAAGAAATGGCAGAAAAATTCATCTGCCAGTGCCTTACCACTGAGTCCTTTTCCTTGTATATTCACTACGGTAGAGAGCCTGAGTTGGTTGTACTAACTCTTTCAATACACGCCAATTGTTTTGGGTGTTATAGGAAATATCAGTAAATTTCGCAGTAACTTACCGAATGCGTGATCATTTTTGTCGGCCGCTACTTTATGTTTAACTGTGTTATATTGCTTGAGTATTTCTATATCCTCACATTTAATAAATTCACATAAGACTGGATTTCGTGCTTAACTTTTTTCAATAAGTTTCTAGTTATTCACGGTTTCCTTGTTCATTTACTTTGCAATAGAAATACTCCAGAAAATGCGCATTGATGTAGACGAATTATTACGTTCAGGAATTTATCACATAAGGAATTAGGATTTTGCACTTCGAAGGATTTGGACTAGTTTACAGAGGACACTGGTCTGTGAAAATATTTAATACCATCGTGTGTTATTATCCACGTGGCAGTCGTTCTTTTTTTGTTTAATTAACGGATAATGCCTTGGAATGAAGCAACACAATGAGAAGTGGTTTCTAATGCTATACAAAGTACGCCTGCATTTGTTTCGCATCGTTGAGAGTTTGTTAGCTGTAAGTCTAGTAATGGTTCACTGTGAAATGTGACTAGAGTAGGAATGTCAACTATGTTGCGAATACCTGCCGTTGGCTTTATGTCAATAAATTTATCAAGCAATGATGGTGCTTCCAGAGCGATAATATTAAAATCGCCCAAATTCACCACGTGCGTCTTCAACGACGAAAGCGAACCTATTAACGATTAAAGAGGCATAACTGTATACGCGCTATCAATGTGAGAAGCGCAAGCTCCTCCTGCACATTTTTTCAGTCAAATGAAGCTAAGTGCTCATGAAAAAGCGATGCGTGAGATAGCACGTATTAGAGGTTTGTACATTGTGAAACACATGTGACGAGGTTGCAACAATGATTCTTGTTCGTGTACAGAGTTCCTTATGTGGTGATAACCTTTCAAAACACAAACACAAACAGGTCACCATGCACTTTGTAGATTTTGATGCCTAAAGTGTATTCTCTCTATGGCAGGTGCTTTTACAGTGATAATGAATTGAAAAGATATCGTTTCCTTGCTTTATGCAATCAAATTACTCATCCTATTCAACGCTACATGTAAAAGCCAGAAACTGAAATAACTACATAAAATTCCTATAGTTGTGCTAAGTTGTAGTTCGTAGTACACGGCAGTCTTTTGTAGCAGAGGCTGGTACCTGGTGAAAACCTGTCCATTCGCACACTGCGCGGAGAATAGTGATGGCGTTGATCAGGTATGTTTTTACGATATGTTTACTGCGCGACACTGCAACATCGTTCAGCATTAGAGCAGCAGAAATTTCACTGTAGTGCGCGAATGACTTTCTAGTGCGTGACGAATTAAGCAATCATTGGTTAAGAAGCAGCACAATATGCAGCTTGGCATTGAGTTGGATGCAGGAGGCATGAAGTTCCTCGCCTTTACTTTCGTTGGCAGAGATGCCCTCGACCACTGCGACAGGGGATGACATGAGCAAGCTGGTGTCGGCCGTCTGGAGCCTCTTCTGGCTTGCCGTGCTCCTCTACCTGGCCTACTGGGTGGCCTTCATGTGTGCCTTCTGGTACATTGCCCTGCTTGCCTTCGTGCCGTGCTTGCCGGCGCTCAAGCAGATCGTCGATGCCCTCCACAGGGGTGTGCGCATGCCCTACGTCTGCTCGGAGAACATGATGCACGGCAGAAGCCTCGCCGATGGTATTCAAGTCATCCTGAGCTGAAAGCATGGCGAAAGGGAGCGTGCACTTTCAGTCGTCGACAGAAGGTGAGTCCTACTATTGTGAAGGAAATGCGAATGGAGCATATTTTACATTACAATTGATTACGTATGTCCTTGAACGTACATATTCAACAACCGCGAAATAAGGGAGCAACTCTGCATTAAAATCCACTCAAGCACGGTCGTACTGTAGCTAAGAGAAGCTGTGCAGCTTCCACAGTAACTTCTTCGTTCTCGAGATCCGGGCACCAAACCCGAAAGCAGCACTTGTGCGAAGCGGTTGCTCCGGCTACCAGTTATCCATCACGGCTAGAAATTGGCAGGGTAATGATGGGGGCCCAATGTGTTCAGGTGAATTCCACAACATGGAGTAGGTCTTAAAGAATGGGCTAATAATTCGATGCAGCACAAAGATAGGTTGCGCCAAAGGAACAATCGCATTAAAGAAGACGAGACGAGCGCAAAATAACAAGAGATTTACTCAATGAATAGATATTTGAATATATTTTTCTTAGCACAGGCACAAAAAGGGTATCGCAAGCACACAGAGTGTAAAAAACGCAAAGCTCAGGTCGTCGCGCTTTAAAGGAAGCGTGCCTGTCTCTTATATAGTCTTATTGATGCATCACTTGTGCATTCTTGCGATTTTTGTTTGATGAAAAACGGTTCTAGAAGCTCTCTTGCTTTTTCATTTTGCTCTTGCTCAGAATCTTAACTTGTTTCAATAATTCAACGGCACGTAACCAAGTGCAGCCGTGCGACTGCATACAGCTGCACTTGGGTGGACTATAATTTGTAGTTACACTATTATATAAGATTTCCACGTCCTCGCTGGTTTGGCTAAGCAGATTGCCTTAAACCAATATATACGATATCAGTTTCAAAGGAACTGTTGCCAGTTAAACTCTAAGGCAATACGGAACTGCAGCGGCCGGCTAACTCTGTCTTATTCAATGATTATATATCGATCCTAGAGCACGAATAAGGGCTCCTAAAAAGCTGTCCAACAGACATGTATCGGTAACGGTTTGGGAAAAGTTTCGGTTTCTAGCATCGACAACGAGAGATCACGTTATTTCTTTACGTTTTCTGACGCTTCAGTATTTCCAGTGGATGCTTTGCGATGGCAAGACCTATTGGCATCCTTCTCCTCAAGGCGAGTTAAAGTGTGTTATCGCAGCCGCGTCGCAGTTATCTTCGGCCCCTGCTGAGGTCTTTTACAAAAGTACACGTATAATGCAAAAAAAAGGATCCCGTGTCCTCTTGGCAAATCGGTCCCCTAAGAGAAACCGAAAACGCCCATCTTATTCTTGAAATCCAGACCTGCTGATCACAATAAACAATAGCAGCCAAAAAAAAGTGCATGGTGCAATGGCAGGTACTTATTAACTGCCTTTTTTATTCAAGACGTCAGTATTCGTATGGCTACGGACTCTGGGAGGACGGCGAAGTATTTGAAATAAAGACGACACTGAGATGCGCGCTTGTGTGCGGTGCGACTACCTAGCAGATAAATTCTTCTTCTTATAGTCATCCCTTAACATTTGGTGGAGATGCGCTCTGCTGCTCTGCAAAGCCTGTTCCATGGTCGCTTCTGTTATTGACGTGTGCTGGTGTTTCGAGCAGGCCAAACACCGGCGCATTCCCCGGGGTTATGACCGGCCGCCGAACACTGCTGCCAGCTCCTCATGTGGTGATCTGCCAACATTGCAGCAGCCTTCCGAGCTCGCTAACTTAACCCGCATCGTGCGCCGCGAACTGCAGGTGATGACACCCGCTGTTTCCACCTTGCACTTGCCGGACAACAGCCTCGCACTCATCCATGCCGTCGTTCGCCAGGACGTTGCGAACACGACTTTCCCTTCTGCTCGCGTCGTGGACAACGTTCACGCCAGCCCGGACCCTCCAGTGATTGCGGCTGTCACTTCCAGTCGCAGCTGCTTGCCTCGGTACTGGTGTCGGAACCCTGACGAATGGCGTACCCCTGATTATCGTCCAATCTGTTTTACCTGCTCACGCGTCGGACACATCTCCCGTCACTGCCGCAGCTGTTGGTCCCCGCCGCCTCGTCTCTTCTTCTTTGTCGCCTGTCGCAGCTACTACGGCCCTCAGCGCTCCTCCCCTCGTCCCGATCTACTCAGTGACGAGCCCACTCCGCCAGATCGTGGGTCCAGCCGCTCACCTTCTCCACAAGGCCGCCGCTCTCGTTCTCCTACCCCTCTCCGCAACTCTTCTCCTTCCAACTCCCGCCACATCTCGGAAAACTAGCCGATGCAGCCCACGGAGGTGACGCTGTATCAGTGACCCGGCCTGCATAACTTCGCTTTACTCCCGCTGCCCTGCGTAATCTCTTGAATTTTCCAGTAGATGCTTCCGGCGCCAAAGTGTCTGTCCTGAGCTTTTCTTTGCGCAGTCGTCTCAAGAAAGTTTTAACACCCGCCGTTACATCTAGAGTTCGCGTCGCCGATGGCAGCACCGTTGCCGTGACTGGAATGTGCACTGCACGCGTTAGCATTGCCTGACGTCATATGCCCGTTCTGTTCACCGTCCTGACCAGGTGCCTTCAGGACGTGATCCTTGGCCTTGCGTCTCTAACCGACCATTCAACCATGATTTACTGTTACTCAGGCCTTCTCCGATTGGATCTGCCCCTCGTCTATGAGGACTCCACCAGCTCACCTCGCCTGCACTCCACCGAGTTTACTCGTCCCCCCCCCCCCCCCCCCCCCCCCCCAAGCTCCCAAGCTGGCGTCTACATCCCTATGTCGCCTTCTCCTCCCGTCACTGATGGAGGCTATGTCACTTGCCCTATCACCGCTGTGATTATGCATTGTAA
Source organism: Amblyomma mixtum (assembly GCF_055824585.1). Taxonomy (NCBI): domain Eukaryota; kingdom Metazoa; phylum Arthropoda; class Arachnida; order Ixodida; family Ixodidae; genus Amblyomma; species Amblyomma mixtum. Next base: position 176,488,709 of record NC_143016.1, read on the forward strand.
CATCGTATTTCCCCACACCGTTGTAAATATCACCGACAACTGCACCTGCCTCCCTCTTCTCAACTTCAGCCTGTCTCCTCACATGCTTCCCGCCGGTATTTCACTTGCTGACCTGTCCCCAATGACCGATGGCACAATTTCTGCCCTGGCGCCTGACGTAACGACTGCCGTATGCAACATTCCTTCTTCGCAGCTCTCCCATGCGGATCCTATTTCTTGGATGGCCGCGGACGGTCCATGCCCTGCTGATCGTGCAGCTCTTGACAGCCTCTTGTCCTCCTACAGTTATATTGTTTACTTTGATGACCGCCCCTTGGGTCAAACCTCTGTTGTCGCCCACGGCATTGACACCAGCGAGGCCCGCCCTGTTCATAGACGACCCTACGGGGTATCTCTCTCTGAGCGCCGTGTCATTCAAGCAGAGGTGGACAAGATGTTAGCCCGCAACATCATCGAGCCTTCGAGTAGTCTTTGGGCGTCTCCTGTCGCGCTTGTTAAAATGAAAAATCAAACCTGGTAATTCTGGGTCGATTAACATCACTTGAATACCGTCACAAAGAAAGACGTCTACCCTCTGCCTCGAATTGACAACCCACTCGGCTGCTTGCATGGCGCTAGCTACCTTTCCCGCATCGATTTTCGCTCAGGATACTGGCAGATCACTGCCGATAATGGGATCGTGAGAAAACTGCTTTTTTCAACCCGGACGGCCTGTATCAATTTAAAGTCATGCCTTTCGGCTTCTGTAATGCCCCTGCAACGTTCGAGCGCATGCTGGACTCCCTCCTGCGCGGCTAGTTTTTTCGTCTGGTGTTTAGGTTACAACATATTCAATTCAATTTCAATTCAATTTCGCAAGTGCAAAACTGCCTAAGAAATGCATAATTAAAACTTCGTGAAGCATTTTTGTCAGCTGACAGCCATTTTTTGCACGGTGCCGCATTTGCGTAGGGTGCCAAGCATTACGGTCCGACAGCAGATGTGAAAATGGTCTTACGCGGCACCCTTTCTTAGCAAAATTTGTGCAGAAAAAAATAAGTAATCTCTACGTCTGCTACATTAGTGCTCATACTCCTCCGCTCCCCCGAAATCCCCCGAGCCTCGCTTTGAACTCGGAGGAGCCCGGGGGGGGGGGGGTCACCTTTCTACTCTTACACCATTGCGTGCGCTGCTCTGGTGGCGGCTCCACTTTGCGTCTCTTTTCAACGCCAATTTTCCTTCTTGTCGACGCAAGTACGCTTTGACGGATGGAAGATCGATGTGTGAACGGTAAATGTAATTTCAGTGTTCTGCATCAAGTGATTTGTCGTGCTGGAGTCTTAATTCACCTTTCGCTGCGAAGGCAGGTGCTGGCTCAAGTGCGCACAGCTCGGTGTTTCTGCGTAAACAACTTGCCAAGTCCCCAGTGTGCAAAAGCGTTGTCACTAGACTACGAGAATGTGCATTCATTTAGCACTTACAACGGAATGCTCTAATGCCGTGCGTACCTTAGCGAACACAGTGCAGCAGCTTCCAGTGAGCTTTCGGAACTTTTTCTGCATCGATCTTCGCTCAGAATAGTGGCAGATCACTGTCGGTGAACAGGATCCTGAGAAAACCGCCTTTTACACTCCGGACGGCCTGTATCAATTCAAAGTCATGCCTTTCGGCCTGTGAAATGCCCCTGCAACCTTCATGTGCATGATGGACTCCCTCTTGCGCTGTTTCAAATGGACGACGTGGCTCTGCTGTTTGGATGGCGTGATAGCTTTTCGTCCACATTCAAAAACCACCTGGACCGCCTTTCAGCCATCCTTGCCGTCTTCCGCTGCGCCGGTCTTCAGGTGAACTCGAAGAAATGTACCTTCAGCCGCCATCCGCTCAAGGTCCTTGGCCACTTGGCAGATTCTGCTAGGGATCCAACCCGACCCCGACAAAGTCCGCACCATGCGTTCCTTTCTTACTCCGCGTTCTTCCGGTGATGTGCGCAGCTTCCTCGGGCTGCGCTAATATTTCCGCCGGTTCATTGAGAACTTTGCGGAAATAGCCCGCCCTCTTAACACGCTCTTCAAGAAGGACGTTCCGTTCTCTTAGGAGCCCGTCCAAGGTGCTGCCTTTAAGACCCTTCGCAGTGACATTACCCCGCCACGTGCCCTGGCTCACTTTTATCCTTCAACCCATACGGAACTTCGGACCGACGCGAGCGGCCATGGCACTGGTGCCCTACTTGCTCAGGGGCAACACAATCAGCTTCGCGCCATTGCGTACGCCAGCCGTCTCCTTTCTGCGTCAGAGCGCAACTATTCTATCACCAAGAGGGAATGCCTCGCCCTCGTTCTGGTCATTGCCAAATTCTGTCCTCACTTGTTTGGGCACCCGGCCCTACCCTGTTATAACGGATCATCACGCCTTATGCTGGCTTTCTTCGCTCAAATACCTTACTGGCCGGTTGGGGCGCTGGGCTCTTCGCCTTCAAGAATATACATTTGCTGCCGTTGTTATGTCCGGCCGCTTCCACCAGGACGCAGATTGCTTGTCCAGTCACCCTGTCGATCCGCCTTCCTCCAACGACTGTGAGGCTGACGCCTGTTTTGTTCACCTCTGACTTCTGCAATATTTCTCACGAACAGCGCTTCGATTCCTCGCTACGCTCCCGCATCGAACGCCTCACTGCCAACCACTCTGATGCTTCCCACACCCCGTTCGTGCTCCACAATAACATCCTCTACCGGCGCAATATGCGGCCTGATGGCACTGATCTCTTGCTCGTGGTCCCCAACACTTGCGCTGCAGCGTCCTTGAACAGCTCCTTGACGTTCCCAAGACAGGTCATCTAGGCGTATCCCGCACGTACGACAGCGTGCGCCGCCGCTTCTTTTGGCCAGGTCACTACCGTTCTGTCCGACGTTACTTGGCCGCTTGCGAGCTCTGCCAACGCCGGAAGACGCCTTCGGTTCTCCCTACCGGACTCCTGCAGCGGATGCCCATCCCGGTAGACCCGTTTTCCCGTGTCATACTCGACCTGCTCGACCCCTTTCCGGTGTCTGCTATGGGGAACAAATAGATCGCCATCGCGACGAACTACTCAACGCGTTACGCTACCACACGAGCGATCTCAACCAGCTGAGCCACTGGTGTCGCTTTCTCCTACATGACTTCATACTACACCACGGTGCTCCCCGTCACCTGCTCACCGATCGCGGTAGCTGTTTTTTTGTGTAGCGGTCGCCGAACTTCTCCGCTCCTGCTCCCTATGTCATCATTTCCCGACGACCTACAACCCCACTGACGAACGGCCTCGCCAAACGTGTGAACCGTATCCTCACCATGATTTCCATGTACAGGGTCGTCCACTCTTAGTTAGAATGCGCTAGCGCATGGCCATGCTATTTGGAGGGTCACTGCGTCCGAAACGGCTGCGCATCGAAGCGAAGTGGCACATGACGCGAAGCACAACGTCCAGGTACACCTTCTCCTGCGCCACTTTGGTGCGATGAGCGGCTGTGTCGCACGCGGTGGCCCTCTGAAGAGTGCGGCCATGCGCTAGCGCATTCTAACTGAGAGTGGACGACCCTGTACGTCTTATATTGCCGCGAATCTTTGTAGCGTTTGTTTGTTGTGTTTATATGTTCATGCTTCAAGGCTGCCGGCACGCCGCTTTATCGCTTCGTTTGTGACGCAAGACGGGCCTAGAATTATCTCGATTGATCGCATCCAGGCGGAGCCGATTATACTTTGTGCCAGAAAGCTCTAGAACCTTCCACGCTTTATCTCGTAGGTTCGCTATCAGCTTTGAACAGAGCACGGCTGACAACGGCGGGCATTCTCTGTTCGACGACCGCCGAGAACGGCGCCGCCGAATGATTCAGTTCTTTGCGGGCGCAAGTCAGCCCGAATAAAAAATTCCGTTGCGAAGACATCGTCGCTGTTTTCCTGTTCGCCGGACTGCAGTCACCACTACGTGACATCTGGTGGAGCTGCTAACGGATGCCCCTATCGCCCTCACCCCCTGGAAGCCGTCAGAGCAGCTCGAGCCGTTTCGAAGAAGATCCCGCGAAAGCCGCAGAAGCCGTCTCCTCCGCAGGCGAAGGGCGAAGCAGCCGTCGTCTCCAGAGGTGTCCACCAGAATTCGGACTGGTACCGGACCGCACGCGAACGAAGAAGCACCCCTCAATTTCGACTTCAGCCATGGCTACGACACCAGCCCCCATTATTTTACACCAGCCCCGACTGCCGCCCACGTTCAACGCTTCACCGGGCGAGGATCCCGAGGAATGGTTGGAACAGTTTGAGCGTGCCGCCGTGTTCAGCAGTTGGGACGACCAGACTAAGATGAGCCATGTTTTCTTCGCCTTGGAAGGACCAACCAGAATCTGGTTCGAAAACAACGAAGCTTCTCTAGCGACGTGGGAATTATTCAAACGGGAGTTCCTGAAGGCCTTCACGAGCATCATCAGGAAAGAAAGAGCTCAGCTGCTCCTACAGTCACGCATCCAACACCCGAACGAGTCAGTGACCCCATATGTAGAAGATATGAAGCGCCTTTTTCGACGAGTCGATCCTGACATGGCGGAGGAGAAGGTGGAGCTTCTGATGCAGGGTGCTAAAGAGCCACTTTTCGGCGGTCTCAACCGCAATCCACCGACGACGGTCGCGGAATTCACCACCGAAGCAGCCGCCATTGAGAAAACCTTGGAAGCACGAGCCCGTCATTTTCCTCGACAGCCGCAAGTGACCTCGTCTGCCCTCTCGGATGGCACAGCATTCGGAGGCCACCTGCGGGATGTTATCCCCGAAATTGTACGGGAAGAGCTGCGTCGCCTGCTATCATCTCCCAACCAGCCTCAAGTAGCGACCCTTGAGGAAATCGTACGCGAAGAAGTGCAGCATGCGCTTGGCACCCCGTCATCTTCGCCACCTGGTGAAGCTCAAGCATTAACCTACGCCGCTGCACTACGCAGTCCTCAGCCCCAACGCGGGAGCCGAAGTCCGCCTCTTTGACGTGAACCAGCTGTTCCCGAACGCCGCCCTCTTGCCCCCGCCCGCCCAGCCTACGACCGACGCCAAAGCCCCAGGAAGTGCGACGCCTGGAGAATTTCCAAAAACCGCCCGCTGTGCTTCCATTGCGGCGAAGCCGGTCATGTACTTCGCCACTGCCCTTACAGACGCATCGGCCTGCGTGGCTTCGCCATCGACGCCCCACGACCAGTCCCAGGCCAGCGACCACGCGAAATCGACGACTACCTGCAGAGAGGGGAGTACGCGTCGTCAAACCGTCTTTCCCGCTCGCTGTCGCCGTCCACCGCACGTTTTGTATCACCGGGCCGCACCTACGCCGCGGCTGTCCGAGGAAGGTCCCCTAGCCCGCGTGGGGGAAACTAAACAAAGCAACCTGTGGAGGTCAGGTTGCTTGCCGAGGAAACGCCGAAGATCCTCCAGCGACCACACCATATGTAGACGCCGCACCTAATACGCCGACGACGCATGCAACTACAGCCTCGACCACGACGCGAACCGCCTTCAAAACGACGCCGTCATCAGGAAAAGCTTAGATCACACGCCCCAATCACAATTCACATATCCGACGAAGCCGTGACCCGACGCCGAAGACGACATGCAACGCCAGAGCCAGGACATCCGACTTAGAAGTCGTTATCGACGGCCGGAAAGTCACCGCTCTAGTCGACACAGGAGCCGATTATTCGGTGATGAGCGTACCATTAGCTGCGCAACTGAGGAAAGTAACGACCGCTTGGGACGGCCCACAAATTCGCACCGCAAGGGGCCACCTCATTGCGCCATCAGGACGATGCACAGCGCGAGTGACTCTCAAGGGACATACCTATCCCGCGACCTTCGTAGTGCTACGGCAATGTTCCCGCGAAGTGATCTTGGGCATGTATTTCTTTCATGAGCATCAAGCGATCATCGACCTGCGATCCAAGATGATCACACTTTCCACGGACGAGGCCATCCCGTCGATGAGAACTCCGGAACATCACGTCGCGCTCAGTGTCCTGGAGGAACAAGTGAGTGTCCCACCCCGCTCAAGCGTCGTCATCACCGTAGGCGCCACGGATGCGAATAACACTGAAGCCATTATCGAGGGGAACATGCAATTTCTTCTCAACCGAGGAATGGGCATCGCAAGAGGCATCGCACATTTGCGCAAAGGACAAGCCGAAGTATTGTTGACTAACTTCAGCGAAGAATACCGGCACGTTAACAGAGGAACGACGATTGCATTCCTCGACGAAATATCCGACGTACGAGACTTCTTCACGCTCTCCGACCCATCCGTAGAAGATCCGCTTGACCAAGAGAACTCGCCCACTTTCGACATAAACCCAGCCCTGCCCCGGAACAGACAAGACCAGATTCGCAATCTCCTTCGAAGCTACAGCGAGTGCTTCTCGTCATCGCCGAAGGTCCGACAAACGCCGATTACCAAACATCGCATTATAACCGACCAGCACGCCCGACCTCTCCGCCAGGGCCCCTACCGAGTGTCGCCGCCAGTACGATAAGCCATCCGGGACCAAGTGGAAGAAATGCGGCGCGACGACGTTATTCAGCCTTCAAAGAGCCCCTGGGTGGCACCTGTTGTTCTAGTCAGAAAGAAAGACGGTGCACTTCGATTCTGCATTGATTACCGCCGCTTGAACAACATCCCAAAGAAGTACCTCTACCCTCTCCCTCGCATCCACGACACACTGGACCGGCTCTGCAACGCCAGGTATTTCTCATCAATGGACCTCAAGAGCGGCTACTGGCAAATTGAGGTCGATGAACGAGATCGCGAGAAGACCGCATTCATCACACTAGATTGCCTCTTCGAGTTCAAGGTGATGCCATTTGGTCTCTATTCCGCACCAGCCACATTTCAGCGAGTAATAGATACAATGCTGGCAGGTCTGAAGTGGCAGATTTGTCTGGTATATTTAGATGACATCGTTGTCTTCGCCTCGAACTTTGAGGAACACCTAAAAAGGCTTCGAACAGTACTAGACGCAATAAAATCGTCCGGCCTAACTTTGAATGCAGAGAAGTGCCACTTTGCCTGTGAAGAGCTGCTTTTTCTAGGCCACATTGTTAGCAAGGAGGGAGTACGGCCAGACCCGCAGAAAACCGCTGCTATCGCAATGTTTCCACCACTGGCCGACAAGAAAGCTGTGCACAGATTCCTCGGACTGTGCGCGTACTACCGACGGTTTGTGAAGAACTTTTCGCGCATCGCCGAGCCACTGACCCACTTGACAAAAGCAGACGTGCCATTTAAATGGAAAGCGCCGCAAGTGGAAGCCTTCAACGAACTTCAGCGTCGTTTACAGTCCCCATCGATCCTCTCGCACTTGGACGAAAACGCTGAGACTGAAATTCACACCGACAAAAGAAGTGTGGGCCTAGGCGCTGTCCTCGTTCAGAAAATTGACGGAGTGGAGAAGGTCATCGCGTACGCTAGCCGTTCCCTGTCCAAAGCCGAAGCTAATTATTCGACAACTGAGAAGAAGTGCCTTGCCATCATCTGGGCTACGTCGAAATTCCGCCCCTACCTGTACGGACGACCGTTCAAGGTGGTCAGCGATCACCACGCACTGTGCTGGCTCGCCAGTTTGAAGGACCCCTCTGGCCGCCTCGCTAGATGGAGCCTACGGCTCCAGGAGTTTGATGTAACCATCGTTTACAAGTCCAGACGCAAGCACTCTGACGCCGACTGCCGGTCACGAGCATCTGTAGATGCACTGCCACCGGACGACGATGAGGACGCCTTCCTGGGACCCATCATCTCCAGCTTTTTTGCACAACAGCAACGCTCGGACCCCGACATAAAATGCCTCATCGAATACTTGGAAAGCAAGGTTTGTTCACCCCCCTCCACGTTCAAGCGAGGATTGTCTTCGTTCTGTTTACAGAACGATGTCTTCGTGAAGAAGAACTTTGCAGCGAACAAGACAGCCTACCTCCTTGTTGTACCTGTAAGTCTGCGTGGAGAAGGTCTTCAGGCCTTACACGACGAGCCGTCAGCTGGACATCTCGGGTTTTCTCGCACCCTCGCACCCTCCACCGCATTCAAGACAAGTATTACTGGGCCCGACTGTCTGCCGATGTCGCACATTATGTGAAAGCCTTCCGAGATTGTCAGCGATGAAAGATCCCTCCAACCCGACCAGCAGGATTTCTGAATCCCATTGAACCCCCCTCAACGCCCTTTCAGCAGATCTGCATGGATTTGCTTGGCCCTTTCCCGAAATCAACATCTGGAAATAAGTGGATCATTATAGCGACCTACTACTTACCCTCTACGCCGAGGCAAAAGCCCTACCTAACGGAACAGCAGTAGAAGTCGCCACATTTTTCGTCGAGAACAATTTTCTGCGACACGGCGCCCCCGATGTGCTCATCACTGACAGAGGAACAGCATTCACGGCGGAACTGACGCAAGCCATCCTCCATTACAGCCAAACCAGCCACTGGAGAACAACTGCATACCACCCGCAGACCAACGGACTGACCGAGCGCCTCAACGAAACCATCGCCGATATGCTCGCGATGTATGTCTATGCCGAACACAAGACCTGGGACGTCATCTTGCCTTACGTAGTCTTCGCCTACAACAGCGCAGTACAGCAGACCACCCAGATGACGCCTTTTAGGCTCGTTCATGGCAGAGAGGCCACGACCACGCTGGACGCCATGCTGCCGAACGTTACCGAAGAAGATAACGTCGACGTCGCCGCCCACCTACAACGCGCAGAAGAAGCCCGAAGATTTGCCCGATTAAGGATTACAGATGAGCAGCGGACCGACGCCACACGCTACAACCTACGAAGACGCAACGCGGAATACAAGCCAGGAGACAGAGTCTGGGTTTGGAGGCCAATTCGCCGCCGAGGATTGAGTGAAAAGCTATTGCGACGCTATTTCGGCCCGTACAAGGTTCTTCGTCGGCTAGGTGAATTGGACTATGAAGTCGTCCCTGACCAAATGACTGCATCCCAGCGACCCCGCGTACGACCAGAAGTAGTCCATGTCGTACACCTAAAGCCCTATAATGCACGCTAAAGGACGCCGTGTTTCCACATGCGGTGTTTATTTTTGCACAATCTGTTTTTGATTGTTGATAGCCGCATTATGTTCTAAAGCATCGAGTCGATGCTCCTTTGAGAGGGGAGTAATGCCGCGAATCATGGTAGCGTTTGTTTGTTGTGTTTATTTGTTCATGCTTCAAGGCTGCCGGCACGCCGCTTTATCGCTTCGTTTGTGACGCAAGACGCGCCTAGAATTATCTCGATTGATCGCATCCAGGCGGAGCCGATTCTACTTTGTGCGAGAAAGTTCTAGAACCTTCCACGCTTTATGTCGAAGGTTCGCTATCAGCTTTAAAAAGAGCACGGCTGACAGCGGCGGGAATTCTCTGTTCGACGACCGCCGAGCACGCTTCTTGCTACGCCGCCGCCGAGTGATTCAGTTCTTTGCGGGCGCAAGTCAGCCCGAATAAAGAGTTCCGTTGCGAAGACATCCTCGCTGTTTTCCTGTTCGCCGGACTGCAGTCACCACTACGTGACAATATGGTCACCGCAACTTGGATATTAGCCTTCCATTTGTAGCATTCGCATACAATTCCACACGTCACAACACAGCAGATTTCTCTCTTTTTTATCTTCTGTTTGGCCAAGATGCTTTGCTGCTCTCCGACAGTATGCTGCCCGCCTCCGCCTCCCCGAGTGCTTATGCTTGGGATGCCATCGCCCGCGCTATTGCCGCCTGTCTTGTCGCCCGCCAGCGGTTGTTGACATCCCAATTAAATCAGAAACGCCATCATGACAATCACGGTTGTGAAGTCTCCTACTCTCCTGACTCCCTTGAGTTGCTCTGGGTCCGGTCCCGCCTTGTGGGCGTGTGTGAAAAACTGCTGCCGCGATATACAGGCGATACACAGGCGAATACTGCCGCGATATACGGAGAAAGACCCCTCTCTCTATCCCTTTCCTGCCTAACCTCTGCTGCAATGTTTCGTACATCCCGTGACCGTGGTGACACGTAGGAGATCACTCCGCGTCATCCACCGCCCTCGCCGGCTGCACCCCGCACCGACATCGTACATGTGAGCCGCCTCAAGCCTTACAACTGGCACTCTCCCTTGCCTGTGCAGTCCGTACCGAGACGGTGCTTTTGGTGTGGGGTGCCGTGCTACCGACGCTGGGAGGACGACGAAGTGTTTGGAACGAAGACGACGCTGAGGTGCGCGTTTGTGTGCATTGCGACTATTCCAAGCCGTCGATCGTTTGCCTAGAAGATTACCTGTGCTACTTATAGCCATCACGTAACAATATGTCTGGGTACCTGTTCCAAAGATTTAGTGGATTGCAGCCTGGTGTCCCCATATGTATCAGCAGCGCGAACGCAAAACAGGAAGCAGGAGAAGATAGTACAGAGCGCTGACAGTACAGAAGATGGTAAAGAGCGGTGGTGTCCCCAGCGAGAAACCAAAGACGTGGAATCTTTTCGAGGTGTGCAGCCTGCCAGGTCTCTCTATTTATTGGTGGTATTGCTTCTAAAGTGGGGCGCAAAGAAGACTAAGTGTCCCTGCTACGGTGGCCGCACATTGCTCCTGTGAAAAATCTCGCCATCCGTGTAAATACGTCCCCTATTTCAAGAGAACTGACTACACACCATCTGAAGAGGATCCCGAAGCTTATGCGCTGTCTGGCTGTGTGGCATTGAGCAAATGTGCAACAGTCATCCCTGCAGCTGGACTGTGCTCCGAGACTAGGCCTAGGGCCTCCGGTGACGCGCTGGTGGAGGTAACTCCGCCGGCGTCGCTCGTCGCGACGGCTTCAGCAGTACCTGTTTTGACAACTGAGCCTGGGTCCCAGCTCCTGGTTCGTTCTCCCGGTCCATCGGCGGCAGCGCACATCCTGCCTTCTCCAAATGCTCCTCAGCCCGTGAGCGCTCTGCCCTCTGGGCGGAACTTGGCAATGGCTGCCCAGCCTGCACTTCTGGACGGGGCTTCAACCGCGCGGCGTGAGGGGGAGAGCTCTCCAATGGACTTGACTTCAGCACCTGCATCCGTGGCGCCAGCTTCCCGCGGTACTCAAAAGCGCCCATCAGGAGGCACTGCACAAGGATTCGTCTTCGGCCAACAGCAGCTCACAAGGCAAGCGTTCCTGCCTAGCGAATGCCAACCAGGTTCTGCCGACTCCGGGATCGGTATCGTATAAGGTGACCATTAAAGCTCTGGCAAACGCATGCCTCACAGACATTCCGAAAAGGATTCTTCAGGCGAACCTGGACGCGTGCTTTGGGATCAAAGGTTTCCGTGGCTTCACGGCTAGAACGAAATCTAATACTATCGCTGTGTGGCTCCCGACTCTGGCTGCTGTTGAGCGTCTGGAAATGCTCAAGTGTATATCGATAACAAGCGAGATCTCGGTGCCTGTTCAGGTGTACCTAGTAGAAGGTTCGGACCTACAACGCTGTGTTGTTTACAACGTAGACGTGGCCGAAGATCCGGCCACCCTCCAGCGTGAGCTATACTGCCCTTTGCACCGTGTTATTCAAGCGGGGTTTACGGGCAAAGGGCGCGCCGGCATTGTCACACTGCAAGGTCCACCAACTCCTCCAGAACGCCTTTACTACTATGGCTGTATTCTGCGGCCTCGACCATACAAACCGAGCGCTGTCTACTGCTACAGCTGTTTCAGACTTGGCCATATGCGCCGATCATGCCCTTTTACAACGCAAGATCAGGCTACGCCACAAGGCACACCGTCTTACCGGTGCGGACTTTGCATGACCGACGACCATGAGATCACCTCTCCAACTTGACCAACAAAACAGAAGGCAACTGAAAAGGTTCGGTGTGGGATACACAAATTCGTGCCTCCAACTGCAAATAAAGCCTCAATACAGACATCCAACAGGTTTGCGGCCCTCCAGTGGGATGACGTCGACTGGCCGGAGCTTTCCGAATCCAATGCACCTGCAGCCCCTGCCCAACAGTCTTACAGTGATAAACTGCCGAAGGGTTGCCGCCGCCTTTAGGCTACACACAATCACAGCATGCTGGAGCCTGAGGACATGGCATGAGGACATGGCAGCAGTTGGCGACCAAATCGCATGCCTTTTAGTTTCTAAGCAACGACAGCACCGTAAACTGCTTGCTCGTCGTAAAACAACTCTGGAATTCCCCTCCACGCCACTCAGTGCTGCCGCACCGTCGACTACGTCTAGCCCTCATGCGTTGTTCGCTGATTCTACCAGGTCTTCTGCTGCACTGTGGGATAACTCTACAACATCCATCCTTCGATTTATGGTAACCAAGTTATCTAACCTGACATCAGTTCTTTTACAACGCTTGGAAGCTTAATCGAAATGGCGAGTACACGTTGTTGTGGCGTGCTCCAGTGGAACTGCAGAGGCTTCTCCTCAAAGCTGGGAGAGCTCAAATATCGACTTCGCATGAACAAGCTCCAGGTGTGGGCCCTCCTACTGCAGGAGACCAAAGCCTTGCCATCTATTCCGGGATTTAATGGATACATATCTCCTTCAATCAACGACCGTCGTGTGCACACTGTAGCCCCTCCAGGAAAGGCGGTGGTATATGTTGATACACGATTTGCTCAAGTTCGCCTTTCCCTAGAAAACTGGTGTACCTCATATCAGGAGTTAGTAGCAGTGGCCGTGAAGTTTCCCAAGGCAACTGATGTTGTCGGGTCATACTACATAAGGCCCGCCGGTGGAGCTTCCTCCCGCATTAATCTAGGGTGGTCATTAGCTCTCCGATATCAACACCCAGGCTGCCCTATTTTAGTCGGTGGTGACTAACGCCCCTCACCCAGACTGGGGATACCCCACTTCAAGCCTCCGTGGTAGGCGTGTGCCGGACGCCTTTGCGGATGCGTTGTTTGTTTTACTCAACCATCCCGATTCAGCAACGCGGGCTGTGCGCCATGCTCGCAGTTCAACATAAGCTCCGGACCTTACGTGGTGGTCAGGTCCCGGCACTCCCTCGCGGCACCTGGAGCCTGACTGCTGGGGTAGTGACCGCCACCCTATCATCATCGGTCTTCATCCGTTACGTGTCCGCCAATTACGCTGTAGGTGTTCTGTGGTCAATTGGGACACCTTTCGCACCACCCTCAAGGATCTCTCTCTGCAGTCATCTACACTACTTACGGACTGCGTACAAACTGCGCTTAATAAGGCTACAACTGTCACCTGGACAGACGTCAATTGCCCGGCGCCAAATGTGGGTCTGCTTAACTTGTGGGCTGCTCGCCGACAAGCGGAGAGGGCAGCCTCCCGAGACTCGGCTTCTGCACAAGCACGCGCAAGGATGAATTACCTTACTGCCAAGGCTCGCAGATATGAGCGTGATCTCTCGCGAAGGCAGTGGTATGCGTGGTGTGAGCAGTTTCCGATAAAGTCATCGAATGCTTCTTTGTGGCGAACATTTCGCGGTATGGAACACGGTTCTCGTCGTCCTGACGCAGCGGCCACAGCATGCTTCTCTGCTAACTTAGCTCCGGATGATTTCGCAAGAGAAGCAGCGCAGAAGTGTTTTCCCAAGTATGTTGTGTTGCCTCCAAGGATCACAGGAGCCTCCTGGGCTGGCATTCCGGCATAGTGTCGATAGGCTACCATCTACAGCCGACGCCGAGGGAACCGCAAGCCCATTTTCCATGCCCGAGTTGCTTGCAGCAATAGATGAGGGCCATCGGGAGACTGCACCCGGGCCGGACTCTCTTCCGTACGAGGTGTACAAGAACTTGAGTTCCGCTGCACTCCCTCAACTCTTCGCCACCATCAACAAGGTATGAATAGAAGGCATCGTACCAGAAACTTGGAAATTGGCTATTGTGATCCCCATCCCAAAGCCGAGGATGTCGCCGACAGACCTTGGTAATTTCCGGCCTATATCGCTTACGCCCACTTTGTGCAAGCTTACAGAAAAAATGCTTGCCACACGACTGTCGTGGTGGCTTGAGCACCGCTGTTTCTATCACCCCGCCCAAATCGGCTTTCGGACGTCCATAGGTGCAGAAGATGGATTGGCGGTCTTGGCGTCAACAGTTCTAGCATCAACTCGCAGTCACAATGTACGTACCGTACTGGCCATGGACGTTGAAAAGGCGTACGACCCGCTGTGGACCCTCAGCCGCTGATTACCAACGTGACATCTCGCAACGTGACTACATATCGCAAGCGGACTCCATACAGCGCCGTTTTTCTCGATCTCTATCGCCGCGTCGCTACAGTTCCCCAGGGCGAGGCCAGTCTCAGAGTCCCCGCAGGGGAAACTAGATGCAGCAGCCCCTGGAGGTGCGGCTGCTCAACGACAAAGTATACAAGATCGTCCATCGCCACAAGACAGTTCTCAACCAACGCCGAATTCCGTAGCCGTACCGACGATTATTGAGCCCACGTACCTCAAAACTAGCCGATGTCCTGACGCACCCATCAATGGCCACGATGCCTTTCCTCGATGCCGACCTCCTTCGACGCACCGCAGCCGAGACCGAACGCCTCGACATCCCCAAAGTAAGACAGCACCAACTGCCGACTTGGAGATTTTGGTTGACGGCGCCGATGTTACCGCGCTGGTGGATACTGGTGCCGATTTTTCAGTACTTAGTGGACAATTCGCCGCGGCACTAAAAAAGGTCACAACCGCTTGGGATGGCCCACAGATGCGCAGTGCAGGAGGACATTTAATTACACCTACGGGAACGTGCACGTCGAGGGTAACCGTGCGAGGCCAAACATTCTTGGCGGCGTTCGTAGTGTTAGCCGAGTGCTCCAGAGACGTCATACTCGGTATGGACTTTCTGACCGAAAACGGTGCAGTTATTGATCAGCAATCGCAGTCGTAGCCGCCGCGGTGGCTCAGTGGCTATGGTGATCGGCTGCTGGCCCTAAAGACGCGGGTTCGATCCCGGCCGCGGCGCTTGAATTTATTTGGAGGAGAAATTCGAGGCTCGTGTACTGTGCGGTCAGTGCACGTTAAAGAACCCCAGGTGGTCGAAATTTCCGGAGCCCTCCGCTACGGCGTCTCTCATAGCCTTAGTCGCTTTGGGACGTTAAACCCCATAAACCAACCAACCAACCCGCAATCGCAGTCCGTCAAGTTCTCGACCGAGAAGGTCATATCGGTGGATAGTGTTCTCCCAGCGGCGCTGCACATTCTGGACGAACACGTGACCGTGCCTCCACGTTGCAGTGTGATGGTAACCGTCGGCTCAAAGCACATACGGGAACTTGAGGGTGTCGTCGAAAGCAAGCAGCTGTTGCTACTGGACAGAGGAATTTCCGTCGCCAGGGCTGTTGTCTTTCTTGAAGATAGCAAGGTCAACGTTCTTCTCACCAACTTCAGCAACGAACACCAACACCTTAACAAGGGAACGACTGTGGGGTATATTGACGCTTTTAGTGAAAATAGGTGTGTGCACAGTTTAACATCTGCTTCAACAACTGAGCCCGACGGACTTGCTGGTGTTACGTACGATATTAACCCAACCTTGCCGCCCGACCAGCGAGACAAAGTATGGGAACGGCTCAGTCGCTACCGTGGTGCCTTCGCGTCCTCGCCACGTGTCGGGCGGACTCATCTTGCTAAACATCGCATTATTACAGACGAAAATGTTCCGCCACTCCGACAGTCACCTTATCGAGTGTCTACC
Organism: Amblyomma mixtum; assembly: GCF_055824585.1. NCBI lineage: Eukaryota > Metazoa > Arthropoda > Arachnida > Ixodida > Ixodidae > Amblyomma > Amblyomma mixtum. Next base: position 176,504,371 of record NC_143016.1, read on the forward strand.
AAAGAACGTGAGGCTATTACCGCACAGGTGAAAGAAATGCTCGCAAACGACGTTATTCGCCATTCTAGGAGCCCGTGGGCGACACCTGTAGTGCTTGTGAAGAAGAAGGACGGCATCTTACGATTCTGCGTTGACTACCGTCGGTTAAACATCACTAAAAAGGATGTATGTCGGCTGCCCAGAATTGACGACGCCTTGGATCGCTTATGCAACACCAGATATTTTTCTTCCATGGATTTGAAGTCTGAATATTGGCAAATTGAGGTAGACGAAAGAGACCGCGAAAAGACGGCATTCATCACTCCAGACGGGTTGTACGAGTTTCAGGTGATGCCATTTGGTCTTTGCTCGGCACCCGCGACTTTCCAAAGGCTCATGGACACCATCCTTGCGGATTTGAAGTGGCAAACTTGTCTGGTCTACCTGAACGACGTCATCGTTTTTGCCCCGTCTTTCGAGGAGCACCTTAGTCGCCTCGAGGAGGTCTTGCAGGCCATAACATCATCAGGCCTTACTCTCAAAGCCGAAAAATGCCATTTTGCGTATGAAGAGCTAAAGTTTTTAGGCCATGTCTTCAACCAAGAAGGGGTTCTTCCGGATCCTGAAAAAACATCCGCCATTGCCAATTTTCCACCGTCGCGTGACCAAAAGAAAGTTCGTCGCTTCCTCGGGCTATGCGCATATTATCGCCGCTTCGTGGAGAATTTCTATAAAATTGCTTCACCCCTTACTGATCTGACAAAAGCGCATGTACCGTTCAAGTGGGAACCTCCGCAGCAGTAGGCGTTTCAAGAGCTTCAACGCCGCCTGCAGTCACCCCCCGTGAGGGCGCACTTTGATGAGCTTGCTGACACACGGGTCCACACCGATGCGAGCAACGTTGGTTTGGGTGCTGTCCTTGTCCAAGTTCAGCGGGACCAAGAACGTGTCATCGCCTATGCCAGCCGTGCACTCTCCAAGTAAGAGGCCAACTATTCTGCCTCTGAAAAAGAGTGCCTCGCCATCGTGTGGGCAGTTTCCAAGTTCAGTCCAAGACAGAGGCCAACTATTCTGTCTGAAAAAGAGTGCCTTGCCATCGTGTGGGCAGTTTCCAAGTTCAGACCATACCTTTATGGCCGATCCTTCAAAGTAGTGACCGATCATCACGCCCTATGCTGGCTGACCAATCTCAAGGATCCTTCCGGCCGCCTAGCTAGATGGAGCCTTCGACTTCAAGAATTCGTTATCACCGTCATCTACAAATCCGGTCACACACATGCAGACGCAGACTGTTTATCTCGTGCTCCCGTGCAACCAGCTCCGGATGATGCTGCTGACGAGGAAGAAATATTCCTTAGTGCCCTCCATACCAACGATTTCGCCGAGCATCAACGCGCCGGCCCCGATCTTCGCGACGTCATTCGTTATCTTGAAGCAGCCAGCAGCACAGTTCCTAAAGCCTTCAGACGCTCTTTGTCGTCTCTCTGCATACGTAACGGTGTTCTCTTTAAGAACTTCGCTGCCAACACTAGGCCGTACTTGCTGGTCGTCCCCGTGTCTCTACACAATGAAATTCTTCACGCCTGCCATGACGAACCAGCTTCCGGCCACCTTGGGATTACTAGAACACAAGCCAGAATTCAAGAGAAGTACTACTGGCCGCGCCTGGGTCATGACGTTGCACACTACGTCCGCACTTGCCGGGATTGCCAGCGCCGTAAGGTCCCGCCCGTGAAGCCAGCCGGATTCCTCCAGCACGTTGAGCCGCCTTCGAAAGCATTTCAACAAGTCGGCATGGACTTGCTGGGATCTTTCCCTACATCAGGCTCCGGGAAAAGGTGGATAATAGTAGCCACTGATTACCTCACGTGTTATGCAGAGGCAGCATCCCTTCCGAGTAGCACCGCCCTCGAAGTAGCCCAGTTCTTTGTGCATCAAATCGTCTTACGTCATGGAGCTCCACAAGTTTTGATTACGCACAGAGGGGCTGCCTTCTCCTCTGAGCTCTTGCACCATATTCTAGTTTTTAGTCACACCAGTCACCGTAGGACGACTTCTTATCATCCCCAAACTAACGGACTGACCGAACGTCTAAACAAGACGCTTACAGACATGCTTTCCATGTACGTGGACGTAGAACATAAAACCTGGGACGACGTCCTGCCCTATGTCACGTTCGCGTATAATACAGCCGTACAAGAAACCACCAACATGACACCCTTTAGCCTCGTTTATGGCCGTCAGGCGGCGACAACACTCGATGCCATGCTGCCCCATGACGAAGACCACCCAAATGACGACGTTGCATCCTTCTTACAACGCGCCGAAGCTGCCCGCCAACTCGCACGGCTTCGAATTCAAGATCAACAGGGCCAGGACGCACAACGCTACAACCTACGGAGACGGCTTGTTGAATACCTCCCAGGTGACCTCGTCTGGGTTTGGTCCCCAATCCGACGACGCGGCCTAAGTGAAAAGCTCTTGCGCCGCTATTTCGGTCCTTACCGAATTGTGCGACGCCTTGGAGCCCTGCATTATGAAGTCGTCCCTCACGAGCCCCATCAATCTCGCCGCCACCCCCGCCCCGAGGTGGTCCACGTCGTTCGCCTGAAGCCCTACTACGAAAGGGCGCACTAACTCTTCTCGAGACCACCCCTGCGTTCGTGGCGGTATCGGGTCCATGCCTTCGCAGGAGGGGGGCTAATGACGCCAGCGCTCGTGCAGACGGAAGCGCCTCTCAAGAAGAAGAGGAAGTGGGTGTGTGAAAGTGAAAGTGATCTGGATGCGCACGTCTGTTGACCCGCTGTGGACCCTCAGCCACTGATTACCAACGTGACAATATCACTCATGCTGCTATCTGGAATCCCTTGACATGATGCATTTCCCCGTTAGGGTGCGCGATTTTGTAAAATCCTATCTGGAAGGCCGACACTTTGCCATACGCCACAGTGGTGAGGCCGTCGTATCATTCGTGCCTCTTCGTGGCGTACCCCGAAGGCGCAGGACGCCGAAGCTCCGTGGTCAGGATGGCGATGAAGGGACCCCAGCACCTCACATAAAATGTTACTTGACGGCCAGTCGAGGAATGAGACGGGTCGACAGATGGCTATGAGATGATTTAATGGCCGCTGGCCTACACTGTAAAAAAATTCCGTAGGTATTACGTACAAACTCTTCATAATAGAACGAACGCTTGCTCTGTTGCATCTAAAATCAATGGAACATCCGTAACACATTCGTGAAGGTGGCCGGCCGTATTATGCATTTTCTGAAACGTATTACATACCGTAACAGTTGGATCCCGCACTAGGCACCACATGACGTCCCATTTCCAACCTGTGTGGTTAACTCTCGTTCCACAATGTCCGGAAACTAGCATGGCGAACAAGCATGAGCATGTCTAATGAGTTATTAACCCCATATGCTAAGGTGAAGTTCCCAGGGGGGGGGGTGTGATAATCGAATTAGACCTATATATATAAGTGACGCATATTGTTGCTTCAACGTTGAGGGATTGCTACAAATTGTGAGCAGCGTTAAATAACCAAGGCCTTACTTTGCTATAACGTTAAAAGAAGAGCCCTGACTTCAAAAAAAGTTTTCACCATGTTGCTAGCCATATGCCAGGGTAACAATTAATAAATGCATTTATTAAATAACTTATAAATGCAGCGTAATGAGGTAAACACTTAACAAAACATTTAGACACAGACAATGGTTAGACAACTTCTCCAAATTGAAATTGAACATCAACTGAAAATACATTACAAACATGATGAAAGTGCACAAGTTGAAAGCCGAATTTCCGTCTGCCGTTTGATAAGGAAACGAACCACTGAGAAAGCCAAAAGCATGGGCAAACAAATCTGTGAACGCAGTGCAATGTAGCAGTCACATCTTTGCTACACAACCATCAATCAAAAATGCTAACTCGTTCATGAATAACAAAAGCACAGGCACAACAAAATATTGCTCATTGCAATGTTTAATTAATGTTTAATTTATTAGGTACCTATAGCCGGCCATTCATGCCTGGTCTTCCTGCAGATAAATGAAACGCTGCCAAAAAGCAGTGAGCAGCCATTATTGCTGTAGTGACAAGCAGGATCTGCACTGTCGGTGCTGTTCCCTCATTCTGAGTAGGAAATAGTAGCTGTTTTTTCTGAAATGTACTCTGGAAGCATGAATTTTTTAAGAGGATTCTGGTGTGGGCTAGTTGGTTCATGCTTAATAAACAGATTCACAACAGCGCTACGGAACAAGGACAGAAGGAACGCGAAAAACACAGGACGGGCGCTGAATTTTTATGAATTTTTTATCCACCTTTTATTTAGCTTGCACTGACACAACCCATCACCAACTCGGCAGCTTTGACAAGCACGTGGGGCAGTCGACAGCTACAGAAGACTAGAACCCTGCTAACTTTCAAAAGACCAGTGCTCAGAAAGAAAAAGTTGACAAAAAAAATGAGGAGTTCCTTATATGCACTATGTTTTATATGGTACTAAGAATGTGGCTAAGACATGGCATGAATATTGTTTTTTTTCTGCTCAGTTACAAACTTTCTAGCCTGTGCTAACATATTACTGCAATGTAAATACTGAATCATGCCAGCACTGCACAACATGCTGTAAGTCTTACAAAATACATCCCCTGCAAGGCTACCACATGACTCTTGCATGCGGTAATGTTTATATCTACCAAACTATCTAGTTTGTAAGATTATTTATTGATACTGCGATCTTTTACAAGACCTTAGCAGGGTGGGCACACAATACATAAATTCTGGAAACAAAAACGACCTCAGGAACAAGCAAACAATACAAGAACAATTGATCAACAATTTAAGATCAAGAACACAATTTCAAAAAGTACAAACGAAACAAAGAAATGTAGCGGTAGGACATTATAAAAAAGTTAAAGGTGGCTTTCAAACCTTTTTAGTGAAGTTTGGGTTACTGCATCATTAGTTAGATTATTCCAGTATGTAATCGTTCTGGGGAAAAAGGAGTACTTAAAGGTGTTAATTCGTGCGTTTAATGGTGTTACTGTAAAATCATGGCGTTGTCTTGTGTTGTACCCTGAGGAGAACGATATAATATTGGATGTGTCAATATTGTACTGACCTTTGATTAACTGAAATAAAAATTTTAGACGACAGATGCGATTTCTGTGAGAGACTGGAAGCAAACCACTTTGATTAAGAAGTGCAGTGATAGATGTGCGGTTATATGAATTGTAAATAAACCGTGCTGCTTTCTTTCGGACTCTGTCTAATTTAGCAATGTTAGATTTAGTGAAAGGATCCCAGATTATGACGGCATATTCTAACATAGGGCGAATAATAGTGTTATACGAAAGTGAACGTACACTGGGGGGGCCGAGCTTCAGAGCACGTCGGAGGAAAAATAGTTTGCGTAGGGCATTAGCTGTAACGTTGTCAACGTGCTCTGTCCAGGAGAGGTTATTGCAGATCCGCAGACCTAGGTATTTGTAAGTATTCACTTGAGAGAGAACTTTGTTTTTAGCAGTATAGTTAAACAAAAGAGGCTTCTTTTTCTGGGTTATACGCATGAACACTGTTTTATCATAATTAACGCACATTTGCCATTGGTCACACCATGTTATTATCTTAAGTGAAATCGTTATTTAACCGTACTTGGTCCTCAGTAGTAGTAATCTTTTCATATAACACACAATCGTCAGCATACAATCTAACAGAAACTGAGATGTTATCGACAATGTCATTAATAAAAATCAAGAAGAGTAGTGGCCCAAGAACAGATCCTTGGGGAACGCCGGAATCAACAGGAACTAGAGGGGAAGGGGAATTATTTACTACTACAAACTGACGACGGTTTCTTAAGTAGGCTGTAATCCATGCGAGTAATTTGTCATTTTTTAGTACATTACCTAATTTGTGAAGAAGCTTGTTATGCGAAACTTTATCAAATGCTTTTTTAAAGTCCATAAATATAGCGTCAGTCTGCTTTCCTTCATTTATTGCCTGCGCAAAATCATGTATAGTTTGTACTAGCTGAGTGGCAGTGGAAAATCCTCGTCTGAAGCCATGCTGTGCATTAGTTAGAAAATTGTTTTGTTCCAGAAAATCTGCTATATGTTTATGAATGATGTGTTCCAAAACCATGCATGCTGTAGATGTTAACGATATCGGACGGTAATTCTTAATAGATGCTTTGTCTCCAGTTTTGTGAATTGGCTTGATTCTTGCCGTTCTCCAGTCATCCGGTAATGATCCTTCATTTAGTGATTTGTTAAATAAGATGCATAAGAACTTGGCACACCATTCTGCATAACGCTTCAGGAATGCGTTGGGAATGTCATCTGGTCCGGGAGATTTTTTTACATCAAGCTTCAATAATAAATTGAGAACACCTGCCTCGGAAATCACAACATCAGGAATTGAAGGCAAATTCACGGAATAGCAGGGAAGAGAGCTGTCATCCTGCGTAAACACCGATTTGAAGTAGTCATTGAAAGCCGTGGACACCAAAGCATCATCACGCTCACATATTCCATTTACTTTGTAAGTATCATGAGATCGTGAAGCTGGAGTTATCTGCCTCCAGAATTTCTCAGGGCATGTTTTAATGAAGGTAGGTAGCTGAGTAGAAAAGTACTTTTCCTTGTCATGGGCAATCAGCTGTTTTAGTTTTTCTGTTTGTTCATCAATGATCGTTTGGGAATAGTTTCCTGCTTTTAACCTTTTTTTCATTCTTTTTAGCTTTCGTTGTGAGCGTAATGTCTCTCGTGTTATCCAAGGGTTACATTTTGGGGACTTTTTCGCAATTTTTGGAACGAAGCGTTCAATACACTGAAAGACAACACTTTTGAAAAATAGCCATAAGTCATTCACATTTCCATTAAAATTCATAAAGCGGTCATAATGAAAGTCGAGCATATCAAGAATAGATTCATCATGTGCACGAGAAAAATTAGGAAAGAAACTGACAGTATTTCGGCGATCAAAGTTTGCATTCATCAATGTCAGTACAACAGCTTTGTGATCAGAAATACCGGTCGTTACATAGCATTCGACGTTTTCTTTGACAGTGCCATTTACAAAAAATAGATCAAGAATTGAATATGAACCATTGTGGACTCTAGTAGCATCTTTAACTACCTGAAGCAGGTCAAAGGCAATAGAAATATCAAGCATAGTTTGGTCAATGATGTTATTAGAATACGAAAAGGCAGTCCAGTCTATGTTTGGTAAATTAAAATCGCCAGTCAAGATTAACCTATCATTCTGTTTTATATGGCGCTCAATATATTCTTTTAGATTCACTAGGAGTGCTACAGAGGAATTGGGTGGCCTGTACACGGCTCCAAAAACGTAACGAACATTGTTTTTGTAAAATTTACAAAATATGCCTTCTACATCGTCAATATCTGGCATTCTAAAGACTTGCAGTGAAGATTTGAACAGTATGGCCACTCCACCGCCCCTTCCATCTCGGTCTTTGCGAAAAACTTTGTAGTTTTGTGGTACGAATTCGCTGTCAAAAATATTTTTCCCCAACCAGGTTTCAGTGAGTGCAGCGATTTCTACATCATGCGTCAACAGCAGGCCCTCAAGTTGCGTAGCTTTGCTGACAATATTCGACAGTTGACGTTTATCAGTGTGAACCTTTTGTTCATAATATGCGTCTGTCATTCCCTCTTTTTAGATATACGATAGCGCTCATTCTTCACTTCGTCCCATCCGAACATAGCACCGTCGATAACCAGCTTATCAAATATCAGTTTGGCTTTAGCGCCGTTAGCCTTCTCCACTGCACAGCTTTGCCACAGCTTTTTTCTAATTTCACGAACTCGGCTGGAAAAGTCTTCAGCCACAGAGAATTTGGTTCCTTTCAGCTTCGAACAAGCCTGTAACACCGAAAGTTTTTCTCTGTAGTCCTGAAACTTCATAATTACGGGGCGGCTTTGATCTTTCTTCTTTTTTCCCAGCCTGTGACACCTCTCTATGCTATTGATTTCAACTTTCAATTTTTCTTCAAAGACTTCTTTCCGGATCGCATTCTGAAGACTAGTAGGAGTTTCTTCGTCACCCTCCTCCAAACCATAAACAATCAAGTTATTTCTCCTACTCCTGTTTTCTAAATCATCAATTTTTTTTAGCATGTATGAATTATCTTGCTCAAGTTGAGCTACCGTTTCTTTCAGATCACTGACCACTTTGTTTATAGATGCCAGACAGGATAGTTTGTCTTCCAGGTTGGTAATGCGAACAGCTAAACCTCCGATTTTATCCTCCAGCGTATTCTGTTTTTCCAGTAACTGGTTAATAGAGGCAGTCATATTGGTTTGGCCTGAAACAAGCTGAAGCAACATATCCTCCTGTGTTGGACCGGGGTTAGATTCAATGTCACCGCATGACAATAGATCTTCTGTGAATGACCGGACATCAGATAAAAAGTACGCAATGCATAGTGGGCAAGGCAGCAGCAATAGACAACGGTTATCGCTGCGGAAGCATTTAGTAGGCATATAAGAACAAACCTGAAGAATGAAGCAAAAATGGCTCCTAAACATCGTTTCCGATGCGCTGCTGCCGAGCCCACTGAAGATGAACGCAGATGCAGGGCTCCTTTTAAAGGCTTGGTGAACCACGTGCTCTGCCGTCCCAGACGTCGGGGCATGCGCAGAAATCCCGGCTGCCGGTTCGATGATTCTGTTGACGCTTGTCACATCAGCACGTGCCAGTAGGTCGTTGTTGATATCGGCGATGACGGCAGACAGTCCAGGCAAGCAGAAGACAGGTGGCTGCACTTGCAACAGGCCCACCAGCACCTGAAGAATGAAGCAAAAATGGCTCCTGAACATCGTTTCCGATGCGCTGCTGCCGAGCCCACTGAAGATGAACGCAGATGCAGGGCTCCTTTTAAAGGCTTGGTGAACCACGTGCTCTGCCGTCCCAGACGTCGGGGCATGCGCAGAAATCCCGGCTGCCGGTTCGATGATTCTGTTGACGCTTGTCACATCAGCACGTGCCAGTAGGTCGTTGTTGATATCGGCGATGACGGCAGACAGTCCAGGCAAGCAGAAGACAGGTGGCTGCACTTGCAACAGGCCCACCAGCACCTGAAGAATGAAGCAAAAATGGCTCCTGAACATCGTTTCCGATGCGCTGCTGCCGAGCCCACCAAGATGAGACACAAAGCCTCTGACATCTGGAGATGTGCACCTCCCATGAAATTACAGTGATTGGAAATGCTCCTTCTAGATGGCATTTCAGTTGCTAGGTGTCGAAGGACCAGATATGAAGGTGAACAACTAGACACCAACTTTTTAAGCAACATCACAATGAGCAGTGTGCCTTGGCTTTTCTTCCGCCCAAAAAGGAGTTTTATTTTCCATGTTCTGTGTTCACGTAAATGCTTGAATGTGCTATTTTGTCTTGCTGGGAGGTGCTTTTCTGTGTTAAACTAGTTTTAACTCTGGCCTCAGTCCTCTGCACCTTCTTAATTTTTTGCTAGTGTCCACCTAAGTCCTGTGCGAACTCACACAGATCTCTACTTTTCTACGTTTCCAACTGTCATATCTTCTCTGCCTTCGTCGTGTCCATCACTGCATCCGACGCCTTCAAGTATGCTGTGTATAATCACTTTAACTAATCTGCCTATTACACATGTATTTTAGATAGATAGATCTTTATTTCAGACAAAAAGGCCTCGGATACAGGGGCAAAAGGCAGATGCACTCTGCCTGACGGGGTCCAAGCACCCGACACAATGCTAAGGACAAGCGGCAAAAGAAGCAAGAACTTCATACATTCTCATTAGGCACCCACTCCACTCTCTGGCGGCGATAGACCCTGAGAGTAAATAAATGAAATATAGTCTAAGCTAAGTCTCAGCAAACATGCATTATGTTCATTTTATTTTACCATGTTCACCAGTAGAGAGTGGAGGGAAAACGCTGCTAAGTGTAGCTTGACATGCCTCTCACCCCTACATTGGAAAGCAGCAGGCACCAAGGCATACGTAACCACTAACGGCAACAGAACATGCCAAGTGTGAAGTAAATCAGTAACGTTCCTCGCATTTATCACAGGGCATACTCTCTGCTAAGTAATTTGGTACCCCATTCGGCATTCTGCAAGGAGTGTATACAAGGATGTGTCACCACAGTAGAATGAGAATCATTAACCCTGTGCCAATACAACAGCAAAGAAATTTCTGCCCAATAAATACATAGCTTACAGAGCAACCAAGAGGCAAGAATGGGCCATCCTGGCATATATTTCGAAAATAAGCTTAAAATGATAAAGAATGACATTTCAGCAGCGACTCATTCCCACCACCCGCTCCCTCAAAAAATTATGGAAAAGGGTGCTTTTCACACGGCACGTTTGAACGATGCGGCTGTAATGATTGCGAGAGTTCAGCTACGTGTGGAATTCAGATATAATTAACGCCAACGCATGCAGTTGGAAGCGAGGCGCCAGGGCGCGGGCAAACAGTAATCGTCTTCAGGTATCCACTGGTTCTACCTCCTGAGGGCCGCTGCTCGACGAATACCACTCATGGCCACGTTCACATCCAACAAGCTTGTAATAAACATTAGACAGGTGTTTATCATAACGCAGCAGCAGCTCATCAGTGCTGTTGACCAGTGCTGAATTTTTTGGCTTGATAAACGCAATCATCCACTGAAACGCGTGTTGACTGTTCCTCGCCAGATTCTTGCAGTCCAACGAGGGTGAGCAGCTTTCCCGCCGGCTTCAAGTCTCCTCTTTCGTGCAGGGCATTGTAACGCACATTCCGCACGGTCGTTTTACTATGCATCGATGCCGCATGGGACAGCAAGCGTCGTACACTCCAATGCGGCGTACGGGCCGCACATATAAACACACAGTAACGACAATACAGCGCGCAGGACGCACGCAGCGAACACAGAAGAACAAAAACCGTTCCAAAGCACCCATTCACTCAGCTGCACGCGTACTCCGCGCATAGTTCCGACTGCGGGCTTGGCTAGCGCTTCGACTTCGCCATGGCCAAGGGCCCTGGTGGTAACAACGTTCATGCAACGAAAAGAAAAATATTAATATGTAAAACCATTCAGGTTGTCAGCTAACAAAGCTACGGTAAAATTAAATACATTTGGTATGTTTTCAACGTGGTGCGCTTTTGCGGCGTCAGCGACGTGAGCTTGGACACGAATACGCGAATGGCGCTATGAATTTCCCGTGCAGCTCTGCTAGCCACCATAGCTCTGCAAATGGCGTCGCGTTCGGCTTTTTGCGCGGCCGACTTCCCCGCATTAATTTTATTTCCTCCGTGCACACATGCTTGTTGCGGTGTACGGTGGTCGGTGCAAACAGTTTGAAGTTTAATTCGACTGAAAACTGCTCAAGGAGAGTCAGCGGCATTGCAATATTATTGTTGTGCATCGCGAGTGGCTTTGGCGGCAGCCACACGGCAACGTCTCCGCTTTGGTGAACTTGTGAGAAGGTGAGCAATTCGTTCTCAAATTTTGAAAGCGGTTTTTATTTGTATTGTAACCCTGTGTCTCGTCGCATGTTATGCTCACGGTAACATCAGTACAACGTGCATGCTCTTTCTGTCTCTATATGAAGTAACATTGGTCGATCAGCGTAAACTTTTGGATTCAATTAAGCACAAACTGTCCATGTTGGTAGTGCGTGTCGAATGTGCTTTGAGATCATTCTGCGCTTGAGATGGTCTTCTGGTAATTTATTACCAGGTATAGTTTAGAGATTTGGAACCGTTCATCCCACTGCAACAGTGCTGAAAAGCTGTTTTGTGTTCATGCATCTGCTGTCCTTAAACTTAAACTTTTCGGTAATCATTCGCGTGGTTCCTTTGGATCTGGACAATCGGCTACTGTTGCTAGGGACGCCTCGCAGCAGAGCCCCTGGGGACACCCAGTGGGTCAGCTCTTTGTCCAGGTGCCATGTTACGAAAGGTACCATTCCAGACTTTTTTTCTGTTCATCAACCTCATATTCCTTGCAAAAATTATAGTATATAATTAGGCACTAAAAAAATTGGTAACTTATACACATTTCAGGACAGTTCAGAGAAATGAAATGAAAATTGGTTTTTGAGGAAAGGAAATGGGGCAGTAACTGTCTCACTTCTCTCGGTGGATTTCTGAACCTAAGCGAAGGAATAAACGAGGGAGTCTAGAGAGAAATGCACATGCAGCATCAGTATTCTCTCTGTAGACATTTCGAGACCTGAATTCATTCCTTCTAGGACAGTGGCAAGCAGTAGGTGAACTACACACAAATTTAGTTTCCTCTGGTGCAAAGTAAAGAGTGCAAATGTTCTAAGACAAGTCTCTAATCTGTTTCATTCTCACTGCATTTGCTGAAAGCATAGTACGAAATGCTGTATTTCTTACACCCTGGATTCCTTTTCTTTGAGCAATAGTTATTGACAATGAACATCGAGGCAACACCACTCTCATTGCTTGTTGCTGCTTTCAGGTTTCCTCCATGATTTTCTGTTCGCTCAGACCCGGCCTTAAGATATTTTCTTCTGCTGCTTAGTTTCAAACTATTGGCTAGGTTAGATGGTCTGCTACTTTTGTGTTCACTGTGAGGTTTGAGAGCTTCTTGCTTTGTTCTTTTTTTATAAGCATCTTTGTCTTCTCGAGGCTGATTGGAGATCCGCAACGTAGACCACATACATTGTTTATCTTAAGATGATGACGTGATAGCCTAACACGTCGTATCGTTGCCATTCGAGCCCCTTCTGTACTTGCTTTGTTGCACTGGCAGAAAAAAAGTTTAGTGGAAGTCGCGATGAGGCGCACTTTTGTTTAGACTAGTGGCAAAGGTTTACTGTTGCTTCGCAGTAAAACGCTCCCACCTGTCGCGCACGAGCATGATGGCTATTAAATACTACTATCAGGGATTTAGCCGTTGTGATGTCGCAGGTCTGTTGTGTAGGATTTCAGATCATTGTCTTGCACTGACACCGAAGCCTGTTGTGTGTCAGTCACGCCACTATGCTGTTGTATTTCTGTCCAGTGAAAAAAATATTTTCTGTGATTATGCTACACGCACAGGTTCATGGGGAAGTAAATATTTTGTGTCGCTTCAACCGGATAATGCTTCAAAATGAACACTTGCAAAAACACACACTGTTAAAAGCCTTGGCTTGTGTAACCAAAGTGTGAGGAGAATACTATTACGGCAGGGATTCTTGCATTGCAACCTTTTTTAAATTCCTTTTTTGTAAAAAGAACGACGAGAGGTTTCATGAGTGACAGCTCTCTTTCATTGCTTGCTCAGAGAAAGCGTTTATTGTAAGTAAGCAGTAGTCGCTTTTTTCTATTAAGGCGGATGCCTTTAATGCCTCATCGTTGTAAGCAGAAGCTCTCGACAGAAATGTCACGCTTTTCGATTGGTCGAAATGGTCGTACATCTGTACATCGCAAGGGATGTGAAGGCTGCTAGCCATTCCTTTTGGCAACACTCATTTTGGCGATACATTCGGAGCAGATTAACCGGAAAATTGTAGAGGCTAGACACATCTTTTGACTCGGCGATGAATGTGAGTGTGCTGTCGATCGCATTATTATGCAAAGAGTTGGACTATCTAGATGAGAGGAAAGTTAAGGGCGGTATTTTACTCATGTTGTGGTATAGCTTATCTGTAACTGTGTGGTTTGTGGTGTTGTTTGGCTTTTCTGTGTACTCCCTGCTCACTCCAATAAACTTCAGTTGCGAGTCAGCGCCTGTTTTGTCTCCTTTCTCGTCATTGTCACATGCTGGTAGATTCACGTACTTGCATAGTAGATTCTCTGAATTGTATACTTGCAGAGGCTTGTGAAGAAAAACCAGAGGAATTTTCTTTCCTTTGTGTTGAATGGAAGGTTAAAATTTTTTTCGCACATATAGATGTTTGAAGCATTAAATTCCATTCTGAAAGGTGAAACCCACTAAATTGTACATTTTGTGTGCAAGGGTAATGATGCTTGCATGAAACTGAAAACATTCGTCCAGGCTATCTGGCTAGCTTCCTTCTTCCTTGGGCGCAGATTATTGTAAACAATACTTTGTCAGATTTATTTTCATCAGAATTTCTAACATGTTAATTACACCCCATTTTGTGATCATATACAACAAAATTCAAAACATGATGATCATTGGTATGGTTTAGTCTGGGGTTGAATGACAAGAAGTACCTAGTATGTAGTAAAATTTAATATTACTAGTCTAACATAAACAAAATTGCTCTCTTTGTTTAGAGAAAAATTTTGCCACCAGAGGGTTGGAGCGGATGATGAAGACTTGGACAGTGTGCATTCAAAAGTACCTCTATACATGTCGGCACGAGAACTTGCACACACTGCTTCAAACAGCTCGTGAGTACCTTGGTGCTGGGCTTCTGCTTAAATAGATAGGTAGATATTTTATTTTAAATGTGCCTGAACCGCCAATTGGCCTAAACGAGTGCACACTAATACAAATACCATAATGTGAACATACATAATCATAAAAATAATCACAAATACGATGATAATAATAGTGAAGAAAAACAAGCATAATGAAATGAACAATGAAAACAGGAAATTAGGCAAATATTTTTGTGTCATAAAAAGTTAAATTGTGATATTTGCAAACGAGTCATTGGTGAAATGGCATGCATGTCAGGATATAATTTGTCATAGCATTTGGTGGTTTTTCCCTGAGGCACACGAAATCGTAGGGACATCAGTAACTGCTCACAGTCAATAGAGCTGAGCACAACTTTATGTAGAAAATGCATGTCACGCGTGAGTCACCTGTCATAAAGAGTAGACATACCAAGGTCTGCTAGAAGAAAGTCGTAGTCTTAGATATATGGAGCGCCGTCGTTTCTATCACAAAGGATGCGTACAATCTTCTGCTGAACATTTTCGATTTCATTGCCAGAGGTAACAGAGGGACTATTCCAAGCTACTGATGCAAACTCGAGACTTGGCGTGACGAGAGCACAGTAGCCAAATTATGTTTTTAATTTGAATAAGAGTGTGTATCTGAAACTTTGAGCAAAAATTAAATTTCGGTTAAATTTCTGCAAAGAGCCCTTTCTGGAAAATTGAGCATCTGTTCCTCGTGAGGCAGACTGCAGAGATATTTGAATACCTTAGTGAGTTGCAACCGGCACCTGTGACTGTATTTTCATTGACATCAGAGATTAGTACATTTTCTTGCACATGCTGACGTAATGGAAACTATGACTGAAAGCATAAGGTTTGGAAAAAGTATGTTTCCTGATTGCTTGTGGGCAAGTGCTGGGTAACCACCAATCCAATAAGTACAAGCTTTCTCCTCGCCTGGTGCTCGTCTTCTTTAGGGTGAAATGCCTGCCAAATGGTTCGTTGGCCCCACGTTGAGATGAAGAAAATACCTTGTGCCATGGTGCTCTTTGGCCTCAGTTGCCCTCGCGCCATAAAAATCACAATCATCATCATGCTCGTGGGCAAGTGTCCGGCCTTTTTCAGATGTTACCAATGTTCCTTGCTCGCTGAGTTGTGCATTGAAGACTATGTAATGAAAGGCATCTGCATCGAATTGTATTTGGCACCCATCCTCAGCTACTTTCTATTTGCACAAAATGGTAGACAACCGTAAAGTCTTTCATGCACACAGTGTTGTCCGAGTAAGCGCATTTTGTTTGCTTCTTCCTGGCCCTGTGGTTTTTACTGTTTACTGTTATGAGAAATGAATTTTAGGCAGTGAATCATATTGGTTTGGTTCTCAGCAAATGGCTTTTACAAGCTTCTACGAAAGCCGATTGTTTAATATCGGATGGTTCAAATGTGTTTGTGAAATTTATAATTGGTGTTGTGTGTCTACTAAATGAGGATTTTTTTATGCTTTTCAGATGAATCCAACAGCAATGTTTAGAGGTACAATGTGTGCAGTTTGTCATGAAAATAAAATGTATGTACTTGTACTCACCCAAACACTTACCACTCTTTCATTCTAAGCTGCATTCTTTTGTACGTATGCAATACATAATGTGCATGAAAGTCTTGTGTCTCCCTTCTTGTTCTGTGTTCTCTGTCTTAGTTTGCGCTATTTTTCCACCACGAATTCACACCAACTAGCCCAAACGTCTTCTTTGTACATAACACTAATTTCCTCGGCCTCTGGACTGCTATATCTGCAGTGAACATTCTGGGCAGAAGCTATACACAGACGCATGTGCGTGTACTACTGAAAGTACTATCAAGAGCAAAAATAACAGACCCTTGCCAGCACGTGCCGATCCGCGCCAAACTGCATGCGAGCGCCGCCTGACGAAGCGCTCCAGATGCTGAGACGAGCGCAGTGGCGTGCAATGCATAGCACTCCTCGAGATGGGCGCACGACACTGCGCTGGTCCCGGCACTAGGAGTGCTTCGTCAGGCGGCGCACGCATGCAGTTTGGTGCGGATCGGCAGGCGCTGGCAGGGTCTGTTATTTTTGCTCTCGATAGTGCATAATTACCATGCAGATTATTTCCGTTCTAGATCAGATTACTTCCAAGTGAACGGAGGAAGTATGCATACACATTACGGGACCTTTAATAGCAACACAACAGAAGCATTCGTTGTGACAAAACGATTTCGTTCGCGTGCATAGCATAACGAAACTTTCCGTCACCAAGAATGTGACAACCGTCGGACGGAGTAGCTGTAGTTCATGTTGCGGAAAACCCTCCGGCAACGCATTACCAGCGGGTTTCTCTGTACTGTGTAGCATTTGTTTTTACAGTGTAGCGCGAGTGCTCCGTCCCGTGCCACTGCCAGCTTCGCCGCCTTCGTGACAATATAACTGTCCCCTCCCACACTCCGGACTCGGCCGCAAGCAGTTCTCACATGAGCAGGCCAGTGTCGACCACGTTAATGCGAGCACGCAGTCCCCGCACATGCATATAACATTGTATTGCGCTAAGGTTTTATCTGTGTTTCTGCATCACAGTTCTAATC